>NC_047055.1:62901529-63275406 GCF_011762595.2 Tursiops truncatus | reverse complement strand
GGGTTTGAGCCCTGGTCTAGGAATATCCCACATGCTGCGGAGCAACTAAGGCAGTGCACCACAACTACTGAGACTGCGCTCTAGAGCCCGCGAGCCACAACTACTGAGCCCACACATCACAGCTACTGAAGCCCACACGCCTAGAGCCCGTGCTCTGCAACGAGAAGCTACTGCAATGAGAAGCCCGCGCACCGTAACAAAGAGTAGCCCCCTCTCTCCACAACTAGGGAAAGCCCACACGCAGCAACGAAGACCCAACACAGCCAAAAATAAATAAATTTAAAAAGGAAAAAAAAAACATTCTGTGTGATTTCATTTAATAGCAATCACACTGCTGACAGGCAAAGGGGAGAAATCACCTATGCCTTAATAGATTATTGCTTTAAAATTTAAATAACAATCATTAGGGTTCCACATATTTAATATGCATACAGAAGGAAACCTTGCTCTAAGATTTCAATCTGCTTCCTCAAGAAAAACGGTTATAGTCAGTTTACTAGCAGAAATTCATAGTAGAACTCTTACGTCCTGCCTACCTCTCTGAAGTCGGTGGAGCAACTCCAAGGGAAAGTAAGTTATCCCAACATAGTAGGGCAGAAAGCTATTTGATTCCAAGTGCCAACAGTAGGATTTTACAATCCTTTACGTAGAAGTAAAGGTTGAAAACAAAGGAGGTAAGAGGAAGGAATAAGAATGTTCTACTAGCACCTGCCTGCTCCAGAATAAAGCAGTGGTGCCATACCATAGATGGTTATTCATACATTTGATGAGAAAAAGTGGCATTATATACCCAACTTTCCTCTTTTTCAGCTCCCAGCATCTTCATCATCCCTTGTGTATGTCTGGGAGGTAGAGTTTGGGAACACAGAAACTCAGGGAGATCTTCAGAATTGAAAGAAACCTTAGAGATTGCTTGTCAACTTCCCTCATTGTACAGATGTGAAAACTGAAGCCTAGAGATGGGTAATTAACTGTGAATAGAAGAACAAGAAGGAATTCAAAGCCAGCTCAACTCTTATTTCTCTTTTTGCATTTTAACTTTCATAGTGAATTGCTCAGAACTGATCCTCAAATAGCATCAAATGATGAACGATAAGCATTCCTTACATAAAATACTTCTTGTAAGACAACATTCTACTAGCAAGCCAGGACATACATTGTAAGACTACTGTCAGGTGATATTTAAAAAACAAAATTTGAACTATTATTAATATCTTGGTTAAAAAATCACAATACATTTGTCAACACTAGCAAAGCCTCAGAGACTCTGATCTGTAATTCTGCTTTAGGATGTAAAGCCATTCACAATGGAGAGCATTTTTAAGGTAGCTGGCAATTTTTGCCTATAACACAGTCTCATCTGTCTAGGTGACTACAAAAGGAGACAATGATACCAGTCCAGTTCACAACATCCCTTTCTTTACTCTTATGTCTACAGTACCTATTATCTACTTCGTTGCTTCTCAACCTTTTTCAGGTTAGAATCCCCTAGAGAAAGAGATGTCAGCGACAAATATTTTCCCCAGGAAAAGGCACATTGCCATACAGCATAAACTAACATGATATTGTAAAGCAAACATACTGTAATAAAAATTTTAAAAAATAAATAAATTTGGGTATTCCATCAAGTTGTTTAAAATGATATTGGATCTAATCCAACATAACTTCAGTGTATCTATCTGCCCAAGGACAGAAGTCACAATTACCATGCTAATTCAATTGTGTTAGCACATTTATTCTTCTTACATACTGTAACAATGAGATTTCTGCATTTCAAATAGGTGACAAATAAATGTTACTCAAGTTTCAGTTCAAGTTATTTATTTATGAAAGACAGGTCTGAGCCCATATGTCATTTTCTTCCTCTATACTCCAAGGAAAAGGTCTGGATTCTAAAAAAAGGACCAAGAGAACTAACCACTGCCAGACGGTATGAATGAAGTCCTCACTTCCTTTGATGGACTTAAGAGTAGTTACAGTTCATTTTTGTTATGTATTAAACTACTGATAATAGTACCATTAATTTTAATTATAGTCAGGCATACACACTTTTCAGTGAAAGAAAATTAGTAACTATCTTATTATTGGAAATCACATAGAGTAGGTTTTTAGGTGAGCAAAAGTAATTTGCATTATTAAAGTAGGAAATAAAAGCAGTTTTAGAGCTATTACCTCAAACCCTTCCAAAAGATCTGGCGAAAAAGATAGCAAATTGTACTCCACTTCTTAATACTTAACATGTTCAAAACTTCGTAATTTAGTAAGCCCTTACATTTCATTTTACCTTCACAAGAGCTTTATAAGGCTGACAGGTCAGTTAGTATGTTTACAGATGAGTAAACATTGCATAACAGAGGCTATATGAGTTGTTCTAACTCACATGTTTCTTAAAAGGCAGAACTGGGATTGGAAATTGATCTTCTGACTCATAATCCAGTGCTCTTTTATGATGGTGCTTTAATAAAAATCATCTAACACAACTACACTTCTATAAATTATATCCTTTAAACTGGGCCTTTTAGTCATCTACTCTGTTCATGAAATGACCTATTTCTGCACCTCCACAAAGGTTCACATTTTATTCTTGGTTTATCTTGGCCAGTTCAGCACCAAATATGTTACCAATATTCTCAGTACAGTTTACATAATTTAATACTCTCACCAAATGTCTTTCTATATTTCAGACTTACAAATTAATGAATGAAAATAGTTTCAATATGAGCTATCAGAGAATTTCTATGACCCAATTTTGTTATTTTGCTAAGTTTCATTCAATAGCAAGATATCAAAGTACTCTATTTCTGTAATGCCAATTTCTGGAAGAAGGACAGCGACATGAAAATCCTGTGATGGTATTTCACTTGCAAAAAACCACCTCATCCTTCTTCAATTCAGAGCTTCACACAGCTTGGTTCCTAACCTTGAACACATTGCTTAAGTGGTAACACAGGTGCAACTGATGGATTTTTGTGGCTTTAGGAAACTATGAGTTTCCTCACGTGCTAAATCAGATTATTAACAAGCAAGCAATCAACTTAGTTCGGAGGGCTGGTATTAAGAACTCATTACCAGTCACCTCCATCCAGAAAAAGGAAGAAGTTCCACAAAAACTATTTGCCCTCGTTACCCATTCAAAACCTATACCTCTGCCCCAAACCTCTGGCAAACTGTCGCCTGCTTCCACACCACTCTCCTTCGATTTTTCAGAAATGGATAAATTCCCTGAAAGAACAGGTGACAGTAGCCTTCAACAAGGGAGGGTTCGTGTTCAGTAATCTTCTCAAAGCAGCCCCACGTCCCCTGATTCAGGATGCTTGCGGCTACCAGGAAAACAACAACAAACAAAACAAAATAAGCTGCCAAAGCCTACCAATCGGAGTCAGAACCCTCACCCCTCCTCAACTAGACCTAAAAGGTCACCACCAGGCACCTTCCAGGGCCCCAGGCCCTCCTCTCTTCCACCTCTTTAAGCCCTAGCAGCAACTTTTAAGAAAGGAAAGGATACTCTCCATATTCGACATGGTCCCACGACTTTTCTTGGGAGGCGACAGCCAGGGGCAGCGGCAAGGATTTGACTGCAGTGCGTTCGGAGCGCGACTCTAGTCCTGAGCTGCTGCCGGCCTGGCTCCTAGGTCCGCAATCCCACTTCCTGTTTCTGCGCGAAGAAGGCGGGGGTGGGGTGCGCGTGGGGGTATGGAGCCGTCCGCGTCCGAGGGGCGGAGCTGGGGCAAAGCCAAAATGGCTGCTGCTCTGAGAGGCGGATAGGGTGTGTGGCAGTCGCTTCCGTGCGTTGGGGGTTAGAGCGCAAGAGGTTAAGCCCCTCCCCTTCGTGTCCTTAGCTGCACCCAAGCCTAACCAGCGCCTAACGGTTTTCGTCACCCAGCTTACTTTTCTAGTTCTTTCTTTTGTCCTACTCCAAACTCTCTTTAACCTTCTGCCCCACCTCTTCCCTCAGATTTCACACTATCCTTGACCCCTCACTTTTGTTCTCAGAGCTTGTCTTACGGATGAAGGAAAAAGGTATAGGGCTTTTAAAGTACTTTAAAAAAAAGTTATAATCGTATGAAATAAGGGATTAGCGGGGTTGGTAGTTTTGAGTTGTGAGGTTCAATTAAAGTGTTAAAAAGGATATGATCCTAAAGTTTTTGGTTAGATGGGAAGGACGAAAAAAGTTAAGCCTAGGTTTAAGAGGTGAAGTTGCTGTGAAATATATATTCGTAATAAATAGTTTATTATTATTTTATAATAGATGGTGTAAAATATGAAAATTACTACCAAATCTTTAATGGACGGGAGGTTAATAGAAATGCTAAATAGCGGTTAGCATTTATATGTGAGTTATTAATATATCCAAAGGTAATTAATTAGACGCTGAATCTCTAGATTTATGGGAAGGAAGGGAATCTTTGGCGTTGGTGTCGCTGCATTTCAATTCAAAACTCTTAGACATTCCAAGAAAGAGCTCAGAGATAATACTTTGGGGGGAAAAATAGCTAGAATAATTATACCCTTATGGAGGAATTTTATAAGCTTGGCGTTTAAATTTTTCTTATCGTTAATATTTAAATATGTGGGGAAAAGAATGAGTAAATAATTGGCTAAGCCTCTTTTTACCTTTAGGATCATTTCCTGTTGAAAACTAAAATGGTTCAAAAAGCTAGTGTTTCACTCTTTTGTGTTGACTATTGGTAGGCTTCAGACTTATCGAATTATAAAACCCTTAATGCTGGAAAAACCTTTTTGAGTATAGTTCTGGGGAAGAACAATCTGTAAACCACATCCATAGATGAAACTGTATAAAGATTTTTATTTATATCTCTCCATATGTATATATTTGGGATGCAAGATTTACTTTTATGGAGACAGACAAAAGTTGACAGATTTCATTATTGTTTCATCACTTTCCATACTAGGTAAACAACTAACTGTATTTCACAGTTTGAGAATTCTTTTTTTGGTAAAAAGTTAAAAAAAAAAGTGTTTTAAAAAGTTCGTCCCTAGGTTTTTAATATGTGTTAACACAGCTCTTTCAATAAATCCACATGTTGACAGAACAATCCACTAAAGCTTAAGCATTTCCAAGTTTTATGTATTTTAGTTATATTCTTTTTTAAAAGAATAAGCCTTTTTTAAAAAGTGTTTTTAAAGTATTTTTGCAAATTGTAGAACTTCTTAGGTTGGGATCAGGTTTTTAGTAAAGTTAAAATCTGAAGAGATTTGTCCAGTTAGGAATTTGTTATTGCTGTCCATCTAAAGTAAAAAAAAAAAAAAAATACATAGCCTATATCTTTGATTTACTAACCACTTAGAAGATTAAGAAGTTGTTTTTATTTTTATGAGTTCTAAACTAATTTTTACTCCAAAAATTGCCCTCATATTATTCCTTGGACATCTTATTTCTTAAAGTTAGATTTAATAATTCTTTTGATCTTAGGCACAGTAATAGAACTATTGAATGTATATGCATATTCAGTTGTAACTGCTGCTGTTGAAAGCAAAGAATTGAAATCTGTTAAAATCATAAACTTGTTTTATGACAGAGCAAATATATTACAGAGAAAGGAAATACATCAAATTTTAATTGTTTTATTAAACATTGAATGCCTATAAAACAATATTTGTAAAACATGAGTACAGAATAAACAAAAGCAATACAACAACCTCCTGTGACTTATCACCCATTATGAGAAAAGAAAATTACCATTCCCTATAAATTCCCTTATGTACTCCTTTCCTAATCACATTCCTTTCCTTCCCTCTTTCGAGGCAACTACTGTCTCAAATTTATATATATTTTCTCTGTTTTTTTAATAGTTTTACCAATAGTATTTGCATCCCTAAACAATATGTTCTTTAGTGTTGCATGTTTTTGAACTTTGTGTAAATGAAATCAGAACTTTTTCTTTCTTCTTTGACTTGCTTTTGTAACTCATCATAATGTTCCTTATTTGTGTTGCTACATGTAACCATAGTTCATTCATTTTCACTGAAATAGAGTATTCTACTGTATGAATATATCATAATTTATTCATCTATTCTCCTGATGGTGGTTATTTGGGTTGTTTCCACATTAATATAGCCTCTAAGAATATATTGGTGTTATATTAACACATACTCTGATTAAACACTAAGATCAATAACTTATTTTAGTCTCCTAAACATGTTAGTATGAAATATGGAAATGTTTAGTTTATCATAGTGATGATTAAGGTTAGTGTTTTTAAAGCCAGATGTAGTCTTTAAAATATAATTTTACTCTCTCACCCTAGGCACAATTATTCATTCATTGTTCATTGCATTTAGTCATATTTCCTGTTGTTTTGGGTTATCTTAGATATTGGCTTTGTTTCTTCCACTCTACCAGATTTAGTAATACCACCTACCCTGTCTAACCTAGATAGGCAACTACCTTTTTCTTCTTTCACTCTTAGAACAGGGCTATAGTGATAAAGATGATAGGTATAGGACCTCCCAAACTGTTCTTTTGGGACTTAGTTAACTCTAAATAAGAAGGTTTAACTGAAACAAAATAAGTCACATATTGATAAACTCAGATATGGTAAAATTCACCTATTGAAACTTAGGTGTGTTTTAAGAGATCTTGAATTTTTACTGGGATAATTGAGATGTAAAGAACCAATATAGTGTCTTAACTCAGCAGCTATTGAATGTGTTAAACTTCAGAATGAATGAAGCTAATGTGGTAATTATAATTCTCCCAGGAAATTGAGTTATTTTCATGATTCTTCATTCTTAGTTCTCTAAATATTTTGCAATCCATTGTATTACAAAGAACAAGCTTTCCTTTTTAAAGTTAAAAACATTTATAAAACAATTGCAGTTGAAATCTAAATTACTTAATTTTTAAAATTTAATTTAGGTTGTTTTGTGACAACTCAACAACGTTTTTGTTATATTTTAGCAAACAATTTCAAGATGATTAGAAAATTAAATGGTACATGACAGTTAAACTTTCCTTGAAGTAGAAAGAAAGGAATACATCAGAAAAGAGAATGGTGCATTATATAGTACCTCTCAAACTTTAGTGTTCTTGTTAAAAATACAGATGGTTGGGCCTCACCTCTATAGATTCTGATAGAATAAGTTTGTAGCAGGGCTCAGAAGTCTATATTTTGCATCTGTTTGTGTACTGGAAATGAAAATTCTAATATAGAGAAATATAAATCTTATTATTCTGCCTAAAATAACTCAATTTGGATGGAACTTCATGGTTTACAAAGTGCTTCTTATACATCATTTCGTTTGATACTTAAAGTAACCTGAGGCAAACTGTCAGGCATTATTATCCTTTTTACCAATTAAAAAAAAAAAAAGAAAAACAAAGCTCAGAGAGATTATATGATTTGCCTAAGCAATTGTTTGTTTGTTTGTTTTTTCCCGTACGCGGGCCTCTCACCGCTGCGGCCTTTCCCGCCGCGGAACACAGGTTCCGGACGCGCAGGCTCCGGACACGTAGGCTCAGCCGCTCCGTGGCACGCGGGATTTCCCCGAACCGGGGCACGAACCCGCGTCTCCCGCATCGGCAGGCGGACCCCCAACCACTGCGCCACTAGGGAAGCTCCAGCCTGAGCAAGTTTTGAGCAAATGGAGTCTGTATTCAATTCAGGACCCTTTGATTCCTAATCCAGTACTTTTGAATGTACGTAGCAGATTGGCAAGGAAGAATCATGAATAAGACCACTTCTCCTTGCTTTCTATAGCTCAAGTACCCATTTAGCATAAGAGTAAAATGAAGAATTATTCCAGCTGGCTGGCAGTCTTTATAATTTCTATAAGCAGAGTATTCAGTTTCTTGGAAATCCTAGCAAGGTATAAACGAGGGTCTTTCCTGTTCATAATGGAAAAACTATTTTCCTAGGCAGACAAAGAACACCTTGCTGGTTTCATTGTTCTCCTGTGTTTTATTTGATTTTCAAAATTTCATGGTCTAGCACTCTTTAAGTGGCAGGTGAAAGAGATTAGAGCTATAGACGAGGTAAAGCTCTTTTAGCTGAGGCAAATAGAAGACGAGGTGGGAATAGAAGTTTAAAGACAAGAGGAATTGGTTTGAGTGGCTGCCATAGGTGACCTGAAAAATTATCCAGTTTATAATTAGGAAGTGAGAGATGAGCAAAAGGAGACAAGATGAGAATCTGAATGTAAGGTTTAAGTGAACAGAAAAATAATGAAAAAATAGTCTTGGGTAATTAGGAAAAATCCCTCCACATATTTACCATTTCTATATGTGATAATTTCTATTATTTCATTGTTATTTTAATAAGAAATGGTAATATTTGGTGATTGCAATGTATAGTTATCAGAAAGAACATTTCTATAGAAACTTTTATTGTAACAGAGCACTCAACACTAAAATTTCTCTTTGCCAGGAAATCTTTTTAAACTTGAATAATCAGTGAGTTGATTCTTAAAGGGTGATATTGTGAGAAAGAACAAAGCATTTGCTCTTATTAGAGATCTTTCCACTTAAGATGATTCCAAAATAGTTTTGAGAGTTGAATGATTCAGAAATTCTTTAATATAGGTGTAACTGTTCACAGAGAAATTAACTTTTTATTTTTCTTTTTTAATTGAAGTATAGTTGATTTATATTAGTTTCAGAAATACAACATAAGTGATTCAACATTTTATATATTATACTCCATTAATGTTACTATAAAATATTGGCTATATTCCCTGTTCTATACATTACACCCTTGTAGCTTATTTATTTCATGCATAGTAGTTTGTACCTCTTAATCCCCTTCCTCCATCCCTCTACCCAGTGTTAACCACTACTTTGTTCTGTGTATCTGTGAGTCTTTTTATGTTTTGAAGATTCCACTGCATATATATATATATATATATATATATATCTTCTTCATCCATTTGTTGATGGACACTTAGGTTGCTTCCATATCATGGCTATTGTAAATAATGCTGCTGTGAACATTGGTGTACATATACCTTTTTGAATTACTGTTTTCCTTTTCTTCAAATATTTACTCTGGAGTGGAATTGCTGGATCATATGGTAGTTCTATTTTTAGTTGTTTGAGGAGCGTCCATACTGTTTTCCATAGTGGCTATAAGCAATTTACATTCCCATCAACAGTGTATTAATGTTCTCTTTTCTCCACATCCTCTCAAACGTTTGTTATTTGTTATCTTTTTGATGACAGTCATTCTGACAGGTGTGAGGTGATATTTCATTGTTTTTTTTTTGATTTGCATTTCCCTGATGATTAGAGTTGTTGAATATCTTTTCTTGTGCCTATTGGACATCTGTATGAGTTTTTTGGGAAAAATGTCTATTTAGCTCTCTGCCTATTTTTAATTATTTTTTGATGTTGAGTTGTATGAGCTGTTTATATATTTTGGATATAAATCCTTTATCAGACATATCAATTGCAAATATTTTCTCCCATTCAGTAAGCTGTCATTTCATTTTCTTGATGGTTTCCTTTGCTGTGCAATAGACTTTAAGTTTAATTAGGTCCCATTTGTTTATTTTTGCTTTTGTGTCCCTTTCCTTAGGTGACAGATCCAAAAAAATATTCCCAAGAATTATGTCAAAGAGTGTAGTGCCTATGTTTTCTTCTAGGAATTTTATGGTTTCTGGTCTTACGTTTAGGTCTTAAATCCATTTTGAGTTTACTTTTATATGGTTTGAGAAAATTTTCTAATTTCATTGTTTTACATATAGCTGTCCACTTCTCCCAGCACCACTTATTGAAGAGACTGTCTTTTCTCCATTGTATATTCTTGCCTCCTTTGTTGTAAATAATTGACCAAAAGTGCCTGGGTTTATTTCTGGGCTGTCTGTTTTGTTCCATTGATCTATGTGTTTGCTTTCGTGCCAGTACCATGCTGTTTTGACTACTGTAGATTTGTTGTATAGAATGAATTCAGGGGCGTAATACTTCCAGTTTTGTGCTTTTTTCTCAAGATTGCTTTGGCTATTCAGGGTCCTTTGTGGTTCTATATGAATTTTAGGATTATCTGTTCTAATTCTGTGAAAAAATGTCATGGGTATTTTGAAAGGACTTGCCTTAAATCTGTAAATTGCTTTGGGTAGTATGGACCTTTTAATAATAATAATTCTTCCAGTCCATGAACACAGGATATCTTTCCATTTCTTTGTATCATCTTCAAGTTCCTTCAATGTCTTATAGTGTTTAGAGTGTAGGTCTTTCACCTCCTTGGTTAAGTTTATTCCTAGGTTTTTTTTTCTTTTTGATGCAATTTTAAATGGGATTGTTTTCTTGCTTCCTCTTTCTGATAGTTCATTATTAGTGTATACAAAAGCAACAGATTTCTGTATAATAATCTTGTATCCTGCAACTTTACTGAATTCACTTATTAGTTCTAGTAGTTTCTTGGTGGAGATTTTAGGGTTTTCTATATATAGTATTATGTCATCTGCAAATAGTGACAGTTTTACTTATTCCCTTCCATTTTGGATGCCTTTCATTTCTTTTTCTTTTCTGATTGCTATGACTAGGACTTCCAGTACTATGTTAACTAGAAGGGGAGAGAGTGGGCATCCTTGTCTTGTTCCTGATTTTAGAAGAAAAGCTTAGAAACTCATTTTTAATAAAGCTTTTCCTTATCTCTATTATTTTACCATCCAGGAGCTGTTTGAAAAAAACTCTTAAAAGAAGAGAAAGCAAAAATAAGAGACTTTTATCAGAAGAGCAGGTGAATGCAAGGTAAAAAGCAAACAAACAAAATACTAGCTCTCTTAAAAGACTATCCTCTACTCCTGTACCCCATTTTACTGGCCACAGAACCTATACACTTAGCTCCAGATACTACTTTTATTTAGTATTACTTTCTTACTACTTTTCATCCCAGATCAATTTTGGAATCTCAAGTCAAAATTCTGTCAAAGTCCTTCCCCTGGTTTTAGAAATTTATCTAGTGATTGTTTAAAACAGAGTTAGCATGCTTTGTACATTTTTCAAGTCCTCTATATTTTAGTACTTATATTCTTTGATTTTTGAATTTTATTTTCTTCAAAATCAGCTATAGTATGGTCCACTGTTCTTACCTCTAGATCAAGGTTTCTCAACCAGCACTATAAACATTTTGGTCTGGTCAATTATTTGGTTTTAGGGGCTGTCCTACATGTTGTAGGATGTTTAGTAGTATCCCTGGCCTCTACCCCTTAGATGCCAGTAAGCCCCTGCCCCTCAACCTGTGACAACCAAAAATGTCTCCAGAGATTGCCAAATATCCTCTAGAGGATAAAAATCACCTCCAGTTAAGAACCACTGCTCTAGCTCTAGAATGATCTAGTACTGCCTTTATATTAAACTGATAGACACACAATGACAGCAACAAAAACATCTTTACGCTTACTCTTTTTCAGGAATAACCATAGCAAGATCAAAGCAACATAACATCTCTAAGTTTCAAACCATTTTACTATAATTAGTAAAATTTATACCCAGGAAAGGATTTTTAAATCATTGCAAAATTTTTCACTTTGGAGGCAGCGGAAAGAGCAAGGCATTTGGAATCATTCAGAGCTGGGTTTGGATCCAGACTTTCTGGATCTTATACTGAATAGCTGCTTATCTTGGACAAGTTATTTAACCTCTTTATGTGTCAATTTCCTCAGTTGCAAAAACAGGGATAATAGTATTTATTTCCTAGGTTTATTGTGAGATTATCTTGAATGTTGGAATAGTTAGAATAGAGGCTCTCAGACAGTTAGACATAGTAACTAAGTAATGTCCTCTCTAGCCAAAAAACAAACAAAAACCAGAAAACAAAAACAAAACAAAACAACCCCTCCCCCCCAACAAAGAGTAAACATCATCAAGGAAAGTATCTGAAACAAAAGAGAAAACCATACTGACTGATTTAAAAGCATGCCTTTGGTGCTTGGAAAAATTTAGGCATTTATGTTAACCATTCCTTGAGAAAGAATTAATGTCAAGAGAAGGGCTAGAGAAAGACAGTTACAAGTGCCAGAGGGGCTTTGATCAGAATATACTTTTTAATATTCTTCTGTATAGAAACAATGGGTAAATGTTGATTGAGTCAGTGTGTACAATCATAGAGTGTATGGGTAGAGTAAATATGAATTTGCTTCTAGAATCTTGAGCAACTAAGAAGAGGTGATCTTTCTATGACTCATCCAACTCAATGTTAGAAGGAAGTAGTCATTGTTTTTTATTTTTAATAAGTTAAATAACAGTAAACATGCTTCTAATATTAAATGATTCTTTTTATAGTTTTAGAAATTTTATTTTTATGAGAAATTTTTTAATTAAAAAATATAAAGAATAATATAGTAAACACCTGTGTTTCCACCTCCTCCAAGAATGTACAGCAGTCAAGATTTTGTCACAATTCTTTCAAGTCCTTTTTAAAATAAAATAAACAATATAGATGAAGTTGAATTCTCCCTTTACCACACTTACTAATCTTATACTTTATACTCCCTCTTGAAGACAACTATTTTATGAGGTATTGTGTATCCTTTTACATGCATAAATATACATTCATGTATAATATACAATATTTTGTATATGTTTTTAAAATTTACATAAATATTACATATAGTATATGTCCAGGTTCCATACTTTTTTTTTTTCGCGGTACACGGGCCTCTCACTGTTGTGGCCTCTCCCGTTGCGGAGCACAGGCTCCGCACGCGCAGGCCCAGCGGCCATGGCTCATGGGCCTAGCTGCTCCACAGCATGTGGGATCTTCCCGGACCGGGGCACGAACCCGTGACCCCTGCATCAGCAGGCGGACTCTCAACCACTGCGACACCAGGGAAGCCCCCAGGTTCCATACTTTTTACTCAGCATTGTTTTTGAGATCTATCTGTGTTGATGTATCTACATTTATATATATAATAACCCATCATATTAATATGCCACATTTTATTTATCTATTCCCCTCTTGATGGACATTAATAGACTGCTTTCATTTTTCTTTCAATTATAGGCAATGCTGCTGTGACTCACTGTGTCTCACTGTACACATTTGCAAGAGTTCTCTAAGGTATATACTGGAAGTGGAATTACTGGGACATAGGATAGAAATAGCTATTTTAAAATAAAAGAAGTACTATTTTATATGTTAAAAGGTTTTATGTACTGAGAAATGAAGATTCAAAAAGGAGTCAAATTTGCATGCATTTTGTGGAAGAGCTGGCTTTTATTTGGGAACTGGTGCCTTAGAAGCCAGACATGCCTGCTTATTTCAAGAACCATTCAATGAAATAGATTGCCTCCTGTGTGCTCAGCACTGCACAGCTGACATTATCAGTAGCAGAATACTGAGCTGGATGGACTTTGAGTCTGATCCAGAATGGCTTTTATTATGCTCTTATTCAGTCAGAAGGAAAGACTATCTATAGGACAAGATGAATGTATCAGGCAAAAGTCTACAAAGGATAAATATATCAGGTTAAGTGCCTATTTGATTTGCATAGCTCTGGTCTAGAAGGTTTGTCATATACTTCCATCCTCTCTGAACCTCACGGTTTTAAAGACAATTGTTAGTCAGTTGTAGCTGAGATATACTAAAACTTAACACTTCCATGTATATAGTACTTTCCTAAGATGGGTATTGGGTAAGGCATGTGAACATATAGAGGGAAATATACTTATGTATCACTTGATCCATGATAAAACTAGAATAAAAGAGGCAACCAGTTAAAAGACAAATTCTGATAAGAATGTAAAGAAAAATAAGAATTTATTTTTAAGTCAGGTCCTAAGCTGAAGCTTAATCAGAACTAGGCAATTATCCAGACAGAAAAAGTAATAACCTTCTATTTCTGTTTTTTAGATTTAATTCTTTGTCAAAAAGAAATCATCCAATATTTCACATCTATCTAACTGAAGTTCACTATTTGGAGGTAAGAGATAAAGTTTAAAGAGACACAAATTTATAAATTAGAGGAAAAAAGAGGGGTTATATAACTTGATAAAAACCATTTATCAGTTTGGTGTGAATTATGCCTTTCATTCTTTATTTCAGCCTTCAGATAACCCATCATTTAAGGTGCACTTATGAACAGGGTAGAAAGGATCATCTTGAAAATTCCCTTTGATAATTATATTAATAAATAAAGTATGATTTGCATAAATAGTTGTTCAGCTTTGGATAAAAGAAAAAAGATTATAGATATACATTTGACAAGCCTATGCTCCAATATATTATTCTTCTACATTTCTTTTGTTTGAAGTTGTATTACTCTATTAGTGTTCCTCTCTCCTTTGTTATTAACCTTTCTCTAATTTTGTTTTTTTGTTTTTTTTTTACTAATTTTTTTAAAAATTAGTAATTTTACTAATTTTTTTAAAAAATTACTATTTTTTTTTACTTTTTTTTACTAATTCTCATATTCATCCTCAGTACAACTCTTTTGGTTAATTTAAAAATTATGCTTGACCAAGGAATCTCAAGCTCATCCTAGATTTCTATACTTTAGATCCAAAGAGGTCTACTGGAATTCATAGGATGCATTGCAGTTAAGATGAAGATTTAGTTAATAGTCTTATGCCAGGTGCATGAGTGTATACGTGTCCTAGAAGCCCAGCAACTTCTAAAAAGATGCCCCTTAAAAATTTGGTATCATATATTCAGAATGATACAATCACTGTGGTAATTACACTGGTAAACAACTTTGGTTACTTACATAAATTGTTATTATCTTCTTTTATGTATGCCTTACCTCATCTATTAATTTATAATCTTCTTTAGGACCAGGTTATTTTATTCCTTATATGATTTTGACCCCTGGAACCAACTGATTTACTTGCATATATTTGAAACTTGATACACTTTTAATGTTGATGAAGTTTTATTATTACTTTTAAAAATAGAATTATTCGTTTCATTCAGAGAGCTGTCTTCATATCCAGTTACATTTTCTTTCTTTCTTTCTTTCTTTCTTTCTTATTATTTTTTAGACAGCAGGTTCTTATTAGTCATCAATTTTATACATATCAGTGTATACATGTCAGTCCCAATCACCCAATTCAGCACACCACCATCCCCACCCCACCCCCTGCGGTTTTCCCCGCTTGGTGTCCATAAGTTTGTTCTCTATATCTGTGTCTCAACTTCTGCCCTGCAAACCGGATCATCTATACCATTTTTCTAGGTTCCACATACATGCGTTAATATATGATATTTGTTTTTCTCTTTCTGACTTACTTCACTCTGTATGACAGTCTCTAGATCCATCCATATCTCAAAAAATGACTCAATTTAATTCCTCCTTATGACTGAGTAATATTCCATTGAATATATGTACCACAACTTCTTTATCCGTTCGTCTGTCGATGGGCATTTAGGTTGTTTCCATGACGTGGCTATTGTAAATAGTGCTGCAATGAACAGTGGGGGGGCATGTATCATTTTGAATTATGGTTTTCTCTGGGTATATGCCCAGTAGTGGGGTTGCTGGGTCATATGGTAATTATATTTTTAGTTTTTTAAGGAACCTCCATACTGTTCTCCATAGTGGCTGAACCAATTCACATTCCCACCAACAGTGCAAGAGGGTTCCCTTTTCTCCACACCCTCTCCAGCATTTGTTGTTTGTAGATTTTCTGATGATGCCCATTCTAACTGGTGTGAGGTGATACCTCATTGTAGTTTTGACTTGCATTTCTCTAATAATTAGTGATATTGAGCAGCTTTTCATGTGCTTCTTGGCCATCTGTATATCTTTTTTGGAGAAATGTCTATTTAGGGCTTCTGCCCGTTTTTGGACTGGGTTGTTTGTTTCTTTAATATTGAGCTGCATGAGCTCTTTATATATTTTGGAGATTAATACTTTGTTGATTTTTTTGCAAATATTCCTCCCACTCTGATGGTTGTCTTTTCGTCTTGTTTATGGTTTCCTTTGCTATGCAAAAGCTTTTAAGTTTCATTATGTCCCATTTGTTTATTTTTGTTTTTATTTCCAGTACACTAGGAGGTGGATCAAAAAAGATCTTGCTGTGATTTATGTCAAAGAGTGTTCTTCCTATGTTTTCCTCTAAGAGTTTTATAGTGTCTGGTCTTACATTTAGGACTCAAATCCATTTTGAGTTTATTTTTGTGTATGGTTTTAGGGAGTGTTCTAATTTCATTCTTTTACATGTAGCTATCCAGTTTTCCCAGCACCACTTATTGAAGAGACTTTCTTTTCTCCATTGTATATCTTTGCCTCCTTTAGCATACATTAGTTGACCATAGGTGCGTGGGTTTATCTCTGGGCTTTCTACCTTGTTCCATTGATCTATGTTTCTGTTTTTGTGCCAGTACCATATTGGCATGATTACTGTAGCTTTGTAGTGTAGTCTGAAGTCAGGGAGTCTGATTCCTCCAGCTCAGTTTATTTCCCTCAAGACTGCTTTGGCTATTCGGCGTCTTTTGTGTCTCCATACAAATTTTAAGATTATTTTTCCTAGTCCGTAAAAAATGTGATTGGTAATTTGATAGGAATTGCATTGAATCTGTACGTTGCTTGGGTAGTATAGTCATTTTCACAGTATTGATTATTCCAATCCAAGAACATGGTATATCTCTCTATCTCTTGGTATCATCTTTAATTTCTTTCATCAGTGTCTTATAGTTTTCTGCATACAGGTCTTTTGTCTCCCTAGCTAGGTTTATTCCTAGGTATTTTATTCATTTTGCTGCAATGGTAAATGGGAGTGTTTCCTTAATTTCTCTTTCAGATTTTTCATCATTAGTGTATAGGAATGCAAGAGATTTCTGTGTATTAATTTTGTATCCTGCAACTTTACCAAATACATTGATTAGCTCTAGTAGTTTTCTGGTGGCATTTTTAGGATTCTCTACGTATAGTATCATGTCATCTGCAAACAGTAACAGTTTTACTTCTTTTCCAATTTGTATTCTTTTTATTTCCTTTTCTTCTCTGATTGGCATGGCTAGGACTTCCAAGGCTATCTTGAATAATAGTGGTGAGAGTGGACATCCTTGTCTTGTTCCTGATCTTAGAGGAAATGCTTTCAGTTTTTCACCATTGAGAATGATGTTTGCTGTGGGTTTGTCGTATATGGCCTTTATTATGTTGAGGTAGGTTCCCTCTATGCCCACTTTCTGGAGAGTTTTTATCATAAATGGGTGTTGAATTTTGTCAAAAGCTTTTCCTGCATCTATTGAGATGGTCATATGGTTTTTATTCTTCAATTTTTTTAATATGGTGTATCAAATTGATTAATTTGCATATATTAAAGAATCCTTGCATCCCTGGGATAAATCCCACTTGATCATGGTGTATGATCCTTTTAATGTGTTGTTGGATTCAGTTTTTGCTAGTATTTTGTTGAGGATTTTTGCATCTATATTCATCAATGTTATTGGTCTGTAATTTCCTTTTTTTGTAGTATCGTTGTCTTGTTTTGGTATCAGGGTGATGGTGGCCTCATAGAATGAGTTTAGGAGTGTTCTTTGCTCTGCAATTTTTTGGAAGAGTTTGAGAAGGATGGGTGTTAGCTCTTCTCTAAATGTTTGATAGAATTCACCTGTGAAGGCTTCTGGTCCTGGACTTTTGTTTGTTGAAAGATTTTTAATCACAGTTTCAATTTCATTACTTGTGATTGGTCTCTTCATATTTTTTATTTCTTCCTGGTTCAGCCTTAGAAGGTTATATCTTTCTAAGAATTTGTCCATTTCTTCCAGGCTGTCCATTTTATTGGCATAGAGTTGCTTGCAGTAGTCTCTTAGGATGCTTTGTATTTCTGCAGTGTCTGTTGTAACTTCTCCTTTTTCATTTCTAATTTTATTGATTTGAGTCCTCTCTGTCTTTTTCTTGATGAGTCTGGCTAATGGTTTATCAATTTTGTTTATCTTCTCAAAGAACCAGCTTTTAGTTTTACTGATCTTTGCTATTGTTTCCTTTGTTTCTGTTTCATTTATTCCTGCTCTTATCTTTATGATTTCTTTCCTTCTGCTAAATTTGGGTTTTGTTTGTTCTTCTTTCTCTAGTTCATTTAGCTGTAAGGTTAGATTTTTTTACTTGAGATATTTCTTGTTTCTTGAGGTAGGCTTGTATAGCTATAAACTTCCCTCTTAGAACTGCTTTTGCTGCATCCCATAGGATTTGGATCGTCATGTTTTCATTGTCATTTGTCTCTAGGTATTTTTTGATTTCCTCTTTGATTTCCTCAGTGATCTCTTGGTTGTTTAGTAACGTATTGGTTAGCCTCCACGTGTTTGTATTTTTTACGTTTTTTTCCCTGTAATTCATTTCTAATCTCATAGCGTTGTGGTCAGAAAAGATGCTTGATATGATTTCAATTTTCTTAAATTTACTGAGGCTTGATTTGTGGCCAAAGATGTGATCTATCCTGGAGAAAGTTCCATGTGCATTTGAGAAGAAAATGTAATCTACTGTTCCTGGATGGAATGTCCTATAAATGTCAATTAAATCTATCTGGTCTATTGTGTCATTTAAAGCTTCTGTTCCTTATTTATTTTCATTTTGGATGATCTGTCCATTGGTGTAAGTGAGGTGCTAAAGTCCCCCACTATTATTGTGTTACTGTTGATTTCCTCTTTTAGAGCTGTTAGCAGTTGCCTCATGTATTGAGGTGTTCCTATGTTGGGTGCATATATATTTATAATTGTTATATCTTCTTCTTGGATTGATCCCTTGATCATTATGTAGTGTCCTTCCTTGTCTCTTGTAACATTCTTTATTTTAAAGTCTATTTCATCTGATACGAGTATAGCTACTCCAGCTGTCTTTTGATTTCCATTTGCATAGAATATCTTTTTCCATCCCCTCACTTTCAGTCTGTATGTGTCCCTAGGTCTGAAGTGGGTCTCTTGTAGACAGCATATATATGGGCCTTGTTTTTGTATCCATTCAGCAAGCCTGTGTCTTTTGGTTGGAGCATTTAATCCATTCACGTTTAAGGTAATTATCGATATGTATGTTCCTATGACCATTTTCTTAATTTTTTGGGTTAGTTTTTGTAGGTCCTTTTCTTCTCTTGTGTTTCCCACTTAGAGAAGTTCCTTTAGCATTTGTTGTAGAGCTGGTTTGGTGGTGCTGAGTTCTCTTACCTTTTGCTTGTCTGTAAAGCTTTTGATTTCTCTATCGAATCTGAATGAGATCCTTGCTGTGTAGAGTAATTTTGGTTGTAGGTTCTTCCCTTTCATCACTTTAAGTATATCATGCCACTCCCTTCTGCCTTGTAGAGTTTCTGCTGAAAAATCAGCTGTTAACCTTATGGGAGTTCCCTTGTATATTATTTGTCATTTTTCCCTTGTTGCTTTCAGTAATTTTTCTTTGTCTTTCATTTTTGCCACTGTGATTACTATGTGTCTCGGCGTGTTTCTCCTTAGGTTTATCCTGTATGGGACTCGCTGCACTTCCGGGACTTGGATGGCTATTTCCTTTCCCATGTTAGGGAAGTTTTTGACTATAATCTCTTCAAATATTTCCTCTGGTCCTTTCTCTCTCGCTTCTCCTTCTGGGACCCCTATAATGCGAATGTTGTTGTGTTTAATGTTGTCCCAGAGGTCTTTTAGGCTGTCTTCATTTCTTTTCATTCTTTTTTCTTTAATCTGTTCCACAGCGGTGAATTCCACCATTCTGTCTTCCAGGTCACTTATCTGTTCCTCTGCCTCAGTTATTCTGCTATTGATTCCCTCTAGTGTAGTTTTCCTTTCAGTTATTGTATTGTTCATCTCTGTTTGTTTGTTCTTTAATTCTTCTAGGTCTTTGTTAAACATTTCTTGCATCTTCTCGATCTTTGCCTCCATTCATTTTCTGAGGTCCTGGATCACCTTCACTATCATTATTATGAATTCTTTTTCTGGAAGGTTGCCTATCTCCACTTCATTTAGTTGTTTTTCTGGGGTTTTATCTTGTTCCTTCATCTGGTACATAGCCCTCTGCCTTTTCATCTTGTCTATCTTTCTGTGAATGTGGTTTGTTCCACAGGCTGCAGGATTGTAGTTCTTCTTGATTCTGCTGTCTGCCCTCTGGTGGATGAGGCTATCTAAGAGGCCTATGTAAGTTTCTTGATGGGAGGGACTGGTGGTGGGTAGAGCTGACTGTTGCTCTGGTTGGCAGAGCTCAGTAAAACTTTAATCTGCTTGACTGTTAATGGGTGTGGCTGGGTTCCCTCCCTGTTGGTTGTTTGGCCTGAGGCAACCCAACACTGGAGCCTACCTAGGCTCTTTGGTGGGGATAATGACAGACTCTGGGAGGGCTCACGCCAAGGAGAACTTCCCAGAACTTCTGCTGCCAGTGTCTTTTTCCCCACGGTGAGCCACAGCCACCCCCCGCCTCTGCAGGAGATTCTCCAACACTAGCAGGTAGGTCTGGTTTAGTCTCCCCTGGGGTCACTGCTCCTTCCCCTGTGTTCCAATGCACACACTACTTTGTGTGTGCCCTCAAGGAGTAGAGTCTCTGTTTCCCCCAGTCCTGTAGAAGTCCTGCAATCAACTCCCACTAGGCTTCAAAGTCTGTTTCTCTAGGAATTCCTCCTCCCGTTGTTGGACCCCCAGGTTGGGAAGCCTGACATGGGGCTCAGAACCTTCACTCCAGTGGGTGGACTTCTGTGGTATTGGTGTTCTCCAGTCTGTGAGTCACACACCCAGCAGTTAAGGGATTTGATTTTACTGTGATTGCACCCCTCCTACTGTGGCTTCTCCTTTGTCTTTGGATGTGGGGTATCTTTTTTGGTGGGTTCCAGTGTCTTCCTGTCGATGATTGTCCAGCAGCTAGTTGTGATTCTGGTGTTCTCACAGGAGGGAGTGAGAGCATGTCCTTCTACTCCACCATCTTGGTTCCTCTGTCAGAAGCAGTTTCAGGCTCTTTTTTGGCCCTCGTCTTCTGGTCCTCAAGCCACCACATGTCAGCCACTTCCGCGCCCTCACAGTTTCTCAGTGGTGCCCGCTCACCCTACATATCTTTTATTGAAAGAGATATGCAAATGTTTGAGGAGTAAGAAATTTAGAACAGATTAATGGCTGAAAAGAAAAGAGAAACTCTTACGCTATTTTCAATAGCCAAAAATGTCTGTTAAAATCATGTTCCTCCTTAAGTGAATAGTATATCTAAAGTTGAGAACTCCCTGTTTAATACAAATATCAGATTCTTTAGATCTTAACATATTAGATACTTTTGATACCAGTCAGAAACTGAGCTTGAATCAGCATCCCACAGAATTAGCAGTGGAAAATACTCTCTTATGAACCTTAGATGTCTTTGGGCTGATAGTGATAAAAAAAATTATCAATTGTGGTGCTAGCAAGATTGTTCCTGATTTTACGAATGATATAATTACAACTTAATTGACTGATGATCCTGCAATTTTGCAGTTATTAAATATCATATATTAAAGTGCCCTTCTAGGATTTCTTGGGTGGCACAGTGGTTAAGAATCTGCCTGCCAATGCAGGGGACACGGGTTTGAGCCCTGGTCCGGGAAGGTCCCACATGCCGCGAAGCAACTAAGCCCTTGTGCCACAATTACTGAGCCTGTGCTCTAGAGCCCACGAGCCACAACTATTGAGCCCGCGTACCACAACTACTGAAGCCCACGTGCCTAGAGCCTATGCTCCGCAACAACGGAAGCCACCACAATGAGAAGCCCATGCACCACAACAGAGAGTAGCCCCTGCTATGGCAACTAGAGAAAGCCCCCACACAACAACGAAGACCCAACACAGCCAAAAATAAATAAATAAATAAATAAATTAGAAAAAGTAAAGTGCCCTTCTGGTTAGAATACCTTTCAAGAGAAGTGTGTCCTCCCTGACAACACAAGACAATTTTCATTATGAATTGCTAAAAAGAAGACCATGTCAAAATACCATGTTATTAAGTGTTACAGCAAGCAAGTCCTGTTTTATTATTATTTTTTAACTATATATGAAGCATTTTAGTGATAGAAAGAAATATAGTAAGAACTTTTAAATACTGGCCCTCTATAAAATGGAATAGACAAAGAACTATCTTCAAGCTTGTAATCGTAGGAAAAGTTGCGATCAGAAACTTCACAGAGAGCACACCAATTTTTTTTTATTATTCAAACAGAAAGTCACAAAAATTATAATCATCCTCATCAGTTCACTCAGTCCCATGTAATTAATTTTTTTATCTTGATCTTTTGTTATCACTTTTATAAATTCATCAGTTTTCCATTAGAGTTCTGAAAATGCTTATTCATTCAGTTCAGCAGTATAGTCAGTTACCAGAGAGAACACACCAATTTTATTGCAACCAACAGTTTCCTTTTCTTCATGAAGCAGACCTATGTTTTTTGTTTTGTTTTGTTTTTTTGTTTGTTTGGTTTTTTTTGAGGTACGCGGGCCTCTCACTGCTGTGGCCTCTGCCATTGCGGAGCACAGGCTCCGGACGTGCAGGCTCAGTGGCCATGGCTCACGGGCCCAGTGGCTCTGCGGCATGTGGGATCTTCCTGGACCGGGGCACGAACCCGTGTCTCCTGCATCGGCAGGCGGACTCTCAACCACTGCGCCACCAGGGAAGCCCAGACCCATGGTTTTAATTACTTTTGGAGAATTTTTCTTTGTAGATAGGTTCTCCCCATAATGTCTTTGTACTAATGGCATAATAGGGGATATCTTTGTTGAATCTAATTAATCAGTTATCACACATTTATTGATACCTTCTATTTCCTCACACTCTGTATGAAAAAGAAATGTAAGACATGAATCCTGTTCTCAAGGAAGTTACAACTCAGTTGTAGGAATCAAACCAGCATATATTAAACAATTAGATAACATTAAGTGTTAACTTTGCAGGACTGGTATAGAAGAGATCATTGTTGATTAGAATGCTCAAGGTTTTATGGAAGACATTAAACTTAAAATATTAGGATAGGCCAAGGGGAAAAGGAAAGTAATTCCAGATTGGTAGAATGACAATATTGAAGATACAGGGGTAAGGATTAATACCTATTTCCACTTCAGGGGTATGCCTGTGCTGGTTTAGTCAATAACTCCACCTTAAATCCTAACTGGGACACTATAAAACTCTAGTTTTTATATAATTAGGTACTGTATTTCTTGTTTATTCCATGGCATATATTCACTGACTGAAAACACTACCAATCAAAGAAGCATAGCAAGGATAATATCTTAGTACCACTTCCCCAGTTAACTCTGTCCTAAGTAGTAGAGGTTAAAGATGGCAATCTTTAAAGTATAGTTCAGCGCTGTATGATATTAAAATAGTTTTACAGGTTTCAGAACCAGATGAGTGAGGCTGAGAAATCAGTTGTCCCTTGTTTATCAGTTGACATTTATGGCATCATTGCACTATTTTACACGTAAGCAAACATAAATCATTAGATATTTTACTGTATTATGTATAATTACATCAACATTTTTATCACTTTGCACTTAATATAACACAAAAACAATGATGCCACAGTAAGGTCTCATTATTACTAAAGAACTCAGTGGCATGTGAATAATGAGACAATTTGCAAGTTGTGAATAAAACTGGTTGTTAGTATTGAAAGGTGTATTCTTTTCATTTGTTCTCTTGAATAAATTTTAAACTAATACCATCTTATTAGATGGGATATCAACTACCACACAATTCTAATAGAAGAGTGAAGGTGAACCCAATTTAGGCATTTGAACCAAAAGAAATACCATTTTCGTTCAGATATATTTGGAGAATATTTTGATTGTTTGAATCATTCATTTTAGAAATTGATAGCATTGGTTCCTGTTCAGACTGGTTAACTGTATGTGATTTAAAGCAGAATTTTGCTGTAAACAAAATTAATTTTAGATTTGGTATAAACTAGAACTAGAAAACAGGTTTTAGTAAATCATGATTGTTTTCCTTTAAGTACAGAATAAAGTTCAACACAATTTCTTGGTCTTTGGAAGTTACCTAGGAAGATTGCAGATTGTTGTTTGCTCATGACATGGGAGAACGGTGTGTGACATTTGATAGTTTGTGTTCAGAAAGGTTACAGAGCAGTAGCTCAACTTCTCTGGATATTTGAGACAAAGATATGTACATTAGAAGAACCATTGATAATCCTACATATTGAAAAAATTTTGAAAATTTTAGTAGATCCAAATTAAGCAAAGTAGTTTTATGCAGTGTCTTTGGTATAGCTAACCTTCTGTAGATGTAGAATAGAATTATATAAAGTTAGAGATTCTAAGGCTTGTAGTGATCTAGTCCAACCCTTTCATTTTACAGAGGAGAAAACTGAGGTGCAAAGTGGTGAGGTGACTGCCAAGTCCCACACACAATATTAGAATCAATATTAAAATATAGATATCCTCCCTTCTAATCTAGTCCTTTTAGTTTTTCCTATAACATATTGCCTATATGAGACATAGTATGATTGGAAGGTTGTTGTTAAAGTAAATCTTATCACAATCCACTCATACACCAGAAATTTTCAATATCAGTGATTCTTATGTAATCCTGTTTTAATATTCCCTAAAGAGAATAACACATTATAGCCAGCAACTATTTAGCATGAATTAGTTTGTTAAGGGCTAAGTGCTTCAAAATCTAGAGGCAATAAAGCACAGGTAAGTTTCAGTACAGAAAGGAAAAAGGTCTGGAAGATGTAATGGTGTCCAGAAAGGGCAGGCCTGGGTGGGAAATTACACCTTGGTATCTCCTTAGGAGTAGGATAGGAGTGGAGCATTGAAAGAGGGTAGTATGTGGAAATGGGAAGTGGGAGTGGTATTGCACTTAACACAAAGTTCATTTCCTTCACAAATGAGAGAGGAGATAAGTAAGGGTTTAAGAGAAAAATAAAAATTAAAAAAAAGCAAAACCATTTGCACAACCAAAGTTTTTATTACAAGCACTGTCTCAAATATAGCCTGTTGGTTTGGACAAGCTGTGTGGCAGTAGGTTTAGGGAAAAGAACAGGAATGCTATACATAGAATTATATAACAATATATGAATGACTTTTTTTTCAATTAATAGAAGTGAATGAGACAACTATACAGGGCTTAATGGAAAAAAAAAAAAAACTACCCAAACAGCAAAAAGGGCAAGTTCCAAATTTTAGATTGAACGTATATTTGGAATGGGTGCTTGTTATTAAAGAGCCCGTAGTTGTATTTTGTATTTTTATACATATTTTTTTACTTGGATGTTACAAAGGAATGAACAACTGAACTTTTTTTTTTTTACCTAACTCCCCTTCCACTCACCATGATATTATGTTACATAACCCCTTTTCTTATAAAAAAAATTAAAAGTTTGTTTCCAAAAAGGGAAAAAAATAATATGTTATTGTGCTCCTAAAAGTGAAGGAGAAAACTAATGGCATAAGCAAAGTAATGAAAGAAAGTGTTTTCTACAACAGAGTTTCATAGAAATGACTAAGAATACTGAATTTCAGTTCTCTCTAGCAAAATGGGTCTCAGATATGCTGCCTTTGTTTCCTTTATTTTAAAGAGAATATGTGGTCTATCTAAGTTTAAGAAATCCATTTCCTGGCTGGAATAGATTGCCTTATATTTTAACCGTGTGGGTCTTCATATATAGTTTTTATAGAATAATATAATTTGAAAATAAAATCTTATGGCATGGTATATAACTGAATGGTATTAGCTAAATGAATGAGCAAAAAAGAAATAGTTTGGTTCTCCTATTCTTTTCCCTTGGCTCTGACATAAGTACAATGAGTTGTCAGGGCATGCTATATATAATCAAAAATTTATTTCGTTTTACAAAATCAAGTTATCTACCTTTTTCTTTTTTTTTTTTTTTTCTTTTTTTTTTTTCGGTACGCGGGCCTCTCACTGTTGTGGCCTCTTCCGTTGCGGAGCACAGGCTCCGGACGCGCAGACTCAGCAGCCATGGCTCACGGTCCCAGCCGCTCTGCGGCATGTGGGATCTTCCCGGACCAGGGAACAAACCCGTGCCCCCTGCATCGGCAGGCGGACTCTCAACCACTGCGGCACCAGGGAAGCCCTATCTACTTTTAATTACAGTGTTGATTTCTGTAATAATTGAAAAATGAAAAAAATTCAGTCTTGTCTGCTATTTTTTAATTGATGAAGTTATTGGTAAGTGGCTGTATTTATAGTGTGTGCCCTCTGTAGAAGGCCTTAAATATGACACTAGGCATTACTTATGTGGACTAATTAACTGGGTATAGGTCCTAAGCCAGAATTTTTTTCATAAACCTGCTACTATCCTGAGATCCCAGGTTTAGGTATAGCATATGACCCCACATGTCCTTAGTGAAATAGAGTGATGACTTCCAGGTATAGTAGATCTTCCTTATTCAATGGATTCCATATTTGAAGATTCGCCTACTCGTTAAAATCTATTTGCAACCTCAAATCAATGCTTGCAGTGTTTTGTTTGTTTGTTTGTTTTCATACATTGCTGACATGAATAAAGCAGTGAAAAGTTTGATTTGCCCGAAATGCAGGTTTCTGGATGAGGTCAAATAAGGCCTTATTTCAGCTCTCAAGTGTTCTTTTCATCATCTATTTAGTGCCACATTTTTTTGAGATTTTGTTGTTTAAAATGCCCCCAAGTGTAGTGCTAAAGTGTCGTCTCGTGTTTCTAAGCACAAGAAAACTGATATACGTTATAGAGAGAATACATTTGTTAAATAAGCTTCATTCAGGCAAGAGTTATGGTGCTGTTGGCTGTGAGTCAATACTAATTAATCAACCATATATGTATGTGTATATATATACACATACATATATAAAGGTTTGGTAAGACAGAAAAACATGCAAACAAGGCTATGTATTAATTGGTTGAGCAAAATGTTGTGACCAGAGGCTTGCAGAAATCTAATCCTTTATTTTCCCTAGGAATAATGGTTCATTATTTGCTAATTAAGTGTTTGTGGTGACTTTATGTAACATAATTACTGCAAATAATGAGAATCAACTATATGTATTCTTACTTTGTAGTGCTTTCGAATACATACAGAATACAGTAAGAATACATACAGAATCAATATACAGTTGATTCTGTATGTATTCTTAATGTGTTTGTAGTGCTTTCAATGGGAAATGGGTCTTCTGTATGCTTTTCAATTATCTCCTGGCCAATTGATGACGTATAGTTTCTCTGAATCTTTAGTACATCTGTGGAGTTATTTCTTCATTTTATATTTTGTCTTCTCAGGATAAAAAAAATATTTTTGAAGATCATTTTATTCAGTATGTCTTTGTCGTGGAATTAAATACAAATTATCCAAAAAGATTTAAATTTATAATGTTATGTGACCATGTATGTAAGCTGACTTGTGTCAGATGTTTTAAATATTTCATGTCATAGAGTATAAATACACCTTTGAGCATGTGTCTACAGCAGTCAAAAAGGTCAATCATATTTTTAAAGTAAACATTTTTGTTCTCTTCTACTCCCTTCCTAGTAGTGGACTTTCAGCATTCCAAGAGTTTTGCCCTTGGCCTTCTTGATTCCCTCACTTTAGCTCTCTTGTGCCAGTTTTCTACATCTAACTAGCTCTTTGTCAACTGAGCCTGTCCTTCTTAGAACCTCTACCTTAAAAGACTAAAAATAATAATACAGCTATTTTTGGTCCAAGAGCTCCTTTTCTCTTCCTTTCATTCAGGAAATTCCCACAGCATTTGTTATGGGATTATGAAGTAAAACATGAATCAGCCAAATGCCTTAGACAATCCTTAATATGCAGTTAATCAGTGTCAGTACCCTCATATATTATCTTCATTATCAGAAAAAAGAATGACAGCATTTCTAGGTAAAGGTAAATACAAAAAGGTAAGATTGAATGAAAATTCCAAACCTGTCTCAAGATGGATAACATATGGATAAACATATATTGCTATGTGAACCAGTTTAGTTATGCAGTAAGATTTTCATTTTGCTTCAGCTGTTATTTAATAAAAGCCAGGTAATTATGATCAGGAATTTTGGAGGTGTTAAAAAGTATTAAACCATTGGCAATGTGAAGGAAAACATGGGTCTTTAAGATTCTTGTTTAACTTTTTAAAAAATTTTATTGGAGTATAGTTGATTTACAATGTTGTGTTACTTTCAGGTGTACAGCATAGTGATTCAACTATACATGTACAAATGTATTCATTCTTTTCCAGATTATTTTACCATATAGGTATTACAGAGTATTAGAGTCCCCTGTGCTATACAGTAAGTGCTTGTTGGTAATCTATCTTATATATAGTAGTGTGTGTATGTTAATCCCAAACTCCTGATTTATCCCTCCCAGACACCACGTTTCTCCTTTGATAACCATAAGTTTGTTTTCAGAGTCTGTGAATCTGTTTCTGCTTTGTAAATAAGTTCATTGGTATCATTTTTTTAGATTCCACATATAAGTGATATCACATGCTATTTGTCTTTCTCTGACTTACTTCACTTAGGTCCATCCACGTTGCTGCAAATGGCATTATTTCATTCTTTTTAATGGCTGAGTAACATTCCATTGTATATATGTACTACGTCTTCTTTATCCATTCCTCTGTCAATGGACATTCAGGTTGCTTCATGTCTTGGCTATTGTATACAGTGCTGAAGTGAACATTGGGGTGCATGTATCTTTTCAAATTATGGTTTTCTCTGGATATATGACCAGCAGTGAGATTGCTGGATCATATTTATTTTAACCAGCTTTAGCATTGCTTTTCTGTTCTTGACAAGCTTACAATAGGTACTTTGTTAATTGAATATCTTAAAATACTATGACATTTTAATACATAATTATTGAATTCATAATGCTGTGCATTCCTAACTTCTGACATGAACTTAGAAGGCCTTGAATATAAAACCAAAGTTTCTTATTACATTAACATCCTTAACACAAAATGGAGCATGATAGCCAGAGTTTGTTTGTTTCTTTCTCTTTCTTTCTCCCTTTCTTTCTTTCTTTTTTTCTTTCTTTCTTTCTTGGAGTAAAATTGCTTTACAATGTTGTGTTAGTTTCTGCTGTACAATGAAGTGAATCAGCTACATGTATACCTATATTCCCTCCCTCTTGGACCTCCCTCCCACCCCCGCATCCCACCCATCTAGGTCATCACAGAGCACCGAGCTGTGTTCCGTGTGCTATACAGCAAGTTCCCATTAGCTATCTATTTCACATATGGTAGTGTATTCATGTCAAACCTAATCTCCCAATTCGTCCCACCCTCTCCTTCCCCCTGTGTGTCCACATGTCTCTTCTCTACGCCTATGTCTCTATTCCTGCCCTACAAATAGGTTTATCTGTACCATTTTTCTAGATTCCACATATATGCGTTAATATATGATATTTGTTTTTCTCTTTCTGGCTTACTTCACTCTGTATGACAGACTCTAGGTCCATACACATCTCTAAAATTGACCCAATTTCGTTCCTTTTTTATGGCTGAGTAATATTCCATTGTATATATGTACCACATCTTCTTTATCCATTCATCCATCATTGGACATTTAGGTTGTTTCCATGTCCTGGCTATTGTAAATAGTGCTGCAATGAACATTGGGGTACATGTTTCCTATTGAATTATGCTTTTCTCATGGTATATGCCCAGCAGTGGGATTGCTGGGTTACATGGTAATTCTATTTCTAGTTTTTTTAAGGCAGCAAGAACATACAATGGGGAAAAGACAGTCTTTTCAATAAGTGGTGCTGGGAAAACTGGATAGCTACATGTAAAAGAATGAAATTAGAACACTACCTAACACCATACACAAAAGTAAACTCCAAATGGATTAAAGACCTAAATGTAAGACCAGACACTATAAAACTCTTAGAGGAAAACATTGGAGAAACACTCTTTGACATAAACCACAGCACAATCTTTTTTGACCCACTTCCTAGAGTAATGGAAATAAGAACAAAAATAAACAAATGGGACCTAATTAAACTTAAAAGCTTTTGCACAGCAAAGGAAACCATAAACAAGACGAAAAGGCAACCCTCAGAACAGGAGAAAATATTTGCAAATGAAGCAACAGACAAAGGATTAATCTCCAAACAGTCCGTGTAGCTTAATAGCATCAAAACAAACAACCCAATCAAAAAATGGGCAGAAGACCTAAATAGACATTTCACCAAAGAAGACATACAGATGGCCAAGAGGCACATGAAAAGATGCTCAACATCACTAATTATTAGAGAAATGCAAATCAAAACCACAATGAGGTATCACCTCACACCGGTCAGAATGGCCATCATCAAAAAATCTACAAACAATAAATGCTGGAGAGGGTGTGGAGAAAAGCGAACCCTTTTGCACTGTTGGTGGGAATGTAAATTGGTACAGCCACTATGGAGAACAGTATGGAGGTTCCTTAAAAATCTAAAAATATGACTACCATATGACCCACATAAACAGATGGAGAAATATACCATGTTCTTCGATTGGATGCTACTTATCTTTATCAGGAAGTCTTTAGTGCCTTCCTTCAGCCTGGCCTCATTTACTCTATCAAACAAAAATTCCTCAAAATTTCTTTCTGGTATGTAGGTATCACTCCAGAGTTTCTAGAGTAAGACTTGTTTTTTATATCATGACTCTGCCACCTTTGACTTCTGGAAAGTTAATTTCCTCATCTATAAAATTAAGATAGTTTTATTTTCTTCATACATCTGTTGTAAAGATTAAATGAGATAATATACTTTGCAGTATTTAGCAGACCACAAGAAACACAGCTAATGTTCAATAAAAAGTTAATATTTTATTGTTGAGCAGCAGCAGTAGTAGAATAATTTTAACCGTAGTAATTGTTCTTATCACTATATTTTGTTTTGTCATAGCAATATGTTGTGTCATAGCAAATGTTAACACTTAGTTCACTGATTAATTCATAAGTCTCATTTTTGCTGTTTGATAGTTTCCCATGAGATTTTAAGAAAAGTTGAAAGTATTGTGACTTTCATTATTTATAAAGCTAAATAAGTTTCTCTAGTGGTGGGTGAGAGTGAGAGAGAGAGAGAGTGTGTGTGTGTGTATTCTTTATGGAATTTATTCCACAATCTTAATAATGGAAAAAGTGTTCTTATTGAGAAAATAGTACAAATGTTTTATTTTTCTAGCACTTCGGCTTTAACATAGATCTTATATCGTTTGCTGTATAAATTAACTTTAGGATTTTGCCCGTTTATTATAATGTACTTAAAGTAGTAATACTTTCCAAAAAAAGTAAAACATAGTATTTTTGTCTACAGTTTATTATTTCATTTTTTTGAATAAGGACTTTCTCAGTTATCCTTTGTCTCATAGAAGACACAAGAGCTAAATATTTTTATAGTGGCATACCACATATGCATTTTTCTAAAAGATATAGATATATATTCCATTTGATTTTTAGGAAAGATTAAGAGAATGGATGTCTGATTGAATGCTCACTGTGTATTTTCTCATTTAATCATCAAATAGACATATGAAGTGTATTATTACCCCCATTTCACAGATAAGAAAACTAAGGTACAAATATTAAGTAACTTATTCATCATAATGTAGTTTATAAATTATAGATACACATTTAAGCCCTGGTGTGTTAGGATTCTGAGACTATCATAATCTTTATCTGCTATATCATGCTGGTTTCATGGGAAACTATCAACATCGATGTGGATAGAAATTATATACAGTTTATAAATGAAAGATGAAAGACTTTAAGAATTTAACTAATTTACTCATGGTTCCATAGCTATTAAATGGCAGAGCTTGAATTTGAATTTATATCAGTTTAGTAATTCCAGAGCCTAAAATATATCATATTTTTTAACCCAGATAGCTGATGAGAAGTCATCACAATCCAGTAATTATTTGTATTGCTCATAATAATGTAACATGATACTCTTTATTGTGAATCTTAATATTTATCTCACATTAACAGTTCAATTCTGGGTAGAATCCTGATTTTATATCCCTTAGTTCATTTGACATAGTATAGAGATTAATAATACCTTAAGAAAAATGGTTCCAGAAGGATTCTCAAATATATCCAGAGGTTCTTTTGATTTACAAAATGTTTTGATTATTTTAAAACCCATTCAGTATTTTCCAATGTTGTTAAATGTGTTATGCATAGTAGTCAAAATGTCTTATGCACAATCATGAAACACCTGTTAAGCAAATCCAGTATAAAAGTACAAAAAAGTACAAAAAATACAGGAGATAGAGAATGAATGAATGAATTCCTAATACCCTTTATCCTTCTTGGCCTTGAAATTTGGAATCACAAAGTAAACAAGGCTAAAAGCATACCCAAGAAAAGTATAAGCTCTTTTAACCTGCTTTTCTTTTGATTACTGTAGATTTTTTTTAACATCTTCATTGGAGTATAATTGCTTTACAATGGTGTGTTAGTTTCTGCTTTATAACAAAGTGAATCAGTTATACATATACATATGTTCCCATATCTCTTCCCTCTTGCGTATCCCTCCCTCCCACCCTCCCTATCCCACCCCTCTAGGTGGTTACAAAGCACGGAGCTGATCTCCCTGTGCTATGCGGCTGCTTCCCACTAGCTATGTATTTTACGTTTGGTATTTGTAGTGAGGTGGATGGACCTAGAGTCTGTCATACAGCGTGAAGCTAGTCAGAAAGAGAAAGACAAATACCGTATGCTAACACATATATATGGAATCTAAGAGGAAAAAATGTCATGAAGAACCTAGGGGTAAGACGGGAATAAAGACACAGACCTACTAGAGAATGGACTTGAGGATATGGGGAGGGGGAAGGGTAAGCTGTGACAAAGTGAGAGAGTGGCATGGACATAGATTACTGTGGATTTTAAAAGTCAGTAGAATTTTCTAGACTATCTATTTAAATGCCAAAGTATGTCTAGTGCTCTGATACACATTTGGTCTGTCATGTTTTCGTGCTTTCTGGCTTTCTGATATACTTGCTATTGTTGCATCACACTGACATTTCCCCAACCAGTAATTTAATTTTGACATATAAAAAATTGCTCAAGGTCAGATGGTCATTGAGGTATATGGTAATTTTCTGATATTCTGCATTTTCTGATTAAGGAAAATTATTCTGCTTGATAGTACAGTATACTATTTAACAAGCATGACTATAACAACTGATAATAATAGCTAAAAAGGGATTCCCAGGCTAAATGTAAGCTTCTATAACTGTATTTTTGTTGGCTATAATTATCATTTACTATGGATTTCGTATAAAGAATGACAGTGAAAGGTTGAGGATAACAAGGATTTGAAGAATACACCTGCTAAAATAAGATTTCCCTTAAAAAAAAAGTAATGAGAGGAGTATTTTATTCACATTTTGTGGCAAGTACAGGCACCTAACAATATTTTCAAAGTGGCAAAGAATAGTGGTAAAAGTTGATAATGTCTAGAGAGATCAAAAGATTTTAAAATATCAAATTGATATCAGAGAATCCACTTGGTACTAGAATAACAACAACAAAAATAGGGTATCAATAGGAAAACAAAGAAGTATTCAGAAGTAGCTATCAGCTTTTATTCAAATTTACCCATAAAGAGCAGGATAGGAATTAAACTGGACTACAAGTTAGAAGTGCCCAGGCTGAAAAACAAAAATATGATTGGAAAATATGGAAAGTCTTACATTTAGAAAGAACAATGGAAAACCCAGGTTCTTGGTGAAAAAGTCCAAAAGTTATAGGGATATAAATGCATATGATATGCTGAACCTGAGGCTTGATTTTCTAGATAGGCTCAGGAAAGAACATTTCCAAATTGAGGAGGCAAGAAAACAGGTATGAAACATGAAATAATGCCTTAACATTTGCTAGAATTATATGGACTAACTGGTCAATAAATGTTGATGGAACTTCATATTGAGGTCTGAGCACATAAAAATTGGGCAGGATAATAATCATAACTACATAGTTTGGTTCATCTCGTAACCAGAGAAATTAGATTCTAAAATTACTGATGTCATGTGTAAGGCTAAAAAGTTAAATGAATCAATAAGTATTTTGTAAGTATAAGTTAAGTATTTTCTAACTCTTGGTATAATCTAATGCAGCTTTGGAAAGTCGTTTTTGTAGGAATCAGCTCATATATGTAGCTGCTGTGGGGCTTGCTTTATTTAGTTGAACAGCACCATTTCAAGTTACACATTATGGTAATACATGGCATTCAGAATAAAAGGAGAAAGAACACTCAGAGCCTCCAAACTTGAAGCGATCTTAAAGACACAGTAGACCTCTGAACAGTGTGGGGATTAGAGATTCCAAACCCCCGTGCAGTTGAAAATCTGCATATAACTTTTGACTCCCCCAAACTTAATTACTAATAGTCTACTGTTGACCGGAAGACTTACCTATAATATAAACAGCCAATTAACACATATTTTGTATGTTATATGTATTATATACCATATTCTTAAAGTAAGTTAGAGGAAAGAAAATATTAAGAAAATCATAAAGAAAATACATTTACAGTACTGTACTGTATTTATCAATACCAAAGTTTAAGTTGTCTATTTACAAGATGAATCATCTGTTTGTTAGTACCCACATCAATGTTGTCTTATATGATAGAAAACACTGTAGATGTTTTACATATTACTAACACAAGGCATCAAAAGTGAAAAGATAATGTGAAACAGAAATTCATATTTATTTATAGGTATAACAGTTCATGCATTAATAATGAAGAAGCAGCAATATGATTGATTTATGGTTAGCCTAATAAATAATACAATTGCTTTACAGTAGCCTAGCCTGTACACTAAGGAATGAATCATTATAAAGTTTTTATGGCATACAGTATTACAGACATATTCATAATACAGTATTAGGAACATTGTTACATTTTTTTTAAGAACCACTTAACCATGATTATAGGCTGATACGCAGTTTCTACCATTGAGAGAGAGAGGCATACTGTAGCCTAAGGCTAAGTTAAAAATCAGTAAGGAAACTAACACATTATTAATGTTATATTAAATATCACTCACTTTATGCCTATGTAATGATAGGCTATCTACTTCAATACACATCATGCACATGATGTTCCACATGATGAATGCTTAGGCAATGATGATGTTGATGGTGACACAAAGATATCTCATACAGTTCTTGCCATACAGTTATTAGATTTTCACAGACACACATACACAACAGATAAATTTATTATCTGTATGAAATGATGATTATTTACTATTTATTAAGTGGAAGTGTATCATCACAAAGGTCTTCATTCTCATAGTCTTCATGTTGAGTAGGCTGAGGAGGAGGTAGAGGAAAGTTTGGTCTTGCTGTCTCAGGGATGGCAGAGGGGAAAGAGGTGGAGAAGGTGGAAAGGGAGGCAGGAGAGGCAGGCACACTTAGTGGTGTAATTATGGAAATACATCGTAATTTCTGTCTGACATTTTTCCATTTCTCTAAAAATGATTCTATTTGGTACCAATCCTTCTTCCACCGTTTGCTTTAGTTTCAGTGCCTGTATCATAGAAGGGTCCATGTTGTAAAGTAAGTCAAAAGCAGTCTTGAATAATCAGAACCTTTCTGCCAGATTGTCAAAATCACTTTGTTTTTTGGCACTGCTTTTTCTTTCTTTCTTTCTTTTTTTTTTTTTTTTGCGGTATTTGGGCCTCTCACTGTTGCGCCCTCTCCCGTTGTGGAGCACAGTCTCCAGACGCGCAGGCTCAGCGTCCATGGCTCACGGGCCTAGCCACTCCGCGGCACGTGGGATCTTCCCAGACAGGGGCACAAACCCGTGTCCCCTGCATCGGCAGGCGGACTCTCAACCACTGCACCACCAGGGAAGCCCCGCACTGCTTTTTCTATGACTTCTTCCTCATCATCTGGCACTGGTTCTGAAGCACTCGTCTCCATCAAGTTGTCTTCTGTTAAGTCCTCTGGTGTGGTGTCTATCAGCTCTTGAATTTCTCCAAGATCCATATCTTAAACTCTTCACTCCCTATCTTGTTTGCCATATCCACAATCTCTTTCAAAATGTCCTTGATTGGCTCTGTCACAAATTCTGTGAAGCCATGCACAACATCTGTACACAGTATTCCATAGAGTGCCATGTGTAATGAGCCTTAAAGGTCCTTATGACCCCCTGATTTAGAGGCTGTTAGAGATGTGTTTGGGGGCAAGTAGACCACTTTGATGCTTTTGGTGTTGAATTTGTGGGGTTCTGGGTGACTAGGGGCATTGTTCAATATCAAAAAGAACATTAAAAGGCAGTCCCTTACAGCCAAGGTATTTCTTAACTTCAAAGACAAAGCATCAATGGAACCAATCCAGAAAAAGGGTTCTTATTGTCCAGGCCTTCTTGTACAACCAAAAGACTTGCAGCTGGTGTTTATCTTTTCCATTCAAGTCTCAGGGATTAGCAGCTTTATAGATAAGGGCAGTTCTGATCATAAACCCGACTGCATTTGCACAAAACATTAGAGTTAGCCTATCCCTTCCTGCCTTATATCTTGGTGCTTGCTTCTCTTCCTTACTAATAAATGTCCTTTGTGGCATTTTTTTTCCAGAATAGGGCACTTTCATCTGCATTAAAAACCTGTTCAGGCAAATATCCTTTCTCCTCAATTATTTTCTTAATGGCATCTGAGAACTCATCTACTGCGTCTTGGTTAGCAGAAGCTGCTTTTCCGTTATCTTGACAGTTTTAAGTCAAATCTCTTTATAAAATTATCAAACTATCCTTTGCTGGCATTAAATTCTCCAGCTTTAGCGCCTTCACCTTCCTTTTGCTTTAAGTTGCTATATAGTGACCTGGCTTTTCTTGAATCATGTTAAAGTCTATAGCTATGCCTTTCTTATAGCAATCCTGAACCACATAAAGACTGGACTGTCCATATGACATAAAAAGGTATTTCACAAAAAGTGCAAAGTTTTCATGCCTGCCAGTGTAGCTGCAGTGAAGTCTTCACAAGTTTCCATTAGTTTTTTTTTTTTTACAGTGGTCCTTACATTGGATTCATTTATCTTGAAATGGCAGGCAACCACAGCTGCAAACCTCAATCTATGGTATATATAAAGAATTCAACTTTTTCTTGTGTGTCATTTACAAGGCTTTTCTTTGCTTCTTGGGAGCACTTCCAGCATCACTAGCCGCACTTTGTATGGATTCCATGGTGTCATTCAAGGTTTACGATATTGTACTAAACATGATGAAAAATATTCGAGACTCAAGAGAGATGACTTTTTACTGCAATATGCAATTTGCTGGAGAGAGGAGCTGCTCACATGGAAATTATTAGTGTCACACTGCCTTTTAAGTGGATACTGGCGACACTTGAGCTCACCTCAATAGCAACAGGAGGTGGCTATGAAATTATTACAGTAGTACAGTATGTAGTACAGTTAATTTATGCAGTTATGATTTAATACTACACCTTTACATTTGCTTACATTTCTTTTGACTGCAAATGGCACCATGTATGAGCTGTGTGTGCATAAGTTTTGATAAATTTTAACTTTTTATAATAGATTTGTGTATATTTTATGGTAGTAAATGATAAAATAAACTAGTATATACATATATTTTATACATTCATGACATACCTAACTTTTTCTTATTTTTTCGATATTTCTAGGCTACATGGTTCATCTGAGAGTTTTTAAAAATCGTTGCAAATATCCAATAAATTTTCCAGTACATTTATTGAAAGAAATCCGTGTATAAGTGGACTCAAGCAGTTCAAATCCGTGTTGTTCAAGGGTCAACTGCACTCTGATTTAGCCCATTGTTTAGGTAATTCAGTAGCAATCTCATCTACAATGTGATCAGTAATCTTGTATAACAACAAAACAAAACAAAACTCTGTGGGCAATAGTTTTTCATCTTGATTATTTTCTACATTGTTTAATATCCTTGGCAGCCAAGTAGTCCTTTCTTTGTTTTGTACAGTACAACTTTATTTTAAATCTCTTTCTTTTCCTCTTGTCATTTGTTAAAATGGGGGAAAAGGAGCGGAAGCAAAAACAATATTCAGGTTATTTGCAAGTTTTCTTTGAGCTCAGCTAATTCAGGATCATGGCATAGTGTGTGTGTGTGTGTGTGTGTGTGTGTGCGTGTGTGTGTGTGCGTGCGTGTGTGTGTGTGCGTTCATGTGTGTGTAAATACATAATCTATCTTCCTCATAATCGAGAATATAATATAATGTATTTTTTCTCACCAACCAGGAAAATGGTCACAAGTCATTTTCTTAATTTTTAAAAGTTCCTCATTAACATTATTCTTCTCCACTGTCCACAGCATTGATGAAACAGACACCTACTCACATGGTAAAAGCTCCATAAGGAGAGAAACACATGGCTATTTTGTCCACCACTCTATGCTCAGTGTTTAGCATTATTCTTGGCAAATAGAAGGCACTCAATAAGATATCTGTTGAATGAATAAAGGAATTTATGGCCCACTGCGTTCTGATTTTCTCTTCCACTACAGAAATTGCTATTGTTATTTATCACTGTTGTTATTTATCTAACTTCCAAGTCTGATGAACATTTTTTTAAACGTCTTATTTTACTAGGTAACACAACTTCATTTCACAATGTTGATTGCACTGTTGATTTCTCTTTGAAACTTTCTACTTCATAGCCCTCTTAAACAAACATTTTTATTGGCTCTCCTTGTACATATTTAACTGTATTTTCTCTATGTATTTCCTGGACTCCTCTTCACCATCTAAATGTAGGTATTCCCAGGATTCTGTTATGCAGCATTTTTCCTGATTTCACACTCTCTCCTTGGGTTAACTAATTTACAATTTATCTTCTGTTACCTATATAATGATGACTCAAAAATCTATATGTCTAGCCCACATTTCTCTCACTTTAGCTTCACACTCCATTATTCAACTCTTGCTGGATATCTCTGTCTCATAGGCACTTCAGCATATCTAAAATTGACCTCATCATTTTTCTCTCAAAAGAGCTCTTCATTCAGTATTTTCAGTCTCATTTAGAGACACCATTTACACCCAGTTACTCAAACCAGGATTTATCTTTTATTCCTCCTCCTTCATATTGTACATTTAATCAGTCACTAGGTCCTGCTGATTTGATATAACTATTTCTTGAATCTGTTCCTCCCTTTCTATTTCTACTACCACATAGTTCAGCCTCTCAACATCTCTTGTCTGAACTATTACAGCTTCATTCAGTCAGTCAGTCATTTTATTCAACAATATTTGCCTTACCTCTATTCTTATCCCTTTCAAATACATCTACTCTACAGCTACCAGGAAGCTGTGTCTGAAGCAGAAGTCTTATGATGCCACACCTCAGCTTAAAGCCCTTTAATGGTTCCCTATCATTTGCAGCATAAGATTCACTCTCTTTAACATAGTCACATAAGATCCATTATGATTAGGCTTCTTCCTTTCTCTTTTAGCCTTATATTCTACAATTATTTGCTTTATACATTGTTTTATACCAATCCAGAGCTTTGCCTCCAAATCCATATGATGCTATTTATCACTTCTGTGGATTTGCTTTGGACTTTATTCAGCCTGGAATTCCACCTTCTCTAAAACCAGAGTTTAAGACTCGGCTCAGATGTCATCCCTAGAAACCTTTTCATGGCCACCTCACTACCTCCTTGTATAATTATAGCATTCTTTGTACAGACAGATTGATTTATATTTTTTGGTTAGTGCTTCCCACTATATTGAACTTTTTGAAGGTAGTGACTCTATTTAACTTATATTTATCTGAGCCTGTTATAATAATTCATTTGAAGTACCACCTAGTGGTACTTCTCTAGGTGGTACTTCAAAAATATTTATTGTAGTCAGTTGATTTATTGTGTGTGTGTGTGTGTTTGGTTTTTTATTTAATTTTCTAAAACATTTTTATTGGAGTATAATTGCTTTACAATGTTGTGTTATTTTCTGCTATATAACAAAGTGAATCAGTTATATGTATACGGGTATCCCCATACCCAATCCCTCTTGCGCCTCCCTCCCACCCTCCCTATTCCACCCTTCTAGGCGGTCACAAAGCACCGAGCTGATATCCCTATGCTATGTAGCTGCTTTTATCTTTGCCAAAGCTATACCTTTGGGCAGTGATTCCCTAAGGAATCAAGAGCTTTGAGTCATTGCAGGTGATCTCTGTCTTTATTTGCAAAAAAACAAAAAAAAAACTGACATAGTTTAAATAAAATCCCCAATACACAATTACTTAAAAGTGTTATTGAATTTTTCAAAATTATTATTATTATATAGTTATTCAGTTAGTGACACTGAACATGACAACTACTGTCATGTGGGATTCTGGGAATATTTTCAGTATTAAAAAGGGTCTTGGGGTTCCGTGGTGGCGCAGTGGTTGAGAGTCCGCCTGCCGATGCAGGGGACACGGGTTCGTGCCCCGGTCCAGAAAGATCCCACATGCCACGGAGTGACTGGGCCCATGAGCCATGGCCGCTGAACCTGCACATCCGGAGCCTGTGCTCCGCAACGGGAGAGGCCACAACAGTGAAAGGCTCGCGTACCGCAAAAAAAAAAAGAAAAAAAAAAAAAGATGTCTTCATACTCAGAAGCTTGGGGACTATTATCTTGTATTGTAAATCATGGAAAGCTGGAACTTACTCTTTTTTTTTTTTACATCTTTATTAGAGTATAATTGCTTTACAATGGTGTGTTAGTTTCTGCTTTGTAACAAAGTGAATCAGTTATACATATACATATGTTCCCATATCTCTTCCCTCTTGCATCTCCCTCCCTCCCACCCTCCCTATCCCACCCCTCTAGGTGGTCACAAAGCACCAAGCTGATCTCCCTGTGCTATGCGGCTGCTTCCCACTAGCTATCTATTTTACGTTCGGTAGTGTATATATGTCCATGCCTCTCTCTCACTTTGTCACAGCTTACCCTTCCCCCTCCCCATATCCTCAAGTCCATTCTCTAGTAGGTCTGTGTCTTTATTCCTGTCTTGCCCCTAGGTTCTTCATGACATTTTTTTTTCTTAGATTCCATATATATGTGTTAGCATACGGTATTTGTCTTTCTCTTTCTGACTTACTTCACTCTGTATGACAGACTCTAGGTCCATCCACCTCACTACAAATAACTCAGTTTCAGAACTTACTCTTTATATTAACCTCTTTTTTCGTAAAAGACCAGTTACTGGCACTAATGAATGGTAATAATTAAATATTTATTATAGCTATGCTATTTCAGTCAGTGTTAATTGAGCTCTTATTTTTTGCCAGACCTTTCACTAGGTGCTATTGAGGGAACCCAGAGATATAAAAGGTATATGGACTTCCCCTTCTGTATACACAGTGATGATTCTGCTCCAGTTATCTCATAATATTAGATATGAGTGATTTGGAGGGCTTGGACTTTTCAAGTAGTGTCCTATTTTATTTGAATGCTGTTTTCGGAAGCTTAAAAAGGAAGTTTTTCATGGTATGAACATGATTCATTCTATGTTATGACTAAAAGGAAAGAAATGTTTCACAACAAATACAAATGTTCTCATTTGTTTATGTTTGTTTTTATTTCCATTACACTAGGGGTGGATCAAAAAAGATCTTGTTGTGATTTATGTCAAAGAGTGTTCTTCCTATGTTTTCCTCTAAGAGTATTATAATGTCTGGTCCTATATTTAGGTCTTAAATCCATTTTGAGTTATTTTTGTGTATGGTGTTAGGGAGTGTTCTAATTTCATTCTTTTACATGTGGCTGTCCACTTTTCCCAGCACCACTTATTGAAGAGACTGTCTTTTTTCCATTGTATATCCTTGCCTCCTTATGGGACCTAATGAAACTTAAAAGCTTTTGCACAACAAAGGAAGCTATAAACAAGATGAAAAGACAACCCTCAGAAAGGGAGAAAATATTTGCAAATGAATCAAAACACAAAAGATTAATCTCCAAAATCTACAAACAGCTCATGCAGCTCAATATCCAAAAAACAAACAACCCAATAAAAAATGGGCAGAAGACCTAAATAGACATATCTCCAAAGAAGACATACAGATGGCCAAGAGGCACATGAAAAGCTGCTCAGCATCACTAATTATTAGAGAAATGCAAATTGAAACTACAGTGAGGTATCACCTCACACCAGTTAGAATGGGCATGATCAGAAAATCTACAAACAGCAAATGCTGGAGAGGGTGTGGAGGAAAGGGAACCCTCTTGCACTATTGGTGGGAATGTAAGTTGATACAGCCACTATGGAGAACAGTATGGAGGTTCCTTCAAAAGCTAAAAATAGAGTTACCATATGACCCAGCAATCCCACTACTGAGCATATACCCAGAGAAAACCATAATTCAAAAAGACACATGCCGCCCACTGTTCATTGCAGCACTATTTACAATAGCCAGGTCATGGAAGCAACCTAAATGCCCATCGACAGATGAATGGATAAAGAAGATCTGGTACATATATACAATGGAATATTACTCAGCCATAAAAAGGAACAAATTTCCTCTCTAGATCCATCTACATGTCTGCAAATGACCCTCTTTATTTTACATTTGGTAGTGGATATATGCCCATATCACTCCCTCACTTCGTCCCAGCTTACCCTTCCCCCTCCCCGTGTTCTCAAGTCCATTCTCTATGTCTGTGTCTTTATTCCATGTTGATGGATTTCTCCTCTTTTTCTAAACCAGGGATTCTCAAGGTATGGCCCCTGGACTAGCAGTATCAACATCACCTAGAAAGTTGGAAATGCGCATTCTCTGATGCCGCTTCAACCTTCCCAATCAGAAATTCTGGGGGTGGGGTCAGCAATCTGTGTTTTGAGAAACCTTCCATGTGATTCTGACTCAAGCTAAATTTGAGAACGAGTATTCTAAATAAAACAGTTTCTGCCATTAGTACCATCATTCTTCTAGTCACCCAGTCTTGAAATCTTGAAGTTATCAAATCATGGAATCTTTGGATTTGGGTGAACTCTATAGAATCTTCTCATTATATAGATAAGGAAACTGAGGCACAGGAAGTTAAATAATTTGACCCAAGCCATATATCTAGTCCTCTCGGTTAACCATTGTTTCCTGATCTCCTGTATATATTCATCACCAACTGTGACTGATTCTAAAGTTATATTTGGTATCTCCCATTCTTCTGTTTTCCCATTACTGTCATCATGCTTCCTGGCTTTTACCTCTTACCCCATCTAATTCACTTTATGTACTGTTTCTAGATTAATCTTCACAACAAACATAATTTTTAACAGTCACTTTCATACTCAGAAAATTTAGTGTCTCATTGTGGCCTAACAATTATATTTTAAATCTATCTGCTACAGTTCTTCTAATTTATATAAACCAGTCTGGTTTACTCTTTGCCTCCCATGTGCCTGCCTGTGTATTCCATTTCTTTCCCTTTGTTACTATTGTTTTTCACATTCTATTTTCACTTGTATGTTTATAATTTTCCCTTCCTGGAACATTCACTCCATCCCCATTACCTGTTTATCAGAATTCTACCTTTTTTTCAAATTAAAACCTAAGGTCCACACCTAGAAGCCTTTTCTCATCACATCCAGTCTCTTCCTTCACTGAACTCTTATATTCATTTTCTGTGCAGTTCATTGGGTACTTAATTATATATACTACTTGCATTGCTAGTTGACTTTTCAGGTGTATATAAACTTATTTTGCTAGCTAACTTGTAAATTTTTTGTAGGCAAGGATAGCGCTTTATGTTTTCTTATGGTCCCTGAAGTGCTTAATGTAACAGGTGCTCAATAAGCTGGTGATTTGTAATATTGCAGAAATGATAACTTGATAAGTTTTGCTGCAATGAAAAATCCTAATTGTGTACCAGTGTAGAGCTATATTTTGTACAGTTTGTATATGTATATTTTCAGTCAGTTTAATTCAAGTGACCTTTTCACCCATTTGTTCTGTGATTATATTTGTTTTCTACCTCCTTTCTGTGCACATTTCTAGAAGACAAGAAAACTTTCTGTGAAAAACAATGTTTCTATGCTAATTTTTAGTGAAAGTTGATGTGGTAATTCAAGCATAGTATTTCTGAAAAAAAATAATAGAAACTTTTAATGACAAAAAATGTTGAAACTCAAATCTTTAGCCTACAGAGTTCTAAAAAAACATAGCCCTATTTTTAGAGTACTGGTATTTTTATTCTCTTAAGAATTTAGCTTTGTGTTTACTCATGTTTCTGGTGAAATGGAATAGCAGATTGTAATAAAGAAGGCAACAAATATTATGTGTCATATGTTGTTCACTTCTTATTTGATAGAAATAGGTTTTTATGCCTCTCTATATTAACTTGAATAACAACCATTTTCTGAAATGTTCACACTGTTGGGCTAGAGAAGAAATTTCAATGTTGATTTTTTGGAGGGTGGTATATGATAGATCTCTAAGACAGTTTGGTATTTTGCTACTTGTAATGATTAAAGTTTATGGCCTAATTGCTTATTCCACTGGACTTTAATTTTCCTCTCTTGAAAGAACAAGAGGTAAATAATCTACTCACTGTATTACAAATCCTTTTTTTTCTTTTTTGTTAATCTCAATTTATAAAATTAATAATGTGCTGAGAAGTTTCTTGTATCTTTAGAGTGTTGCAGTTTTCTCTCTATTATAATTAGAAAATAGTATATGCAACAAAAATATCTGCTAGAAATGGGTACAATCGGAGAGTTATTTCTTTTATGTAAACATTGATGGCTGAAATTTATCTTTTTGTTGAACATACCACTCTTCTTTGTGTATTTTAGTAACTTTTCATCCTCTCCTTCCAATTACTCCTGTCTTGCACATCTTTAAGTCAAACATTATTTTCAGACTTAATAGAATGTGCATTAGGTAAATGTGTCTTTAAAAACCTATTTTGAAATTGGCTATTATCGTTGTAGTCAGGCCTCAATTTTTTATGTGTTGATTATTTTGTGGATAAACTCCTTTCTTGATTTTAGCTTTCTCCATCTGTCATCATGTTATCATGTAGATTTCCTTTGCTGAGTAGCCAATGTATGCATATTCAAGGAATATAATTTAATTTTATTATTTCACCTAATCAGAAATTTCCTTAAAAAGATAAATCTGCTATCAAAAATCGGTAATATAAAGTCAAACATAGTAGTTATTAGGATTATCCATTGTTTTTAATTATCTGTTTCTTTTTACTCTCACACTAGCACTCATAATCAATAGTAAACAATTAACTTCCTATATCATGACACATATTTAATCATAGTGGGAAATTCAAGACAAGTTAAGAATATAGTGAGCAACTGAGTTTAGGAGAAGGCACCATCAGTAGGGCTGAAGACTATCATAGGGGCTGCTGGGGCCATTCTGCTTATTTTCCCATTTTTTCCAAGGGTCAACACTAGGTATTAGCAAGGATTTTAAAAAGAATATAATAGACCTACAAAGGTACTGAAAAAATTAACCGTTGTGTGTCCATCATAACTAAGAAATTGTTTCTTGTCAATAATTCAGTTTGTTCCACTATCTATTTTAGTAGAGAGCCTGACTCTCTCTGCAATCTTATCACTCATGTCTCTAAATAGCATAAAATGTTTTCCTCTTTAGCTGCTTCTTTTTCAAGCACAAATATTTACATTTATGTCAAATTCTGAAAATTAGTCTTAATACCTTCATTACAATCCATACCAGCTGTTTGACTTTAAACAAATCATTTAACCTTTCTGAAACTCATTTTTTTCTGATGTAAATTGAAAGGATTACCTACTTTTGTACATATATACATGCCTGCTTTACACCCGCACATATACCCGCACACACACTCACACACACACACACACACACACACAGCTAACTAACACAGTATTTAAGGTACTGTTCTAAGTACTTTATATGTAGCTCATATAATCTTCAAAATAACCCATGAAGTGCAGATTATTCTCATTTTACAGATATTGAAACTTATTCAGAGGGACGCAAAATAAGTATCTTAAGGCAAAGCAGCTATAAGTGCTAGAACCTGGAAGTAAATCCAGTTAGACTTCAGAACCTCGCACCCACTTTTACTACTGTGTTATACTACCTCTTCAAAGCATTTTTAACTTTCCATTTGCCATGAATTTCTCCCTCCCTCCCCCTCCCCTCTTCCTTCCCCACTCCTCGTTCCTTATTTTTTTCTACTCCCCTCTCCTCCTCAGGTCTTACTTTTGTCTTGTATCTGTAATGTTATCCCCTTTCCTCTTCTTAGGTTTTGATTTCTCACTCCATACAACACTGGTTCAAAATTCTCATTTTCTAGGACATACTCCTTGGTAAACACCACCTTATTCTAAACACTCCTTCATGGATATTTATATAATGTTTTAGTACTTTATTACTTGGCTCATTTTTGTTGTTGTTTTTAATTGGATTTACATCATAGCCAGGTATATTTTTGCCTCATCTACAATTCATGTACTTTGTTTCCAAAAATGTGAAAAAAAAATTTAGTAGAATTATAATTTAACTTCATGGGGGAACTCACTAAAGAAACACATGGGGAAATATTTTCTAATATAATCACCCAGTAATTCATCTATTTTGTAAATATTTTGTTTGCTTAAGGAAGAACCAAACTATATATTTGTTTGCACCATATTTTGTGCAAACAGATATATAAACAGCATTTGACATTAATCTATGGAAATTTCTTAGAATGTACTATAGGTTGTGCTTTTAGTTGGATTTTATATGTTTCATCTTTTTTTAAGATGGAAGTATAGTTGATTTCTGTTTCATATCTTTTTTAAGGGCAAGAAATGGTCTATTTTTCTCACAAATCATTGGGCCTAGAAAATGGTATGAGCACATAGAGTAGTGGTTCTCACTCTTTGCTGCACATTAGAATCATCTGGGAGCTTTTAGTACTCTCAGTGGCCAGGCCAATTCCATCAGAATCTTTTCTAGGGGACCCAAGCATCAGTATATTTTAAAGCTCTGCAGGTGCTTGTTGCAGCAGGTGCTCAGTGAAAGCTGCTAACAAAGATAACTTGGATAAAAGGAATAGATAATTATAATGAAAAGTATTGGTATTTTTGCTCCCACGTACCTACGTTAAATCCCTGGTAGCTCATTAACTAACTTATTTTAGTCAAGTTACTCTTCTGAGTCTTGGTTTGTGCACTGTAAAATGGAAATAGTAGTAGTATATATCTCATGGGGTTGCTGTGAGATAAATGGGACAATATATGTAAAACACTGAGAATCGTGCCCTTGAATAATAATTGCTCAATACTAGCTTCCTCTTAATTCATAGATGTTTACTTCCTGTTAAAAATGAGGTTGGTCATTAATCATTAGAGAAAGGCAAATCAAAAGTACAATGAGATGTCATCTCACACCTGTCAGAATGGCCATCAAAAAAAAATCTACAAACAATAAATGCTGGAGAGGGTGTGGAGAAAAGGGAACCCTCTTGCACTGTTGGTGGGAATGTAAATTGATACAGCCACTATGGAGAACAGTATGCAGGTTCCTTAAAAAACTAAAAATAGAACTAACATATGACCCAGCAATCCCACTACTGGGCATATACCCTGAGAAAACCGTAATTCAAAAAGAGTCACGTACCAAAATGTTCATTGCAGCTCTATTTACAATAGCCAGGACATGGAAGCAACCTATGTGTCCATCAACAGATGAATGGATAAAGAAGATGTGGCACACATATACAATGGAATATTACTCAGCCATAAAAAGAAACGAAGTTGAGTTATTTGTAGTGAGGTGGATGGACCTAGAGTCTGTCATACAGAGTGAAGTAAGTCAGAAAGAGAAAAACAAATACTGTGTGCTAACACATATATATGGAATCTAAAAAAAAATGGTCATGAAGAACCTAGGGGCAAGATAGGAATAAAGACACAGACCTACTAGAGAATGGACTTGAGGATACGGGGACAGTGAAGGGTAAGCTGGGACAAAGTGAGAGAGTGGCATGGACATATATACACTACCAAACGTAAGATAGCTAGCTAGTGGGAAGCAGCCACATAGCACAGGGAGATCAGCTCAGTGCTTTGTGAGCACCTAGAGGGGTGGGATAGGGAGGGTGGGAGGGAGGGAGACACAAGAGGGAAGAGATATGGGCACATATGTATATGTATAACTGATTCACTTTGTTTTTAAGCAGAAACTAACACACCATTGTAAAGCAATTATACTCCAATAAAGATGTTAAAAAAAAGTAAAAAAAAAATGAGGTTGGTACTGTCACAATGCTGCCATCAGTATCATCATTTTGATGTGTTACAAAATAGAAGCTGGGTATAATCTAAGGATAGGATGCCCCCTTAGGTCATGGTTGGATAATAGCTGTCTGAGTATCATTGAATTACCATGCTATAACTGTTTGGTTGATAAAAGATTTTCTTTAACACATTTGCCAATATACAATCTTTTACACACAGGCTAAATTCATTGCTGTTTCTAAAATAAAAAAAAATATTTGATGAAATCCAAGGCAAATCTCTTTTTTTAATACTTTATAAAAGTAGTTCATGATATTTGTGTGTTTTCAGTGTTTGGGTGCACAATATCTTATTATCTTGGTGTCTTCATTTTAGGCTATAGACTTTGTAGAGCCCTGCAAAAAAAAAAAAACTGGAAAAACTCTACATATAATAATTGTTTAGTGAGAACTTAAATTCTTTCCTCACAGTTATTAAGATAACTGCAAACATTTCTTTTTTAAAAAATCCAGGCTGTTTCTTTGAGGGAAGAAAACTTCAAGCTGGTTAACTATCCTGTACTTCTTCTGTTTATAAAAGTGGTATCTACTGTGTTCTTGTCTTATATAACTGAATTATAATCAGCTTATGTCACAGCAAGGACCAGCATGTGAGCTACAAAGTCAGAGTGAGCAACACAATGACACACCTGTCAAACATATTGATCTCTATTTGTTCTCATATCAAATCAGCTAGTGCTGCAAATTTTCAGTGGGAGATATTTTCTAGCAAATGGGTCTGATTTTTGGTTTTCTTTTCCTTCTCTGATAGTGACATGGCAATGGTCGTACATCACTTAAGCAAATGAGGAAAATACATATTTTGGTCCCAGCCAAATGTATTGTAAGTGGAAATTTGAAACCTGAGGACTGGTTGGCTATATTTAATTAGTATGCAGTAAATCCCATAAGTTAGAATGCTGGGCAGTGAGTTATTTTGGTTAATGAAATACTGTGGTTAACTTTAAGTTACCACACATACCACTTATGGCTTATTATTTCTCAGAGAAATCAGTTATAGTAACATTTATCACAATAACTGTTTTAAACTTAATGGTGTGTAATTCAGAAGACATTTGAGAATTTAATAGGATCTCAGGATCGTAATCAACGTTAACTGATATATATGATGCCATAGATGTATAAGGTATAGTTGAAGCTATACTAACCCTATGACAGATGGTTACTTTTCTCAATAAGTCCCTGATATCAAATTCCCTTTCTGTCATTAACCTTTCGTGAAAAAGAATGTACAAAACATAATAATTCCAGTTGTTTTTAAAGATCTCAATGAACAGGGCTATACAGAATTTATTGTCTTTTCTCTTCCTAAATACCTTCTATTATTCATCTTATTTTACTCACAACATTACGTTACCCTTTCTTTGTGGGATTTTTTCTCACTTTATTCTCTGAATTTCTATCTTCTTTATTTCTATTTTGGTTCACTCTTTTTTTAAAAAAAAATGACATTATTGGATGCTGGAGATGTTGACCTAAAACAAATGGACTGTAAGATATTTCTCCAGCAAAGATGGGCTTATTTGGGGTCAGCAGAGAATTGCAGTTTGGGGTCTGCAACAATGGAAGCCATGTGCAAGTTCCCTCATGGCAAGGGAAGGAGAACACTTTTATAGAGAGGAAAAGGAAAAGGGAGGGCTATAGTAAACAAAGAGTCTATGGCTTTTCATTGACCTAGTTCTTTCCAGGAAAGAAAAGGAGCCTTCTTCCTCCTGGGCTCTGCTGTTGTCACAGGCATGAGAGGTTTCCCTTCTGGTCTCCCAATTCAATTTAACTGAGGTTTCTGTTTATTCATTTTTTACACTTCCTCCTTTTGATCAAGATCTTCCTTGGAAAACATCGCTGATCAAGAGTCAGGTTTTCTAGTTTCAGCAGCTTTTTGTCCTTCAGTGTCTGTAAGGACCTTTCCTGGATGTAGTGTCTCATGTAGGAGGGAAAGTACACAGATTGGAAACCTAGTAAGGTCACATAGTAACAAGGAGGAGTAGGAGGGAGAACTCTCAGGTACTTTTAATCTAAAGTCCATATGTTAGTAAGATCATAGACACTGGAGGTCATCTAAAGTGTTATGCCATCATCAAAGGTTTGATGACAAACCTCCAACAGGTCTAGATATCTTGGGAAAGCTGTCTAATCAGATGCCATCTGCTTCAATACTGGGAAATCTTTACTTTCAGGTCACAGATGATATGCAGGTCCAGTCAGGGTTCAGTGCTTTCCTTATGGTGTCACATGAATCCCAGAGTCTCTTCTTTGGAGTTTGGTGGCACAAAGCTTGGTTAGTAGTACTTGATAGGGCCTTTCCTGGGATGTTGAAGAGAGTTCTTCTGGAGGTGTCTTTTCCAATAGACAGAATCTCTAAGTTGCAAGGTATGATGCTTAAGGTCTTCATCTCCCACACTGTGAAAAGATTGCTCTACCCAATTGTGGTGGTTTTTAATAGAAGCTATTAGGCCTTTGCAATATTGGGGTATCTCTCCTTTAACCAGCTGTGGGTCAAAAGAAGGAGGAGTCAAGTGCATTGGGCATCCTGTGACTATTTCAAACGGTGAGATTATATTAGTTCCAAAAGAGGTGAATCTGAGATTTTTAGAAGGACATACAGCACTGCTTTTGGCAAAAGTATTTGGAGGGCCTCTACAAATTTTGTCATTTGAGTCTAATAATGCCATAATTAAGGGAGTTAAACATAGTTAAAGTGTTGTAAAACCGTAAAAACAGTGTAAGACTTTTCAAAGTACCTGGCTAGTAAAATGGGTTCTTCCATCACGATGAAGTTTGAGAGGAGTTTTCCAGGTAGGGATGATCTTTTCCAAAAGGACTTTAACCACAGTAGTGGCATAGCCTGTCTGCAAGGAAAGGCTTCAGACTAGTGTAAAAACATACAGACCATATCTAAAACATATTTATATCCATTATATGGAGGAAGTTGTATGAAATCCATTTGCCAGAGCCTGAATGGTCCATTAGGCAGTTTTAAATATCCAGGAGTAGTATGAACAGGCTTCCCTGGATTGTACTTGGGACAAGTGGAACAAGTGAGGTAGGCCCTGTGCTATACAGTAGGTCCTCATTGATTATCTATTTTATATATAGTAATGTGTATATGTTCATCACAAACTCCTAATTTATCCCTCCCTCCCACCTTTCCCCTTTGGTAACCATAAGTTTGTTTTTGAAGTCTGTGAGTCTGTTTCTGTTTTGTAAATAAGTTCATTTGTATCATTTTTCTAGATTCCACATATAAATGATATCATATGATATTTGGCTTTCTCTGTCTGACTTCACTTAGTGTGATAATCTCTAGGTCCATCCATGTTGCTGCAAATGGCATTATTTCATTCTTTTTTATGGCTCAGTAATATTACATTATATATATATATATATATATATATATATATATATATATATATATATATATATATATCTCACAACTTCTTAAGCCAATCTCCTGTTGATGGGCACTTGGGTTCTTTCCATGTCTTGGCTATTATTTTATCAAATCAAAAATTCTCTTTATTAATTTCTTTTTTTTAACGGAGGATAGTCAGAGACTAAAAGTACCCATCATATACAAAGTTTGGTATGAGGAAGCATTCAAGTGGCAGTTATTATTCTTACTGCTTCAAGAAGTGTTTTGTTCTTGTGGTTGTTTTGTGTGTGTGTGTGTGTGTATGTGTATGTGCTTTGATGAAAAACATGAGGAAATTTGTTTACATTTTAATTGCAATACTGTGCAGAAATAATCCAAAAATACTGGAATTTCATGATTTTTAGGATTCTAATCTTTTTAGATTATTAACAATGAATCCTGTATTGTAGAGAAGCTAAATGATAGTTTCTGCTAGAAGTAAAGGTTTCAATTTCTGCTGGATGGTATAATAGACAGAAACCCAGGAATGTCTAGATCCTGCTTTGCCAATTGCCCCTTCTCTTTTTTTTTTTTTTTTTGCGGTACGCAGACCTCTCACTGTTGTGGCCTCTCCCGTTGCAGAGCACAGGCTCCGGACGCACAGGCTCCGGACGCGCAGGCTCGGCGGCCATGGCTCACGGGCCTAGCCGCTCCACAGCATGTGGGATCTTCCCGGACTGGGACACGAACCCGTGTCCCCTGCATCGGCAGCCGGACTCTCAACCACTGCGCCACCAGGGAAGCCCTCCCCTTCTCCTTATAGAGTTTCTCTGCAACCAACAACAAAGCAGAATGAGAATCAAAGTTTCTCTTTATTATTAGCTGGTCTAGCACCTGATACCCTACTGTAGGGCTATGCTGCATTCTGTGCTACAGCATGTGGTTTAGGATTAAGATTTTAGGACCAGTGGGGATAGTGACTCCTCTTTACCCTTGGAATTAAAATATTTGCATTAGCGATCTCAAATGGAAATATTTGAACCAGCACCCCATTTCTAGGTCTGGGCAGAAGCAAAAAAAATACAAAAATAAAATAGATGATAGAGTGTGTGAAGCAGATCACGTTTTAACTAAATTGAGGTAGTATAGGGGAAATAGAAAGGAAGAGAGAAAAAATCTGCTCATCCTCTCTTAGGGAAGGTGACCTAAGCTAGATTTGAGGCAGGAAACTGGAGATAGAGATCCCACATTCAGGGATTCTGCATTGCATTAACATTAGAGGGCACAATTCACTTCCTAATCTATGAGAATGGTGTCATTTAGAGTTAAGCAATATGTGGGCATTTGCAAAACTGATCTTTTTCAAATTTATTGACCATTCACCCATTAGTACCTAGCACAATCTGGGGCCTACACTCTGAACATTCTGAGTAAGAGGGTGACCCAAACCAGGCTTAGCATGGGAAAAGGGAATTGGAGTCTTCTCCTCCTACAATTCCTAACCTAAGAAATTTGTATATGCAAATGTCAATGTACAGTACAGTAAAAGAGGATAATCCACCAGGAACTATGAAACTAGAAATCAAAATAGTAAAAACATGATAGCTCTGAATCTGAAGCTAAATGTTTTAGATGTTGTAAATGTATGATTCATTGTGTACCTGTATGCAGAGGTAAATATAAAGGGATTACAATGGTCAGATTTTTTATTAACTTACCAGCATGGTATTTTTGAATGTTGGAATGTTACTTTAAGTTCCAAACACATTTCCCCCTAAACTTCAGTGAAGTATAGAATATCCAGCCCCATTTTCAGCATTTAACTTAAGCTAATATTAGGAAAAATGCCATTTCCAGAAATTTTCTGGAAAACACTTTACAGGATCCAGTGAAGATGGCTATTTAATATAATCCAAATTGTTCTCTGTTATAGTCACACTTCCATTTTTTCCATCCCCTAATTTACCTCCTTAACAAAATCTATTATATGTTTTTATTATATTTACTATAATTACTATTATTATATGCTTTACTATCAAAGATGAATAAGCTAAGACTCCTGCCATTAAGGAGTACTGGGTATATTTCACTCTTTTCCAATCAAAAGATGTTTATAATTCATATTAAATGCAAATAACTGGAACACATGCTTTGAGGGTATGAATCCTCCACTGGACCATGAGGTACTTGAGGGCAGGGACTGGTCCTTATACATTCTCAAATTTACAGTGTCTGGACTATAGTAAATTTATGCTTTCAATCAGCATATATTTCTTGAGCCTCTACTATGTTCAGGTCAGTATTTTATTTGCTTGGGATACAGCAGTGAACAAAAAGTTTGCCCTTATTTTAACAGTATGGTGGTAGGTAATAAATTAGGTGAATGAAAAATATAGAATATTAGAAAGTAATACATGCTAAGAAGGAAATGGAAGGGAAAGGGAAAAAGGATGAGAGGTATGTGGAGTCAGGACAATTAAAATTTACAAAGGATAGCTAGGGAAAGTCTTACTGAGAAGGTGACTTTCAAGTTAAAACCTGAAGGAAGTAGGGGAGCAACCATGTGGATATATGGTTAAAGCATATTCCAGACCAGAGAACATTCTGAGGTGTTAGTGTGCCAGGCATGTTCACAGAAGAGCAAGAAAGCCAGTGTAACTAGAGTGTATATAAAAAGGAAGAGTAGTTGATGAGATCAGAGAAGTAATGGGGGGCCAAATCATATAGGTCCTTTTAGGTCATAGTCAATACTCTGCTTTTTATGGCGTGAAGCAGGAAACCACTAGAGGGTTTTGAGCAGAGAAGTGCATAAACAGACTTCCATTTTTTAAGGATTACTCTGGTTTCTGTATTTTTAAAAATTTGCAAGAATATTAAGGGTAGAAGGAGGGAGATAAATTAGGAGGCTATTTTGATAATCCAGGTAAAAGATAATGATAGTTTGGGCTTCCCTGGTGGCGCAGTGGTTGGGAGTCCTCCTGCCGATACGGGGGATGCGGCTTCGTGCCGCGGTCTGGGAGGATCCCACATGCCGGGGAGCGTCTGGGCCCCTGAGCCATGGCCGCGGGGCCTGCGCGTCCGGAGCCTGTGCTCCGCGGCGGGAGGGGCCGCAGCGGTGAGAGGCCCGTGTACCGCAAAAAAAAAAAAAAAAAAAAAAAAAGATAATGATAGCTTGGACCAAAGTGGGAATGCAGAAGTGGTTTGACATCTGGTTTTATTTTGAAGGTAGAGCTCACAGCACTTGTTGATAAATGTAGGTGTGAGTGAAAGAGATGAGCTCATAATAGCACAGCTAACTGAGATGTAGGCAACTTGCATGAGGATATGTTTTGAGGTCTTGAACTCTATCATAAACTCAATTTTGAAATTGTTAAATATGAGAAGCATATTCAACATCAAAGTAATTATGCCAAGGAGGCAGTTAGATATACAAGTCTGCAGTTCAGGGTAGAGGTTGAGCCTGGAGATTTATATTGAGGAGCAGTCATCATATAGATGGTATTTAAAGCCATGAAACTGATACAGTTTCTCAAGGAGTAAAAGTAGCTTTAAAAAAAATCCTATCCCACCTCTCTAGGTGTTCACAAAGCACCGAGCTGATCTCCCTGTGCTAAGCTGCTTCCCAATAGCTATCTATTTTACATTTGGTAGTGTATATATGTCAATGCCATTCTTTCACTTCGTCCCAGCTTAGCCTTCCCCCTCCCCGTGTCCTCAGGTCCATTCTCTACGTCTGCATCTTTATTCCTGTCCTGCCCATAGGTTCTTCAGAACTTTTTTTCTTTTAGATTCCATATATATGTGTTAGCATGCGATATTTGTTTTTCTCTTTCTGACTTACTTCACTCTGTATGACAGACTCTAGGTCCATTCACCACACTACAAATAACTCAGCTTCATTTATTTTTATGGCTAATATTCCATTGTATATATGTGCCATATCTTCTTTATCCATTCATCTGTCGATGGACAGTTAGGTTGCTTTCATGTCCTGGCTATTGTAAATAGTGCTGCAATGAACATTGTGGTACATGACTCTTTGAATTATGGTTTTCTCAAGGTATATGCCCAGTAGTGGGATTGCTGGGTCATATGGTATTACTATTTTTAGTTTTTTAAGGAACCTGCATACTGTTCTCCATAGTGGCTTTATCAATTTACATTCCCACTGACAGTGTAAGAGGATTCCCTTTCTCCACACCCTCTCCAGCATTTACTGTTTGTAGATTTTTTTGATGATGTCCATTCTGATTGGTGTGAGGTGATACCTTATTGTAGTTTTGATTTGCATTTCTCTAATAATTAGTGATGTTGAGCATCTTTCCATGTGTTTGTTGGCCATGTGTATGTCTTCTTTGGAGAAATGTCTATTTAGATCTTCCACCCATTTTTTGATTGGATTGTTTGTTTTGTTGACATTGAGCTGCATGAGCTGTTTATAGATTTTGGAGATTAATTCTTTGTCAGTTGCTTCATTTGCAAATATTTTCGCTAATTCTGAGGGGTGTCTTTTCCTTTCCTGTGCAAACAGTTTTGAGTTTAATTAGGTCCCATTTGTTTATTTTTGTTTTTATTTTCATTACTCTTGGAGGTGGGTCAAAAAAGATCTTGCTGCAGTTTATGTCAAAGAGTTATCTGTCTATGTGTTATAGTATCTGGACTTACATTTATATCTTTAAATCACTTTGAGTTTATTTTTGTATATGGTGTTAGGGAGTGTTCTAATTTCATTCCTTTGCATGCAGCTGTCCATTTTCCCCAGCACCACTTATTGAAGAGACTGTCTTTCCTCCATTGTATATTCTGGCCTCCTTTGTCATAGATTAGTTGACCATAGGTTTATCTTTGGGCTTTCAATCCTGATCCATTGACCTATATGTCTATTTTTGTGCTGGTACCATAGTGTCTTGATGACTGTAGCTTTGTAGTATAGTCTGAAATCAGGGAGCCTGATACCTCTAGCTCCATTTTTCTTTCTTAAGCTTGCTTTGGCTATTCAGGGTCTTTTGTGTTTCTGTACAAATTGTAAAACTTTTGTTCTAATTCTGTGAAAAATGCCATTGGTTATTTAATAGGGATTGTATTGAATCTGTAGATCGCTTTGGGTAGTAAAGTCATTTTCACAGTGTTGATTCTTCCAGTCCAAGAGCATGGTATATCTGTCCCTCTGTCTGTGTCATCTTTGATTTCTTTCATCAGTATCTTATAGTTTTCCATGTACAGGTCTTTTGCCCCCTTAATTAGGTTTATTCCTAGGTATTTTATTCTTTTTGTTGCAATAGTAAATGGGATTGTTTCCTCAATTTCTCTTTCTGATCTTTCATCGTTAGTGTATAGGAATGCAGGAAATTTCAGTATATTAATTTTATATCCTGCTACTTTACCAAATTCATTGATTAGCTCTAGTAGTTTTCTGGAGGCATCGTTAGGATTTTCTATGTATAATATCATGTCATCTGCAAAAGTGACAGTTTTACTTCATCTTTTCCAATTTGGATTCCTTATATTACTTTTTCTTCTTTGATAACTGTGGCTAGGACTTCCTAAACTATGTTGAATAATGTTGAATAATGTTGAATAATAGTGAATAGTGGTGAGAGCAGACACCCTTGTCTTGTCCCTGATCTTAGAGGAGATGCTTTCAGTTTTTCACCATTAAGAATAATGTTTCCAGGCTTCCCTGGTGGCGCAGTGGTTGAGAGTCCACCTGCCAATGCGGGGGACACGGGTTCATGCCCTGGTCCAGGAAGATCCTACATGCCGCGGAGTGGCTAGACCCGTGAGCCATGGCCATTGAGCCTGCACATCCAGAGCCTGTGCTCCACAACGGCAGAGGCCACAACAGTGAGAGGCCCACATACCGCAAAAGAAAAAAAAAAGAATAATAATGTTTCCTGTGGGTTTATCATATATGGCCTTTATTATTTTGAGGTAGGTTCCCTCTGTGCCCACTTTCTGGAGAGTTTTTATCGTAAATGGCAGTTGAATTTTGTCTAAAGCATTTTCTGCATATATTGAGATGATCATATGGTTTTGATTCTTCAGTTCATTACTACTGTGTATCACATTGTTTGATTTGCATATGTTGAAGAATCCTTGCATCCCTGGGATAAATCCCACTTTTTCATAGTGTATGATCCTTTAAATGTGCTGTTGGATTCTGTTTGCTAGTATTTTGTTGAGGATTTTTGTGTTTATGTTCATCAGTAATGTTGGCCAGTAATTTTCTGTTTTTGTGATAACTTTGTCTGGTTTTGGTATCAGGGTGATGGTGGCCTTGTAGAGTGAGCATGAGAGTGTTCCTCCCTCTTCAATTATTGGAAGAGTTTGAGAAGGATGGGTGTTAGCTCTTCTCTAAATGTTTGATAGAATTCACCTGTGAAGCCATCTGATCCTGGACTTTTGTTTGTTGGAAGATTTTTAATCACATTTTCAATTTCATTACTTGTGATTGGTCTGTTCACATTTTCTATTTCTTCCTTTTTCAGTCTTGGAAGGTTGTCCTGTTCTTAGAATTTTTCCATTTATTCCAGGTTGTCCATTTTATTGGTATATAGTTGCTCGTAGTAGTCTCTTATGATCCTTTGTATTTCTGTGGTGTCAGTTGTTACTTCTTTTTTATTTCTAATTTTACTGATTTGAGTTATCTTCCTTTTTTTTCTTGATGAGTCTGGCTAAAGGTTTATGAATTTTGTTTATCTCTTCAAAGAACCAGCTTTTAGTTTCATTGATCTTTGCTATTGTTTTCTTCACTTCTATTTCATTTTTTTCTGCTCTGATCTTTATGTTTCATTCCTTCTACTAACTTTGGATTTTGTTTGTTCTTCTTTCTCTAGTTGCTTTACATGTAAGGTTAGGTTGTTTATTTGAGATTTTCTTGTGTTTAGAGGTAAGATTGTATTGCTATAAACTCCCCTCTTAGAACTGCTTTTGCTGCATCCCATAGGTTTTGGGTCATTGTTTTTTCATTGTCATTTGTTTATAGATATTTTTTGATTTCCTCTTTGATTTCTTCAGTGATCTCTTGGTTATTTAGTAGCATATTGTTTAGCCTCCTTGTGTTTGTGTTTTTTACAGTTTGTTTTCCCTGTAATTGATTTCTAATCTCATAACATTGTGGTTGGAAAAAATGCTTGATACTATTTCAATTTTCTTTAATTTACAGAGGATTGATTTGTAACCCAAAATGTGATCTATCCTGGAGAACGTTCCGTATGCACCTCAAAAGAAAGTGTGTTCTGCTGTTTCAGACGGAATCTCTAATAAATATCAATTAAGTCTATCTGGTCTATTGTGTCATTTAAGGCTTGTGTTTCCTTATTAATTTTCTATCTTGATGATCTATCCATTGGTGTAAGCAGAGTGTTAAATTATCCCACTCTAACTGTGTTACTGTCGATTTCCCTTTTATGGCTGTTAGCATTTGCCTTGTGAATTAAGGTGCTCCTATGTTGGGTGCATAAATAGTTACAATTTTTTTTTTCTTTTTTGCAGTACGCAGACCTCTCACTGTTGTGGCCTCTCCCGTTGCGGAGCACAGGGTCCGGACGCACAGGCTCAGTGGCCATGGCTCATGGGCCTAGCTGCTCTGCGGCATGTGGGATCTTCCTGGACTGGGGCACGAACCCGTGTCCCCTGCATTGTCAGGCAGACTCAACCACTGTGCCACCAGTGAAGCCCAAATATTTACAATTTTTATATCTTCTTCTTGGAATGATCCCTTGATCATTGTGTATTGTCCTTCCTTGTCTCTTGTATCAGTCTTTATTTTAAAGTCTAGTTTGTCTGATATGAGTATTGCTACTCCAGATTTCTTTTGATTTCCATTTGCCTGGTATATCTTTTTCCAGCCTCTCACTTTCAGTCTGTATGTGTACCTAGGTCTGAAGCACGTCTCTTGTAGACAGCATGTATATGGGTCTTGTTTTTGTATCCATTTAGCCAGTCTGTGTCTTTTGGTTGGTGCAATTAATCCATTTACATTTAAGGGAATTATCGATACATATGTTTATTTTGCCATTTTCTTAATTGTTTGGGGTTTGTTTCTGTAGGTCTTTTTCTTTTCTTGTGTTGCCCACCTAGAGAAGTTCTTTGAGCATTTGTTGTAAACCTGGGTTGGTGGTGCCGAATTCTCTAAGCTTTGGCTTGTCTGTATAGCTTTTGATTTCTCCATCGAATCCAAATGAGTGCCTTGCTGGGTAGAGTAATTTTGGCTGTAGGTTTTTCCCTTTCATCACTTTAAATATATCCTGCTATTCCCTTCTGACCTGCAGAGTTTCTGTTGAAAAATCAGCTGATATCCTTATGGGGATTCCTTTGTATATTATTTTTGGCTTTTCCCTTGCTGCTTTTAATATTTTTTCTTTGAATTTAACTTTTGTTAGTTTGGTTAATATATGTCTCAGCATGTTTCTCCTTGGGTTTAATCTGTATGGGACTCCCTGTGCTTCCTGGACTTGGGTGACTATTTCCTTTCCCCATTAGGGAAGTTTTCAACTATAATCTCTTCAAATATTTTCTCAGACGCTTTCTCTTCTTCTTCTGTGATCCCTGTTATTCAAATGTTGGTGCATTTAATGTTGTCCCAGAGGTCTCTGAGACTGTCCTCATTTTGTCTCATTATTTTCCTTATTCTTCTCCATGGCAGTTATTTCCACCTTTCTATCTTCCAGCTCACTTATCTGTTTTTCTCACTCAGTTATTCTGCTATGGATTCCTTCTAGTATATTTTTCATTTCATTTAATGTGCTGTTCATCACTGATTGCTTGTTCTTAATTCTTCTAGGTCTTTTGTAAACATTTCTTATATCTTTTTGATCCATGCCTCTATTCTGTTCCTGAGATCTTGAATCATCTTTACTATCATTACTGTGAATTCTTTTTCAGGTAGATTACCTATTTACTCTTCATTTATTTGGTCTTGTGGGTTTTTACCTTGCCCCTTCATCTACAATGTATTTCTCTGTTGTCTCATTTTGTCTAACTTTCTGCATTTGTGGTCTCCTTTCTGCAGGCTGCAGGGTCATAGTTCCTCTTGCTTCTGTTTTCTGATCCCTGGTGGATGAGGTTGGTCCAGGGTCTTTTGTAGGCTTCCTGGGAGGAGGGACTGGTTCCTGCACTCCTGTGGGTGGAGCTTAGTCTTTTCCCTCTGATGGGCAGGATCTCGTCATGTGGTGTGTTTTGGGCTGTCTGTGATCTTAGTACGACTTTAGGCAGCCTGTCTGCTTGTGGGTGGGGCTGTATTCCTGTCTTGCTGGTAGTTTGGCATGAGGTGTCCAGCACTGGTGCCTGCAGGCAGTTGGGTGGAGCCGGGTCTTGGTGTTGAGATGGATACTCCAGGAGAGCACATGACAATTAATATTCCCTGGGCCTGGGAATTCTCTGGTGGTACAGCATCCTGGATTCAGCATTTCCACCCTGGAGGCCCAGGGTTGACCCCTGGCTGGGGAACCAAGAACCTGCAAGCTGCATGGTGCATCCATAGAAGAAAGGAAAACAAAGGAAAAGAAATGAAACAACAAAACCCCAAGACAAATAGCAAAATCAAAAACAAACAGCAGCAACAACACAATAAAAAGGAAGAAAGAAAACAGACAAACCAAACCCAAGATAAGTGATAAAAAGAAAACCAAACAAACAGAAACAAAGAAACGGACTAGAAAGGCAAAAAACCCCACAAAACAGGGCTTCCCTAGTGGCGTAGTGGTTAAGAATCTGCCTGCCAATGCAGGGGACACGGGTTGAAGCCCTGCTCCTGGAAGATCCCACATGCCATGGGGCAACTAAGCCCATGCATCACAACTACTAAGCCTGCACTCTAGAGCCCATGAGCTACAACTACTGAGCCTGAGTGCCACAACTACTGAAGTCCGTGCACCTAGAGCCTGTGCTCTGCAACAAGAGAAGCTACCCAATGAAAAACCCATGCACTGCAATGAAGAGTAGCCCTCACTCACCACAACTAGAGAAAAAAGCTCGCATGCAGCAACAAAGACTCTAGATGCCAAAAATTTTAAAAATAAATAAATAAATTTATTTTTAAAAGTAATAAATAAAACACATAGAAACAATCAAAAAAAGAACAAAGACAAGAAAAAACACAGAACAACAAAAAAGTAAATAAAAATAGAAAAAATATATTAAAAATAATATTAAAAAAAAATAATAAAAACATCAACTGAACAAAATGAAACAAGCAACAAAGGAATAATAGTAATAAGAATGTTTTCCTGGCGCCTCCTCTGTCAGCATCCTTGCTCCCACAGTGAGCCACAGCCATCCTCCACCTCCCCAGGGAGCCCTATAATACCTCTAGGTAGGTCTTTGGACCTGCTGTGGGCACTGTGGGGACAGCTCATAATCTGACCTGGCCCAACTCTCACGTGTACTTGCCCCCAAAGTCCACTGATTTTAATGCTAGACTGGTCTCAGTTTTAGGAACACTTGTTGTCTATTCAGATATTTCAGAGATGTAGGATTTACCAAGCCGATCGTGTTGATTTATCTGTGGCTATGCAACTGCACAGAGATATTTCAGTTCCTCTTCCTTAGTCGCACCACCCCTGGGGCTCAGCTTTGGTTTTGGCCCCAAGTCTGCATGTTTGCCACCCTTAGGTATCTATTCCCTGCCCAGGCGATAGTGAGTGAAAGCAGTGGCTGATTGGGGCACACTTACTCAGGCCAGGGAGGGGTACGTTGGCCACAACTGGGGTGTGCACAAAGTGCCTGCAGCAGCAGTGACCAGCAGATAGTTGCAACAGACTGGGGCATGCTCACTCTGGTGGGAGTCCCTCCCAGTGCTCGCGGAGGCATGGACTGGTGTGTGGGGGCTGTAGTGGCCCCACCTCTTATGTGCCACTCAACAATGACACCTCGTTTCCTAGGCAGACCATGTTTCCTCTAGGGCATTCCAGGCCATGGAGCCCCTCACTCCTGTTCCCTCTGTTGTATCTGTGCAGCCAGCAGTGGTCCTCTCCCCAGATCTGCTCTCTCTCTCTTTTTTTTTTACATCTTTATTGGAGTATAATTGCTTTACAATGTTGTGTTAGTTTCTGCTGTATAACAAAGTGAATCAGCTATATGTATACATATATCCCCATATCCCCTCCCTCTTGAGCCTCCCTCCCACCCTCCCTATCCCACCCATCTAGGTGGACACAAACCACTGAGCTGATCTCCCTGTGCTATGCAGCTGCTTCCCACTAGCTATCTATTTTACATTTGATAGTGTATATGTCAATGCTACTCTCTCATTTCATCCTAGCTTCCCCTTCCCCACCACCCCCATGTCCTCAAGTCCATTCTCTACGTCTGCATCTTTATTCCTGTCTTGCCACTAGGTTCATCAGAACCATTTGTTATTAGATTCCATATATATGTGTTAGCATATGGTATTTGTTTTTCTCTTTCTAACGTACTTCAATCTGTTTGACAGACTCTAGGTCCATCCACCTCACTATAAATAACTCAATTTCATTTATTTTCACAGCTGAGTAATATTCCATTGTATATATGTGCCACATCTTCTTTATCCATTCATCTGTCAATGGACATTTCGGTTGCTTCCACTCTCTTAACCCCACACTTTAGCACTCAGCCCCTGCCAACATTGGCAGATTCACATCTCAAGCAGGGGCACCCAGGGCTGATTCTGGAGGAGGCTTTGTGATGGGCAGCACTCAGGACCTTGGAGCCTACATGGGCAGAGGCGGCCTTGGCTTGAGGGGTGGGTGAGCCTGCTCAGATGGGTGTCCCTCCCAGTACCCACGGAGGCTGAAGCCAGCGGGTGGTGAAGGGGGTTGCAGTGATGGCTCCACCCCTTGCACACCACTCAACAATGACGCCTTGTTTCTATGGTGTCCCGGGCTTCCTCCGCCAACTTTCCCAGTCATGGAGCACCTTACTCCTGTCCCTTTGGGCTGTCTTTTCACAGCCAACAGCTGTCCCTGCCCTGGGTCCATGCTCCAAACCCCACTTTCCAACACCCATCCCCCCTCTGCAACAGGAGACACATGACTCCAGCTGGGGTGCACAGGGCTGCGACACAGACCATGAGCGCAGTTTTTACCTTGACCTGCCTTCCACAGACTGTCCGCTGCATTCCCCTTTGATCCCCTGAAGGTCTCTCTGTCCCAGCTACTTTCTCCACCATGTGGGGAGGTTTTTGAGTGCGGGAACCTCTCCTCACCTTCAGCTTCCTGCCAGAGTTACTGGTCCCTTTTTTGATTCCTCTTTTCTTTTTTCTTTCTTTCATCTTACCCAGTTGTGAGGGGATTTTTCTTGTCCTTTTATGTGTCCGAAGTCTTCTGCTAATGTTCAGCAGGTGGTCTGTGAGAACTGTTCCATTTGTAGATGTATTCTTAATGTACTTGTGAGGAGAGATGAATTCCGCATCCTCCTATTTCATCATCTTAAATGGCCATGCCTTCTTTTTGGAATTCAGCGTATTTATTAGTCCTCTTCTTGGTTCCACTTTTGAAGAAATTCACAGTCCAAAGAAAGTGTTGCTTCAGCATCCCCAGGAGAAGCTCTGGTCCAAGTTCTGATTGGAATTCCAGGCGAGGCTGCTTGCTGAGCCCTGCCTACTCTACCTATGCTGGGAAGCCCTCAACTGCCTCTGCAGCCAACCATTCAACTGAATGTCTGTCCCACAGCTTTTGAATGCACCATTTTCTATCATATTCTTTCTCCCTCTCCTCATCCTTCTTCCCCTCTTTTTGTCCTCCCTTCCCTCCACCCCACTGTGTTTTAGTTTAGATAATTTCTATTCATCTGTCTCCAAGTTCACTGATTCTTTTCATAAATATATATTATTTATATTTGAATCTCTTTCTGTTCTATTGTTTTCTCTTTCCTTTTTTTTAACTCATAATTATTTGCTTTATAATTGAACAGAATGTATAGGACAGAAGAGACTAGTGTAAATCATATTTATGCCTGGAAATGAGCATGTCTCTTTGGTTAGGCCTTTAGTGTTGGGAATTTGAAATAATCTAATCAGGAATTGAAGTGGGTGTGAAATTTGGTCTTGCTGTGATTATTCTCAGTGTACCACCTGCTTCAAATTCCTCTAGATCCCTTGTGCTTAGGTGAGTGCTACATTACTGGGGGATTTTTCCAGTGTTCATATCACACCTTCAGCTTTAGCCTTTCTTTGTGGTCCTGTGCTTCAGAGAAGGTATTTCTCCACATTTTTACTTGAAACATGACTCTGCTGATGGGGGCAGGTGAGGATATTCTCTATTGTCTTGTTTTAGGTTCTGTCCTCCATAGGCCCTGTGCCCTTGGTTCTCCTGAAGAGGGCTTTCTCAGTGATCTAGCCCTTTTCCCAGTGTTAGAGGTTGTTTTTGTTTTGTTTTGTTTTCTATTACTTTCCTCTAGCCACAGTGGGTCTTCAACTGTGCCCTAGGGATGACAAGGTTTGCTGTCCTTCCCCTAGCAACTTAGGCTTTTGTTCCAGAAGGTACAGTGTTCTGGGCAGAGATTCATGTTTTTCCCACATTGGTAACCACTCCTTTCCCCCAGGTCTATACCATGAGGTAGGCTTTCTCTGGTCTCCTGCCCTGCCCTCAATGTTTTGTTTTGTTCTTGTTTATTGCTGTTGTTTTTTATGGGAAGCCATAGAGGTTTGTGGAGAAAAGCCTGCAAGTTGGGTTAGAGCTCTCCATAGTCTATAGATCTCAAGGGTTCTATATTTTCATGCTAGCTCACATACAGCCTTCAGCAATTTGTTAAAAAAATATATCTGAACTTTTCCCTGCTTGTATGGCAGCCTATTACCCTCCCATGTACTTCTGCAAATTAGCCAGTGCTCATGTTCCATTCTTGGAAGCACCTGTCTTTCCTTAGATTTCAGGCCTGCTTGTTGCCCTGTGACCTTGACTCTCTGATAGGTTCATGGAAATTTATAATTGTGTATATTATCCAGTTTATCTTATTGTAACAGTGGGAATGATTCTCTTTCCAATTTTCTGCATACCAAGTGGAAGGCAAAATAACCCCTACAATGTTTTTGTTAGAATAATAAGATCTAGCGATATGTAAAAGTTGTGGAAAGAATGTAAAAATCACAGAAAGTAGAGCAAACATAGCTATAATAGAGCACATTTGGACAGTTATTAGGAAATTAAAAGGAAAAGAAGATAGAGAAATTAAGACAGTTTTTGTTATAAAGTGTAAATGCTTTAAGCCTTAGTGATATAAAAGTGATGGCATAGCTAATAACAAGCATGAGTGAGATAAAATGTCAGTATGCTAATTTCATTATCTTTCATAGCATGGAATCAATAAATTCCAATAAAGTTAAAATAAGTAGTTAAAAATACAAAAATATTTTAATGTCAATGTAGTAGAGTTGTTTTACTTTAGAAGAATCTTAAAAGCTAGTCTACATTGCTGTCTACTAAATTAAAATTGATTTAATATTTTATTATAAATAATATTATAATATCCTTTTGTAGTAAAATCATTTATTTCTAACTTTCCATATGATATATGCACAGAGAGAACAAAGTGCTTCAGATTGTGTTTTCTCAAATTTTAGCACTGGTAGGATTCAAGATAATTTGTTTCTATCCTATTTGCAATTTTTACTGTTGCTTAAATATTTTTAAGTGAATATGTATCATTTTTACTAAAAGGAAGTCAATGTGCTTTAAAAAATCAATTAAATGCATTTTGAGTAAAAATTAAACTGTCGATTACTTCTTAGAGTTTAAAAATTGAATCTGCCACAAAAATCAGCAAGATAACAATGTGAAATACGTTTAATACACTGTTAATTACCTACTAATATGCTATTATTTTCCTTTCTTAAACCAGGAATTTCTGACAGTTTTACATGGAGTCTTATGTTTCAGAGACCTTAGTATCCTTTACTAGCAGTACTTCTCATTGAATTTAAGTAAATGTCTGTGTACTTCCTAATAGCACAGGGTTCTCAACCTTGACACTACTAAAATTTAGGCTGCATAATTCTTTATTGTGGGAAGCTGCCCTGTGCTTTGTAGGATGTTTAGAACATCCCTAGCCTCTACCCCCTATGTGCCAGTAACAATCCCCTGTCCACTATTGTGACAACAAAATATATCTCCAGACATTGCCAGATATACTCTAGGGGGCAAAATTACTCCTCGTTGAGGACCATGTAATAACAACACTTTAGAGGAACTATTCATTTTTCCCACAGCTTTAATAATTGAAGAAAAGTTATGGGATTTTATCTCACTGACTCTAATCAGCCATAAATAATTAATAAGCTCTTGCCCCAAATCTTCCTCTGACCTTATTGTATGAATCATTATACTTTTAATTTACCATCATATATCTTGCTGTTTTCATGCTTTATTTTCCCCCAGTAGATTATAAGATCTCCGAAGTCAAGAATGGTCATCTACTTCATATATACATAACCTTGCCTTGTACCTTATGCATTATATGACTTCAGTAAATGCTTATAGGTTTAAATCAACCTATTCTTATTGAGAAAAGCATTGTGCTAGGCCTTGAAGAGCATACAAATATGGGAAAGCCTAGTCTGCTCCTTCAAGAAGCATATTAGGAACAGAACTAAAATAAATATATTAAAAATTAGTAGAAAGGAGAATATGCTAAAAGCCATAAGAAAGATACAAGCAAATGCCAAAGGTAAGAGAGATCAGGAAAGGCTTCAAGGACAAAATGGGTTTTGAAATGGGCCTAAAGGATGGCTGTTAGGCAGGTTTATGGAGAGTAGAGGGTAGAGAAGGGTTTTTATAGGCATAGTTTAAGGGAAGCGTTGAGGAACAAATTACTGGAGATAGAAAAGCTTAAAAGTATGTTTTGGAAATAGCAAGAAATGATGATATAAAACCTATTGGATCTTTCTTGATTAAAGTCATATTCTATTTTTTATTTCTGCCAGACATAAAACATCTTTATCATCAAAGAAATCATGGTGTTCTATGTAAGGGATTTGTATTAATTTGCTGGAAGTTTTATTAGTATAGTGAACGTTTGGAATAATGTTAAAGCAAAGGGGTTCTTATGCAGCTTTATTTTCTATCTTAAAAATGAAAGTTATTTAAAGTTATCATTTATGAGTTTTATACAATTTTTCTTTCTGTTTGTTTATTTCATTTTGAATTATCACTGTACACAGTGAACTATGATTTTATATTTACTAAATATTTTCTGTTCATTTTTCCGTCCCTTGTAATGTGAGTTTGCTCATCCAAGTGGCAGTAGAGAGTTATATAGCGCTGGCATATAGATGAATTGGGGAAGAGAAAATAGCTATTAAATTGTAGTTACCCTTTTCCCATAGGAACAACAACAAAAATCTTCCTGTTCAATAAAAATATTTAAAATTTCATTATGTAAAGCATACAGTAACCTAAATTAAGCTTTGGGTGCAAATAAAAATCAATGGGAAACTCATGCTTTTAGATTGTCCTTTTGAGTAGCTCTCAAAGTGTAGTCCAAGGACCCCTAAGAGGCCCCAAGATCTTACTGGAGATCCATGAAGTCAAACTGTTTTCATAATACTAAAACATTATTTTCATTATGCACTATGTTGACATTTTCACAATGGTACAAAAACAACAACTAAAACTACTATTGCCTGAGCATGAATCAAAACACTGGTACTAAACTATAGTAGTAGTAATTTATATTCTTCACCACAATGCACTCAGAGGGGGAAAAGAAGCCAGTTTCACTTAATGTCTTTGATTAAGCAGTAAAAACTATTAATTTTATTTGATCTAGACCTTTGAATATATATCTCTTTAATTGTACAACAGAATGGAAAGTAGGCAGAAAGCACTTCTTCCTCACACCAAGTATGGTGGTTGTCTCCACATAAAGCACTTAGAAGACTGTTTGCATTGTCAAACTTTCCTAGCTGCTTTTTTCATGGAATACCATTTTTATTTGAAAGAACTAGTAACAAACTATGGTTATTCTGATTTGGTTATTTGACATATTTTTTTCATAAATGAATGACTTGAGGCTTTCACTTCAAAGAAGACAACTGATGGTATTCATTAGCAATGCCAAAATGTAAGTTTTCAAGCGAAAATTGGAATTTTGGAATTAAAAAATAATTCTCAGTTTTCAGATTTACAATATTGCATTAGTTTCAAGGTGTACAGCAAAGTGATTCAGTTATACATATATTTTTCAGATTATTTTTATTGTAGGTTATTACAAGATACTGAATGTAGTTCCCTGTGCTATATGGTGAATCTTTGTTGCTTATCTATTTTATATAAAGTAGTTGTTATCTGTTAATCCCATACTCCTAAATTATCCCTTCCCCCTCCTTTTCCCCTATGGTAACCACAAGTTTGTTTTCTATGTCTGTGATTCTGTTTTGTATATACATTCATTTGCATTATTTTTAGATTCTACATATAAGTAATATATAATATCTGTCTTTCTCTATCTGACTTCCTTCACTTAGTATGATATTCTCTAGGTACATCCACGTTGCTGCAAATGACAATCTTTCATTCTTTTTATGGCTGAATAATATTCCATTGTATATATATACCACATCTTCTTAAAGCAATCATCTGTTGATGGGCACTTGGGTTGTTTACATGTCTTGGCTATTGTAAATAGTACAACTATGAACACTGGGGTGCATATAGCTTTTTAAATTAAAGTTTTTTATCTTTTTTGGATAAATGCCCAGGATTGGGATTGCTGGATCGTATGGTAGCTCTAGTTTTAGTTTTTTAAGGAATCTCCATACTGTTTTCCATAGTGGCTGCACCAATTTACATTCTCACTGAAAGTGCACAGGGGTTCCCTTTTCTCCACAACCTGTCCAATATTTATCGTTTGCAGACTTTTTGATGATAGCCATTGTGACGGGTGTGAGGTGATACCTCCTTGTGGTTTTGATATGCACTTCCCTAAGAATTAGAAGTGTTGAGCATCTTTTCATGTGCTTGTTGGCCATCTGTATGTCTTCTTTGGAGAAATGTCTATTTGTCTTCTGCCCCTTTTTTGATTGGGTTGCTTGATTTTTTGATATTGAGTTGTATAAGCCATTTGTATATCTTGGATATTACGCCCTCATCAGTCACATCATTTGCAAATATTTTCTCCCATACCATAGGTTGTCTTTTCATTTTGTTGATGGTTTCCTTTGCTGTGCAAAAGCTTTCATGTTTGATTAGGTCCCACTTGTTTATTTTCACTTCTATTTATTTTGCCTTGGGAGATTGATCTAAGAAAATATTGCTACGATATATGTTTTAGAAAGTTTTGTCTATTTCATGTCTCATATTTAGGTCTTTAAACCACTTTGAGTTTATTTTGGTATATCGTGTGAGGAAGTGTTCTAATTTCATTGATTTACATGTAGCTGTCTGCCATTCCCAACACAACTTTTTTTTTTTCTAACATCTTTATTGGAGTAAAATTGCTTTAAAATGGTGTGGTAGTTTCTGCTTTACAACAGGGTGAATCAGCTATACATATACATATATCTCCATATCTCCTCCCTCTTGCATCTCCCCCCCACCCTCCGTATCCCACCCCTCTAGGTGGTCACACAGCACCAAGCTGATCTCCCTGTGCTATACGGCTACTTCCCACGAGCTATCTATTTTATATTTGGTAGTTTATATAAGTCCATGCCACTCTCTCACTTCATCCCAGCTTACCCGTCTCCCACCCAATGTCTTCAATTTTGTTTCTTTTTATGGCTGAGTAATATTCCATTGTATGTACATACACATCGTCTTTATCCATTCACCTGTCGATGGACACTTAGGTTGCTTCCATGTCCTGGCTATTGTAAATAGAGCAGCAATGAACATTGTGTTACATGACTCTTTTTGAACTATGGTTTTCTCAGGGTATATGCCCAGTAGTGGGATTTCTGGGTCGTATGGTAGTTCTATTTTTAGTTTTTTAAGGAAGCTCCCTACTGTTCTCCATAGTAGACTTATCAATTTACATTCCCACCAAAAGTGCAAGAGGGTTCCCTTTTCTCCACAACCTCTCCAGCATTTATTGTTTGTAGATTTTTTGATCATGGCCATTCTGTCTGGTGTGAGGTGATACCGCATTATAGTTTTGATTAGCAATTCTCTAATGATTAGTGATGTTGAGTATTCTTTCATGTGTTTGTTAGCAATATGTATATCTTCCTTGGAGAAATGTCTATTTAGGTCTTCTGCCCATTTTTGGATTAGGTTGTTTGTTTTTTCTTTTCATATTGACCTGCATGAGCTGCTTGTAAATTTTCGAGATTAATTCTTTGTCATTTGCTTCGTTTGCAAATATTTTGTCACATTATGAGGGTTTTTGCTTATCTTGTTTATGGTTTCCTTTGCTGTGCAAAAGCTTTTAAGTTTCATTAGGTCCCATTTGTTTATTTTTGTTTTTAAGTGCATTTCTCTAGAGGTGGGTCAAAAAGGATCCTGCTGTGATCTATGTCATAGAGTGTTCTGCCTATGTCTTCCTCTTAAGGGTTTTATAGTGTCCGCCCTTGCATGTAGGTCTTTAATCCATTTTGAGTTTATTTTTGTGTATGGTGTTGGGGAGTGTTCTAGTTTCATTCTTTTATATGTAGCTGTCCAGTCTTCCCAGCACCATATACTGAAGAGGCTGTCTTTCCTCCATTGTATATTCTTGCCTCCTTTATCAAAAATAAGGTGACCATATGTGTGTGGGTTTATCTCTGGGCTTTCTATCCTGTTCCAATGATCTATATTTCTGTATTTATGCCAGTACCATACTGTCTTGATTACTGTAGCTTTGCAGTTTAGTCTAAAGTCCAGGAGCCTTTTCCCTGCAGCTCATTTTTTCTTCCTCAATATTGCTTTGGCTATTCAGGGTCTTTTGTTTTTCCATACAAGTTGTGAAATTTTTTGTTCTAGTTCTGTGAAAAATGCCATTGGTAGTTTGATAGAGAGTGCATTGAATCTGTAGATTGCTTTGGGTAGTATAGTCATTTTCACAATGTTGATTCTTCCAGTCCAAGAACATGGTATATCTCTCCATCTGTTTGTATCATCTCTAATTTCTTTCATCAGTGTCTTATACTTTTATGCATACAGGTCTTTTTTCTCCTTAGGTAGGTTTATTCCTAGGTATTTTATTCTTTTTGTTGCAGTGTTAAATGGGAGTGTTTCCTTAATTTCTCTTTCAGATATTTCATCATTAGTGTATAGGAATGCCAGAGATTTCTGTGCACTAATTTTGTATCCTGCTACTTTCCCAAATTCATGGACTAGCTCTAGTAGTTTTCTGGTAGCATCCTTAGGATCCTCTATGTATAGTATCATGTCATCTTCAAACAGTGACAGATTTACTTCTTTTCTGATTTGGATTCTCTTTACTTCTTATTCTTCTCTGATTTCTGTGGCTAATATTTCCAAAACTGTGTTGAATAATAGTGGTGAGAGTGGGCAACCTTGTCCTGTTTCTTATCTTAGAGGAAATGGTTTCAGATTTTCACCATTGAGAATGATGTTGGCTCTGGGTTTGTCATATATGGCCTTTATTTTGTTTAGGTAAATTCCCTCTATGCCTACCTTCTGGAGGGTTTTTATCATAAATTGCTGTTGAATTTTTCAGAAGCTTTTTCTGCATCTGTTGAGAGCGCATATATTTTTTCGACTTCAATTTGTTAATATGGTTTATCTCATTGATTGATTTGCGTATATTGAAGGATCCTTGCATTCCTTGGATAAACCCCACTTGATCATGGTGTATGATCATTTTAATGTGCTGCTGGCTTCTGTTTGCTAGTATTTTTGTTGAGGATTTTACATCTATGTTCATCAGTGATATTGGCCTGTAGTTTTCTTTCTTTATGACATGTTTGTCTGCTTTTGGTATCCGGGTGATGGTGGCCTCATAGAATGAGTTTGGGAGTGTTCCTCCCTCTGCTATATTTTGCAAGAGTTTTAGAAGGAAAAGTATTAGGTCTTCTCCAAATGTTTGATAGAATTCACTTGTAAAGCCATCTTGTCCTGGGCTTTTTTTTTGTTGGAAGATTTTTAATCACAGTCTCAATTTCAGTGCTTGTGATTGGTCTGCTTATATTTTTGATGACTTCTTGGTACCTGGTTCTTCTGAGAAGGTTGTGCTTTTCTAAGAATTTATCCATTTCTTCTAGGTTGTCCATTTTATTGCCATATAGATGCTTGTATTGATCTCTCATTATCCTTTGTAGTTTGCAGTGTCAGTTGTTTCTTCTCCGTTTTCATTTCTATTTCTATTGATTTGAGTCTTCTCCTTTTTTCTCTTGATGCATCTGGCTAATGGTTTATCAATTTTGTTTATCTTCTCAAAAAACCAACCTTTATTTTTATTGATCTTTGCTATTGTTTCCTTCTTTTCTTTTTCATTTATTTCTGATCTGATCTTTTTGATTTCTTTCCTTCTGCTAACTTTGGGAATATTTTGTTCTTCTTTTTCTATTTGCTTTATGTGTAAGGTTAGGTTGTTTATTTGAGATGTTTCTTGTTTCTTAATGGAGGATTTTACTTCTATAAACTTCCCTCTTACAACTACTTTTGCTGCATCCCATAGGTTTGGGTCGTCGTGATTTCATTGTCATCTGTCTCTAGGTATTTTTTGATTTCCACTTTGATTTCTTCAGTGATCTCTTGGTTATTAATTAGTGTATTGTTTAACCTCCATATGTTTGTATTTTTTACAGATTATTTCCTGTAACTGATACCTTGTCTCATAGCACTGTGGTCAGAAAAGATACTCGATAAAATTTCAATTTTCTTAAATTCACCAATGCTTGATTGGTGACCCAAGATACGATCTATCCTGGAGAGTGTCCCATGAGCACTTGAGAAGAAAGTAGTGTATTCTGTTGTTTTTGGATGGAATATCCTATAAATATCAATTAAGTCCATCTTGTTTAATGTATCATTTAAAGCTTTTGTTTCCTTATTTATTTTCATTTTGGATGATCTGTCCATTGGTGAAAATGGGGTGTTAAATTCCCCCACTATTATTGTGTTACTGTCGATTTCCCCTTTTATGGTTGTTAGAGTTTGCCTTACATATTGAGGTGCTCCTATGCTGGGTGCATAAATATTTAAAATTGTAATATCTTCTTCTTGGATTGTTCCCTTGATCATTATGTTGTGTCCTTCTTTGTCTCTTGTAATCATCTTAATTTAAAGTCTATTTTGTCTGGTATGAGAATTGCTACTCTGGCTTTCTTCTGATTTCCATTTTCATTGAGTGTATTTCTTTATCCCCTCACTTTCAGTCTGTACATTTCCCTAGATATGAAGTGGGACTTTTGTAGATAGCATATGCACAGGCCTTGTTTTTGTATCCATTCATCCAGTCTGTCTTTTGGTTGGTGCAATTAATCCATTTACATTTAAGGTAATTATCAGTATGTATGTTCCTATTAACATTTTCCTAATTGTCTTGGATTTGTTATTGTAGGTCTTTTCCTTCTGTTGTGTTTCGTGCCTAGAGAAGTTCATTTAGCATTTTTTGTTAAGCTGGTTTGATGGTGCTGTATTCTCTTAGCTTTTGCTTGTCTGTAAAGGTTTTAATTTCTCTGTCGAATCTGAATGAGATCCTTCCTGGGTAGAGTAATTTTGGTTGTAGGTTTTTCCCTTTCATCATTTAAATTTGTCTTTCCACTCCCTTTTGGCTTGCAGAGTTTCTGCTGAAAGATCAGCTGTTAACCTTATGGACATTCTCATGTATATTATTTGTTGTTGTTCCCTTGCTGCTTTTTATATTTTTTATTTGTGTTTAATTTTTGATAGTTTGATTAATATGTGTCTTGGCATGTTTCTCCTTTGATTTATCCTGTGTGGGACTCTCTGTGCTTCCTGAACTTGATTAACTATTTCCTTTCCCATATTAGGGAAGTTTTCAACTATAATCTCTTCAAATATTTTCTCAGATCCTTTCTTTTTCTCTTCTGCTTCTGGGACCCTTATAATTCGAATGTTGGTTCATTTAATGTTGTCCCAGAGGTCTCTAAGACTGTCCTCAATTCTTTTCATTCTTTTTTCTTTATTCTGCTCTGCAGTAGTTACTTCCATTATTTTATCTTCCAGGTCACTTATCCGTTCTTCTGCCTCAGTTATTCTGCTATTGATTCCTTCTAGAGAATTTTTAATTTCATTTATTGTGTTGTTCATCATTGTTTGTTTGCTCTTTAGTTCTTCTAGGTCCTGTTTAACCTTTATTGTGTTTTCTCCATTCTATTTCCAAGATTTTGGATATGTTTACTATCATTAATCTGAATTCATTTTTAGGTAGACTGCTTATTTCCTCTTGATTTGTTTGTTCTGATGGGTTTTTACCTTGTTTCTTCATCTGCTGTGTGTTTCTCTGTCTTCTCATTTTACTTAATATGTTTGGGGTCTCCTTTTTGCAGGCTGCAGGTTCATAGTTCCCATTGTTCTTGGTGTCTGCCCCCAGTGGGTAAGGTTGGTTCAGTAAGTTTCGAAGGCTTCCTGGTGAAGGGGACTAGTGCCTGTGTTCTGGGGGATGAGGCTTGATCTTGTCTTTCTAGTTGGCACGACCACATCTTGTGGTGTGTTTTGGGGTGTCTGGGACCTTTTTATGACTTTAGGCCACCTCTATGCTAATGGGTGGGGTTGTGTTCCTGTCTTGCTAGTTGTTTGGCACAGGTTGTCCAGCACTATAGCTTGCTGGTCGTTGAGTTGAGCTGGGTCTTATCCTTGAGATGGAGATCTCTGGGAAAGCTTTCACCATTTGATATTACATGGACTTGGGAGGTTTCTGGTGGACCAGTGTCCTGAACAAGGTCTCACACCTCAGAGGCACAGGCCTGACATCTGGCAGGAGCACCAAGACCCTTTCAGCCACACGGCTCAGAAGAAAAGGGAGAAAAAAGGAAAGAAAGGAAGAAAAAAAATAAAATAAAAATTAAAAAATAACTTTTTAAAATTTAAAAAATTAAAAAGTATTTAAAAAACAGAAGAAGCAAAGCAGAGAGCAACCAAACCAAAAACAAATCCACCAATGATAACAAGCTCTAAAAACTATACTAAATACAAAAAACAAAGAAACAAAAAAGAAATGGGCAGGCAGAACCCTAGGACAAATGGTAAAAGCAAAGCTATACAGACAAAGTCACAGAAGGAAGCATACATATACACACTAACAAATAGAGAAAAAGGAAAAATATATATATATAAAGGAGGAAGAGAGCTACCAAATCAATAAACAAATCTACCAATGATAATAAACTCTAAATACTAAACTAAGATAAACATAAAACCAGAAAGAAATTAGATGCAGAAAGCAAACCTCAAGGCTACAGTTGCTCCCAAAGTCCACCACCTCAATTTTGGGATGATTCGTTGTCTATTCAGGTATTCCACACATGCAGGGTATGTCAAGTTGATTGTGGAGATTTAATCCACTGCTCCTGAGGCTGCTGGGAGAAATTTCACTTTCTCTTCTTTGTTCACACAGCTCCTGGGGTTCAGCTTTAGATTTGGCCCCGCCTCTGCATGTAGGTCGCCTGAGGGTGTCTGTTCTTCACTCAGACAGTACAGGGTTAAAGTCGGACCTAATTAGGTGGCTCTGGCTCACTTAGGCTGGAGGGGAGGGTGGGGTACAGAATTCAGGGTGAGCCTGCAGCGGCATAGGTCTGCGTCTGCATAGGTCTGCATGACGTTGCAACAGCCTGAGGCATGCCATGTGTTCTACCGGGGAAGTTATCCCTGGCTGTGGTGGGCTGCATAGGCTCCTGGGAGGGGAGGTATGGATAGTGACCTGTGCTTGCACACAGCCTTCTTGGTGGTTGCAACAGCAGCCTTAGTGTTTCATGCCTGTCTCTGGTGTCTGCACTGATAGCCACAGTTCACGCCCATCTCTGGAGCTCCTTTAGGCGGTGCTCTGAATCCCCTCTCTTCACGCACCCTGAAACAATGGTCTCTTGCCTCTTAGGCAGATCCAGACTTTTTCCCGGCCTCCCTCCTGCCTAGTTATGGTCCACTGGCCCCCTTCAGGCTGTGTTCATGGATCCAACCCCAGTCCTCTCCCTGGGATCTGACCTCTGAAGCCCAAGCCTCAGCTGCTAGCCCGCACCCATCCCAGTGGGTGAGCAGACAAACCTCTCAGGCTGGTGAGTGCTGGTCGGCACTGATCCTCTATGCAGGAGTCTCTCTGCTTTGCCCTCTGCAGCCCTGTTGCTGCACTCTCCTCTATGGCTCTGAAGCTTCCCCCCTCTGCCACCCACAGTCTCAGCCCACGAAGGGGCTTCCTATTGTGTGGAAACATTTCCTTCTTCACAGCTCCCTCCCAGAGATGCAGGTCTCCTCCCTATTCTTTTGTCTCTATTTTTTCTTTTTTCTTTTGCCCTACCCAGGTACGTGGGGAGTTTCTTGCCTTTTGGGAAGTCTGAGGTCTTCTGCCAGCGTTCTTCAGGTGTTCTGTATGAGTTTTTCCACATGTAGATGGATTCCTGATGTATTTGTGAGGAGGAAGTTGATATCCACATCTTACTGCTCTGCCATCTTGAAGGTCCCCCCCCAACAAGGTCCCCCCCCAACACAACTTATTGAAGAGACTGTCTTTTTTTTTTTTTTTTTGCGGTATGCGGGCCTCTCACTGCTGTGGCCTCTCCCATTGCGGAGCACAGGCTCCGGACGCGCAGGCTCAGTGGCCATGGCTCACGGGCCTAGCCACTCCACGGCATGTGGGATCTTCCCAGACCGGGGCACGAACCCGTATGACCTGCATCGGCAGGCGGACTCTCAACCACTGCACCACCAGGGAAGCCCAAGAGACTGTCTTTTCTCCACTATATATTCTTGCCTCCTTCGTTGTAGATTGACTGTATGTGTGCAGGTTTATTTCTGGGGTCTCTATTCTGTTCCATTGATCTATATATCTGTTTTTGTGCCAATATCATGCTGGGTTTTTTTTAACATCTTTATTGGAGTATAATTGCTTTACAATGGTGTGTTAGTTTCTGCTTTATAACAAAGTGAATCAGTTATACATATACATATGTCCCCATGTCTCTTCCCTCTTGCATCTCCCTCCCTCCCACCCTCCCTATCCCACCCCTCTAAGTGGTCACAAAGCACTGAGCTGATATCCCTTTGTGATGCAGCTGCTTCCCACTAGCTATCTATTTTACATTTGGTAGTTTATATATGTCAATGCTACTCTCTCACTTCGTCCCAGCTTACCCTTCCCCCTCCCTGTGTCCTCAAGCCCATTCTCTACATCTGCATCTTTATTCCTGAATCCTGGACTATTTTGTCTATTACTCTACTCATTAATTTACTTTATAACTTGTTCTCTATGTTTTTTTCACATGAATCTTGGGCCCTTCTGATTTTCTTTACATTCTTTTGAGTGAGAGTTAAATGAGTTAATTAAAGCACTTAGTACCTGACACACTATAAGCATTACATAATTTTTAGTTATTGTCACCATTTAAATACATGTTTAAAAATTATACACTTAGTACGTTAAAGTTTAAAAATCTATATTAAGTATTACATATCACGAAGTGTCATGCAATGTCTATATTTTTCCCTTAGAAAATCTACAGATATATTTTTCTTTTCAAATTAAGCTCTGTTTAACATTATTTTTATATACTTGGTTTATACTCTTAGATCTAATTCAAAAATTGTTTCTTCTTTTTTTTACATATATTATAGTACCAGAAAAAAAACTAAAGAAAAACAAGCAGGTATCTTGTTTTATCTTGGCACTTCTAAAATGTACTTAGTCTCTTCTCTCTATTATACTGCAAAATGACATACATGGGCTCTCCAAAACATATCCTATGGATCATTGGCTTTGACAACTGATTTGCTTCCTATATCTATTTGCTTGCCTATCTTTTCAATTTTTATATTTTTATTAAAAACAGTTATAGGATGATTTCTATAAACTGGACATATTGTAACAAGACACTATGTTGGGAAAAACTTTGTCTTTTAAAATGGTTTTGTATTAATCTTTGGTATTCCACACAATTATCAAATGCTTATCAACGACCATAATTTTTAACTGTTTGAGGATTTTTGAAACACTGTTCATTTGGGGGATAAAAATTAAATAGAAAATATTTCCCCAAAGTCTGTATTTCAAAAATTACAGCTTAATTTTGATTTCACATATAGATAGTTACAATAAAACAAAAGTATTTACCTATCTGCATATATCTGTATGGGTTATTTATTTACCTCTACTATGTTTTATTAAAGTCAAAGTAACTTGAGGAATCTTTTTAATCCTTAATATTGTTTTACTTGAGATTTGGGATTCAGAATTGCCCCATATAAATTGTTCATTTGAAAATACTCTTAACTATAAGAGCATTAATGATGCAACAGTAATATTCTTGGTCTCCTGGCAACGGTATCCATGTGGTTGTGGCAAGTGAGGTGCAGAGAATGTGGGGAGATCAGTTGATGGGGAACTAATGGAGAAGGAAATTAGTCTTCAGAGTCGGTGGTGTTAAATTCAATAAAGTGTGCTAGCAAAAGCATGGTGAGAAATCCTATAGAAAAGGAATTTTGTTACTTTTCCTTTTAGTTTTAACTATAAGTAGACATTGAAATTACATTTTATTCAGAAACTGATTTTATTTGACTAAAATATATATACTGACTTCCTTAGAAAATTAACTCTTTTATTAATAATTGTGTCTATATGGCTGTGGTAAAGTTGAACTTAATGTGCTGAAGAAAGCATCAGTAATTATTTTAATATTTTATTTTCTGTGCTGAGTAAACAGTAATAAATGGGAGATGTAATATAACTGATATGTTGATGTAGTATCAAGAATTATGTTTATTCACAACTCCAAGGTAAGGGAAATACAAAATCTCCTAGATTAATTGACTAACACATTGACATCTCAATAAATAGCCTGATAGTGAATGATTTTCAAAATTTAACTTCAGACATTTCTAAAATGAAGTATTAAAGGTCTGTACCTCTTTTTTTAGATATCAAGTATGTTTAACTACTACATATCAGTGAATGAAAATTATAACCAGATAATCAAGTATGTTTACATATATATGTATATATATATATGTGTGTGTATTTTTTCTTTAATCCTGAACTTCATTTTGAGATTTTTTTTCTTCCATAAAGCACTCATTAGTTATCCTTTTTTTAATAGAGTCTTTGAGTACCTTAAAAGTGAACTCTATTTTATGCTAGTAGAATAATTTAATGCAAATAAAGTTTAGAAATAATAATCAGATTAATACATTTAATATTACCAATCATAAACTTAGTAGATTTCATTAAAGTAATTGTATTTTAAACTATCAAAGACTGCACTTTGAAATTGTATTTTTAAGGAATGCCATCCACCTGTTTTCACTTATGAGAAGTGGCTATAGATATGGGAAATATCATAAGGACCTAAATATTTCTAGCAAAACAGAGAACAGAATGTATTAAAGTAAGGGAGGGAACTCCTCATGATAAACAGAGTTAAGGATAAAAAACACTAGAGAAAAGCCACTTGTTTCAGAAAAACTGCATTCCGAATTTAAGTTTGTGTTCATGTTGGCAATGATTAAAGAGGTGGGGGAGGAGTTACTCATTTGTGTGTGCGGGGGAAGTTGGATGGGTGGAAGGTAGAAAAGACACAGTCAAGACACTATTTGTGGGAATGAGAAGAAATCTCCCTCCCTCCCATTGCAGGAAGAGAGAAAAGGTAGTATTATTCCACTGGAGAAAGTTCAGCACTAAAGGAAAAAGGAAAGTAGTGGAGAGATCGCCAGCCTGGGGAAAGTGGAATTTATGACTCAGTACTACAGACCACCTTAAATCGTGTGACCACAGGTTACCATGGAAATGGTTTTATGCTACAGGGCGGGTTAAGCCTGGGAGGAAGGGAAGTCTGTGGAGTGGATGAGTTGAACTAGAGAAGTGTATTGGGGAAAGTCATTTCAGCACCCAGTTGCCTTTGGACAGCAGCGGTTCAGCGGCCCTGGCAGCTGTTGCAAGTGCTGGCTCTCTGTGTTCTCTTTCCTTTCTTCCTTAATTTCGTTTTCTTTTTTCCTTCTACCCTTATTTCTTCCTTTTTATTTTAATTTCTGCATTTTTATTTTTCTCTATTTGCCACCCCTCCCCTTCTCCTGTGTGCTTACCAGCAGGCCCCCTCCAAAGCTTCACTCTAGCGCCACATAACTGCCTCCTTCTTTAGTTGCTCCTTGCCTGGATGAATTTGAAGAGAGCAGCAGTTGGTGAAGTGAGTTCTTACAGCCTGCCAGAGGGTTCGGTGAGGGGAGAGGGGGAGAGATGCTAACAGAGATTAAAAAAAAAAAGCTGAGGCTTTTTCCTTGAGCATTCCGGTGAGTTCCTACGTCCCTGTTTCTTCAGATAGTGTTGCTGAGTCATGTGGAAGGTGTATATGGTGTTGGCTCTAATTCGGAAGGCCCCTTCAGTCTCCAGAGAATCCTTGATCCCTTGAGTGTTGGCAGGGTTATCCACAAAAGGGTAAGAGATCTGGAATGACTCAGGGAATACTTACCTGGTTACTGGGTTATTCCGAGAGTCATGAGGAGCTGAACAGGGTCCAGTGCAGAAGGGATGGTGCTTTGGTCTCACTACATAGTTTTAGCTCACAGCTTGCCCAGAAGCCTGTTGCACTTTAGAATCTTCTCAGTGATATCCCCACCCAGTCACTCCCTCCAAAGGGAACTGGAGTTCTCTCTAGTCAGCTCCCCTCACTGAGATTAATGGCAATTTGGAGAGGCAGCAAGTCTTTTCATTAGGTACATCAGAAGTAAAAGAAGCCTGATTTGGTGGCTGTTGAATTTGCATAGCTATCAACCTCCACCAGCCATGTAAGAAACTAGGAGAATGAGGAAGGAGGCAGTGCTGCTGCAAGCTCTCACACTTCCCATGGTAACGGATTGGTGCTAAAACTAAAAGGAGTTGGGAGACGATTTCCTTAGAACAGTGCACACTTTTAACACTTAAAAGCAACAAACAATATACACAACAACACAAAAAAAATTAAAACAAACACAAGAAAGTGTATGTATGTGGATTGGGGCAGAGGGAAAGAAAGTGATAAGATTTCTCAGGGATTAGGGGCAGAGGTTTAACCGAGGGAAGACAGTTCCTTTTTTTTTTTTTTTTAACATCTTTATTGGAGTATAATTGCTTTACAATGGTGTGTTAGTTTCTGCTTTTTATTTATTTATTTATTTTTTGCGGTGCACAGGCCTCTCACTGCTGCGGCCTCTCTTGCTGCGGAGCACAGGCTCTGGACGCGCAGGCCCAGTGGCCACGGCTCACAGGCCCAGCCGCTCCGCAGCACGTGGGACCCTCCCGGACCACGGCACGAACCTGCGCCCCCTGCATTGGCAAGCGTACCCCCAACCACTGCGCCACCAGGGAAGCCCCTAGTTTCTGCTTTATAACAAAGTGAATCAGTTATACATATACATATGTTCCCATATCTCTTCCCTCTTGCATCTCCATCCCTCCCACCCTCCCTATACCGCCCCTCTAGATGGTCACAAACCACCGAGCTGATCTCCCTGTACTAAGAGGCTACTTCCCACTAGCTATCTATTTTACGTTTGGTAGTGTATATATGTCCATGCCACTCTCTCACTTTGTCACAGTTTACCCTTCCCCCTCCCCATATCCTCATGTCCATTCTCTAGTAGATCTGTGTCTTTATTCCTGTCTTGCCCCTAGGTTCTTCATGACCTTTTTTTTTCTTTATTTTCTTAGATTCCATGTATATGTGTTAGCATATGGTATTTGTTTTTCTCTTTCTGACTTCACTCTGTATGACAGACTCTAGGTTCATCCACCTCACTACAAATAACTCAGTTTTGTAATATTCCATTGTATATATGTGCCACATCTTCTTTATCCATTCATCCGATGATGGACACTTAGGTTGCTTCCATGTCCTGGCTATTGTAAATAGAGCTGCATTGAACATTTTGGTACATGACTCTTTTTGAATTATGGTTTTCTCAGGGTATTTGCCCAGTAGTGGGATTGCTGGGTCATATGGTAGTTCTATCTTTAGTTTTTCAAGGAACCTCCATACTGTTCTCCATAGTGGCTGTATCAATGGCCATCATCAAAAAATCTAGAAACAATAAATGCTGGAGAGGGTGTGGAGAAAAGGGAACACTCTTGCACTGTTGGTGGGAAGGCAGTTCGTTTTAAGCTTCTGAGCATCATGCCTTTAAATTCAGAGCTGCTCCTCTTTGGGACCTTTGTGTTCTTTTCTCTAGGTGCCTGGCATGTTTATCTTTATTGTCCCAATGCACTTTTCACCTGAGCTTTTCCACTCAAAAGACATTCTTTTAGCATGGTACTACCCATATATAAGAATTTCATGAACAAGTTATTTCCCTATTCATCAATGGCAGGAAACTGAGAATTCATGTAAATTCTCAGTCAGTAAGAGCACTGACTTTTAGAATGGGAAATGGATCTAAGCATAATATTTGAGAGAAATCGTTCATGAAAGGAAGAATCCATTGATGTGGCAAACTTCACTGTCTCAAGAAATTGCCACAAGCACTCCAACTTTCAGCAGTCACCACACTTTATCAGTCAGCAGCCATCAACACTGAGGCAAATGATTCATTGTAGGCTCAGATGATGGTTAGCATTTTTTATCAATAAAGTATTTTAAATTAATGTATGTACATTGTTTTTTTAGACAATGCTATTGTACACTTTAATAGACTACAGACTAGTGTAAACACAAATTTTACGTGCACTGGGAAACCAAAAAATTATGTTACTCACTTTATTGCAATATTCACTTTATTTATTTATTTATTTATTTATTTATTTATTTATTTTAATAAGACACACCTAGCTTCTCATTTGACTTCAAATCTTTATTTATTTCTCCCTGCATTGTTGTCTCTGTTCTAGCTCTAAGACCTCAGTGTGAAGGAGGAGTGGCTTCTTCATGCCCCCCCGCCCTTTTTTTTTGGCCACACCACTTAGCTTTTGGGATCTTAGTTCCCTGACCAGGGATTGAACCCAGGCCCTTGGCAGTGAGAGCACGGAGTCCTAACCACTGGACCACCAGGGAATTCCCAATATTCACTCTATTTTGGTGGTCTGGAACCAAACCCTCAATGTCTCTGAAGAGTGCCTGTAATCTGAAATATTCTATGGAGTTATCTCTCTCTGTGAAGGGATATCTGTTTGGATTTGGTGGCCATTCTAAGCATTGCCTTAAGATTATGTAGGTAGATGTTGTGGGCATTCAGAAAAGGTAATATGCATAATTACTGTGGACTCAAGATAGCTGAGATATATAGATAAATTGTTGGTATGTAGTGATAACTGCAAAATGCTCATCTTTCAAGGAAAAGTGAGATAAAAGTACATTAATTTTAAATCTCAGTCCTATCGATATTATGACTATTAGAAATAGACTTCCACTTTTAATTTGCATTCTCTGTAATCAGGCAACAAAATCACTGGAGCTCTCTATTGTTACAGAGATCACTTTTATCCCATTTGAAGCAACTCACTTTGCCTTTCACTGCTTTTATTATCTCTGACTGGTATCATGTGCTTTGAGTTAGCACCATAAACAAGCAAGAAAAAATGTTTTCTGCTGGGAATTCTTTTTTTTTTTTTTTAAGTCTTGGGAATTTTTTTTAAAAACATCAAACCTGACTTAAGATACTTTGGTTAAAAAGATTTTTTAAAATTTATTTATACATAGCTATTGCAATACTTTATTCCTTCTACAATTACTCCTGTACTCCCCAGCAATTATTAAATCAAAAGAATATGGTTTAGGGGCTTCCCTGGTGGCGCAGTGGTTGAGGGTCCGCCTGCCGATGCAGGGGATGCGGGTTTGTGCCCCGGTCCGGTAAGATCTCACATGCCGCGGAGCGGCTGGGCCCGTGAGCCATGGCCACTGGGCCTGCACGTCCGGAGCCTGTGCTCCGCAACGGGAGAGGCTGCAGCAGTGAGAGGCCCTTGTACTGCAAAAAAAAGAAAAGAAAAGAAAAGAATATGGTTTGAGTAGCCAACAACTCGATTGACGTCACTATATTTGTGAAAGGCAAAAGTACAAAACAGTAGACATCTTACATTTTTTAAATCACAGAGCCAGACACAAAGTATTGACCATGATGGCTTATATGTTCATTGATATCCCAGTCAGTATTTTATTAAATTTTCTCTCAGATTTGAATGAGTCGGATATCAATAAGAGTTTTCTCTTAGGTTAATGTAATACTTCACTCTTTTCTTTTGACAGGGTGAAAATAATGTGAGACATTTCTGTGAGATGATTAATGCTTGTTTCATAGATTTTCTTTTAATTTAGTGCATTATACTATGAATGTTGGCTAGGGTATTCTACCATCTTATTGAATACCACATGGAAACATCAAAGTAATATCATTTGTAATCATAATGTTTTCTTCTTGATATACAAAAATACTACTTTTTTTCTGAAATAGGTATCTGTATTTTTAAAGGAATAATGGTTGTTTGTGAGTAAACCATTGCTTAATTAAATACTGCATTGTCACTTCTTACCATTTCTCACAGACATTAACATTCTTTCTTGGAAACAAATGCAGTATACTAGATAAAATATCCAACACCTTTTTCCAGTCAGCAAATAACACTTCTTTGGACTGGTAAAATATATATGATCAAAAACTCTTTGTTGGGCTTCCCTGGTGGCGCAGTTGTTGAGAGTCCACCTGCCGATTCAGGGGACACAGGTTCGTGCCCCGGTCCGGGAAGATCCCACATGCCGCGGAGCAGCTGGGCCTGTGAGCCATGGCCACTGAGCCTGCACGTCCGGAGCCTGTGCTTTGCAATGGGAGAGGCCACCACAGTGAGAGGCCCACATATGGCAAAAAAGCAAAAAACAAACAAACAAACAAAAAAAAAACCAACTCTTCGTCTGTTTATCTATATGTAGGCATATGTGTATATGTCTTAAGTGTTCCTAAAGCACAGGAGTCCGTTTCTATATATCATCATTTATGATAGATAGTGGTACAAGTTAGACTTATATTTTAGAATTATAATACAAACTTTTTAAAGATTTTCTATTACCTTTAATGTTTATTTGAAAAAATAATATTGGACTGTTACAAGGTAAAAATAGGAAGTCTAGATGTTTAAAGGAACATTCACTTTGATCAGAATTATCTACATTATTCAATGTAATGCTTTAAATTAAATAGAAATAGCCAAATTCTATGAGGGACTAGTTATTGCTATTGGGACTACTGTTCCTTTACTCTTCTTTCTGAGTTTATTTTAGATTAATGATTATTAAGTGTGGTTCTCTTACCAGCAGCATCAACATTACCTTGGAAGTTGGTAGAAATGCAAATATTCAGGCCCTACCTCCAACCCGAAGAAGAAACACTGGAGTTGGGACCCAGAATTCTATGTTTACAGATCCTCCATGTAATCCTGATGTATCCTAAGTGTGTGTGTGCGTGTGATATATGTATGTGTGTATGTGTGTGTGTGTGTGTGTGTGTGTGTGTGTGTGTGTGTATATATATATATATATATATATATATAATTTGTAGGACTACTGGCCAGCAGTCATCATATTACTTGTATATAACATTATTAAATGACTCTATTATTACTTGCTTTTTTCTCCCTGCATTCCTGGTTGATTCATGACTTTATTTAGTGATCAGATGAAAATTCTTATCTTCACTGAAGGATCCACTGAATCATCATATCAATTCAACTATAGTGCATCCTTGAAACTATTCCTTCAAAGTAAATCTTAAGTCTTTTTCTCTTTGAAAATAACATTCTAATATTAATACAAATATGAAAACGATGGCTAAGTTCTTCATTTCCCATACAGTAGTGGTAGGGGGAATAATTATATTTTATTATACGAGTATCTATTCACAGTCCTTTGTGAAATCTTGGCAACTCACTCATTTTACCTTGCATTACCAGGTGAATTTAACCCACTGAATAATGGAAACCACTTTGTTTTGAATTCAGTGTTTACTAAAGTTGGATACACTAATATTAGTTAAGTTAGATGTAAAAAGTGGTAGCTTTAAGGATAAGTAAATTGCAAGAAGGCAGAGAGTCAGAACAAGATTTATATGCTCTGTTAAAATAGTGAACTACTGCTGATCCTCATATTTGGAGAATAATTAGGAATTTCAGATTTTGGGCTTCTGTTTGGGCTTCTGTGGCAAATTATTGAAGAATTTCTGCCTTGAATTTGAGTTATTAGTCCATGAACATATACCTCATGCTCAATAAATACACTTTCAGTAACTAAGAATTGTACTGTGCTCAAGACAGAAACATAAGCAATATTGATGGCTTTGTTGGAGTTTTCAAACTTCTAATATGATAGTCATCCAAAGTCTATATTTAGCCATGCTTTCTGGTTCATCAAATCAAATCAAATTTCCCGACAAGTTTTGTTACTTTTTTGTCTTTGATATAAAGTATTTGATTCTGCTATATGAGGTGTGACAGTTAAATGCTGAACCATAATCTACACATGAAAGATAAATCATTATTTTAATGTTATATTTGAAATTTGTACTTATAGCATTAATTGATATTGTACATTATGTGAAAATGAATAGTAGATGTGCCAAAGAAGCATAACATTACTCTCAAATCTTGATTATCCATGTTAATAGAAGTGAGCATTAGTGGAAGTGTGTATAGATTTCAGATCAATATAAGTGACATATTTATTCCATTCTGACATATATTTCATTATATTTTGTGTGCTCATATATGTGTGTATGTGTGTCTGTATCACAGATTTATTATCATAGATAATAATGTGTGTATCATAGATGTATTTTTATAATTATTTTCCTAAGTCTATTTTTAAAAATTCTAATTTGCATTTCCTGTGCATGAAGCTGTAGAGGTGTTCAGTGAGATGGTGGCTCAGAAATCTTTGGTTGTTAATGAGGTATTAATTCAATAGAAAAATAAGCTTGATTTAAAAAATAATTGTATGTAGTTATAGCTAAAGAAAGGTAAAAATACTAACTGGTTTTTAAAGCCCTGATTTTGAACAATTAAGTAATATATTGCTCAATCTAGGACACAGGTTTCCCACATCCTAGCAAGTTGGCTTCACTGTTACCTTTTTTAACAAGAAATACTAGGCCTGAAATATTCTATATGTGTATTTTTTAAAGCTCTCTAGATAATTCTGAAGACCATAAAGTTTGGGTATCATTAACATAGGTAATTAAGCATCAACTAGATAGTTGCACAATTATGATCAGTTTTCCTGCACCACTTTCCTATTATAAAGTGAAGTTAAACTTTGGACCTCTTTCTTTTTTTATTTTAATTTTACTGTAGTATAGTTGATTTACAATGTTGTATTAGTTTCAGGTGTACAGCAAAGTGATTCAGTTACACATATACATACATTTATTCATTTTCAGATTCTTTTCTCATATAGGTTACCACACAGTATTGAGTAGAGTTCCCTGTGCTATACAGTAGGTCCTTGTTGGTTATCTATCTTATATATAGTAGTATGTCCATGTTCATCCCAAGCTCCTGATTTATCCCTCTCCACCACATTTCCCCTTTAGTAACTATAAGTTTGTTTTCGATATCTGTAAGTCTGTTTCTCTTTTGTAAATAAGTTCATTTGTATTGCTTTTTAAATTAGATTCCACATACGAATGATATCATATGATATTTGTCTTTCTCTGACTTACTTCACTTAGTATGATAATCTCTAGGTCCATCCATGTTGCTGCAAATGACATTATTTGATTCTTTTTTATGGCTGAGTAAAAATCCGTTGTATATATGTACAACATCTTTATCCATTCTTATGTTGATGGACGTTTAGGTGGCTTCCATGTCCTTGCTATTGTAAATAGTGCTGCAGTGGACATTGGGGTGCATGTATCTTTTCAAATTATGGTTTTCTCCAGATATATGCCCAGGAGTGGGATTGCTGAATCGTATGGTAGTTCTATTTTTAGTTTTTTAAGGAACATCCATACTGTTCTTCATAGTGGTTGTACTAGTTTTACATTCCCACCAATGGTGTAGGATGGTTCCCTTTTCTCCACACCTTCTCCAGCACTTATTGTTTGTAGACTTTTTGATCATGGCTGTTTTGACCAGTATGAGGTGATACCTTGTAGTTTTGTTTTGTATTTCTCTAATAATTAGTGATGCTGAGCATCTTTTCATGTGCCTTTTGGCCATTTGTATGTCTTCTTTGGAGAAACTGGACCTCTTTCTCATCTTTGCAAGATCTTACTGTGATTCTATCCAGGAAACAAAATTATGTCCCTTCCTTTCCTCTAATATCTATGAGAAGATTCAACATATAAAGCAAGGCTTATGATTTCTTGATCTGAAAGGTACCTTTTTGATAAAGGACTCCTGCTTTCTGGCAATTAGAAAGTTAAATTATTCATATTTTAGATGGTTTTATTTGCACATAAAGGTCCTGGAAACTTCTGTATGGAAAAGAATTTGGTAACTTCAGTAATGTCAGTATGACAATGTAAATGATCTCCTTTATTTTCAGATCATTGGTGATTAGAAGTATCGATTAAATGGGGATTGTAGGCCTGGGATTAGGCCATTGAATTTTTTTTTGTTTTTTTGGCCACACCACGTGGCTTGTGGGATCTTAGTTCCACGACCAGGGGTTGAACCCGTGCCCTTGGCAGTGAGAGCATAGAGTCCTAACCACTGGACCACCAGGGAATTCCCTAGGTCATTGAATTTTTAACTTTTAGCTAATATTGACACAGGAAATTTGCCATTAAGGAAAATAAAATTTCCATTTGCAAAAGAAATTTGCATATTAAAAAGGAATTTGGGAACTTTTTTCTATAACAATTAAAATTACATAGTTTATATGTGATATTTCTAAAATATTTATTAGGTAAATGATTGAACTCCATAAAGTCTTACATGAAGCCAGCCAATGTTATTAACTATTACTTTTCCAGATGGAGAATTTGAGGATAACAAACTTTATTAGCTTCAAATAATTCAGTGATAATTCCAGGAAATTAATTAGAAAATAAGCATGCCAGTTCTTATTGCATATTCTATCCTTCATGTAGCATTTTGTTCTTTCCATTGTCCTAAAGACACTATAAAGATCATTTCACTTGACGGATGAATGACCAAAATCCAACAACCTGATGTGTAGTCAGTTCAGTTCATTCATCTTTAAGGATTGATTTGGATATTGACATAGCTGATAAAACTGTATGAACTTTGGCAATTAATGTGGCTTAAAATGAAACACACAGCACATTATATGGGCCATTTCATCACATAATAAAAATAAATACTCTAATTCATATACATGGGGATTTCATATAGAGAAACAAAACAGGTTTAGCCTTCTCACTGACAGATCTGCCATTGCTTAATTGGCCTTTTGCAAAATTCTTGGGCTGTCAAAGTTGGTTTTACAGATGTGAAATAAGATGATTCTCTTTGCTCTAGTTCTACTGGGGAAATGTAGAAATATACAACACCAAATTCTAAATATTTATATTCTGTTCTAATGGCTCTCTAGATAAGCAAAATATGAATACTATCTATACAAATCTGTCATAAGCTTTGTATAATTTTTATTTCTGGAATTCAGGAAAGAGTGCCTAAACCCAGAGCTACATCCATAATGAACTTTACTTACTAGATTTATTGCTTAAATAGCTTAAGAGTATTTGAAGGTCCATGTAATAACTGTAATTGTACCTAATTATATAATAGTATAATTATATTTAATTATATTTATAGTATCTATAATTTTAGCCTCCTAATATTCCCCCAACTGTAAAATTTTCTGAGCATGTCATATTACACATCAGCAGAAAACATTTTTTTAAATTAGGAATCTTATGCTTTTGTATATTCTTGCTCATTTTGGAGACAAATTTAGTAACACTATTTGTTTTCTATTTTAAAATGACATTCATTATTTCCTTTAACCAACAATTCTTTAAGGGCTACCAGGAACATAGAGGAGGTGTTGCATTAGGTACTCTCCTTATCCTCAAGCAATTCAAGGAATTAATAATCTAATAATGGACTTCAGTAGCATTCTTTAAAACAAGAGCAGTAATATATATAAAATTTAATAATAGAATGCTCTGATGCTTTTGGATTAAAGATGCTATATATTGCTTTTAAACATTATGCTGTTCAGTCAATTGGGTCTACCACACACAGACATGCTATCTGATCTCACTTTAAATTCATGACAGTTAACCTCAATTATGTGCTCTGATTATCTCATGAACAAAATTTATACCACCAAACAAATATACTTGTTATAGTACTTACATGAGGAAAGATTGAGAAAGGCCACCGTTTCACATCAAAAATAATTCCAACTCTAACAAATCCCTGAGAATGTCTGTTTACATGCACCAATCAATCTAACAAATTTGATATAATCATAGTGCTTTTATTTCACTTATAGATTTGAACACAATTAGATACATTGATAATTTACTGCCTAATATTAGTTTGATTTATGTTGAAGGTAAGTCTATTTTTTACTTTTCATATGCTTTAGCTGTAACACTGATATCAAGATGCTAAATTTCTTCTCAATATTTTGCTTACTTTCTAGTTGACCTACTGACTTCATAATGTCTGAAATCAGATTCAGCAATCTCACTTGGGATCAAGTTATAACACTGCATCAAGTGTTAGATGAAGTAATTCCAATTCATGGAAGGGGGAATTTCCCCACATTGGAGGTGAAACCGAAAGATATCATTCATGTTGTGAAAGATCAACTGATAGAGCAAGGAATTATTGTTAAAGATACCCGATTGAATGGTTCCACAGCAAGTTACATACTTGCAAGCTACAATGGCATGAGCTATAAGGATCTGGATGTTATTTTAGGTATTGAACTACCAAGCGATCAGGAATTTCAGCTTGTTAAGGATGTAGTTCTAGGTTGCCTACTCGACTTTTTACCAAAAGGTGTTAAAAAGGAAAAGATCACCCTAAAGACTATGAAAGAGGCTTACGTGCAGAAAATGGTCAAAGTTTGCAATAAGCATGATCGTTGGAGTCTTATCTCTCTTTCTAATAACACTGGGAAGAATGTAGAGCTAAAATTTGTGAATTCACTCAGACGACAATTTGAATTTAGTGTAGATTCCTTTCAAATTATCTTGGATCCCATGTTAGATTTCTACAGTGACAAAAGTGGTACGCTAACCAAAGAATTATATCCTGTTGTGGTAGCTGAAAGCATGTATGGAAACTTCCAAGAAGCAATGACACACTTGCAGCACAAGCTTATATCTACCAGAAAACCTGAAGAAATTAGAGGTGGTGGCCTTCTGAAATACAGTAACTTGCTGGTTCATAACTTTAAGCCAGTTTGTGAAGCAGAAATCAAGACCCTAGAACGTTATATGTGTTCTAGATTCTTCATTGATTTTCCTGATATAGAAGAACAGCGAAAGAAGATTGAATCATACCTCTACAACCATTTCATAGGTGAAGAAAAGAGAAAGTATGACTACCTCATGACCTTGCATGGAGTTGTGAATGAAAGCACTGTTCTCCCCATGGGTCCTAAAAGAAGACAGACCCTCAATATGATCACCCTTATGGCTTTAAAAGTACTTGGAGAACAGAATATCCTACCTAATACAGGCAAGGTAACTTGCTTTTATCTGCCTGCTCCATACCTTGATGCTTGGGGAGGGTCCCCTACGTATTATGTAACATCTGTACTACCACCTACATTGTTTCAGCCATACCACCCACTACACTTTCATGTGACAAATGGTATGGCTTTTAAAAAAACACAGTAGAAACTTTGCTTTAATTAAACACCTCTTAAAAGCAATTTTCCAATTTCCATAAAATTTAAGCTCTATTTTTATTTTTATGCAGTTACCAACAATTTTTCATCAATTATAGCTTAAACCATCACAGTAAATACAATATCATCTGTGAAATGACCTCTTTAAATGATTTTCAAATGTTATCAATTATCTATAACAACTTTCAAATGTTGTGGACCACTTAAAATGATTTTTAAGTCTGACTGACTACTTATGACTTTCAAATTTTCTATGACAAATACATTAGAGATGCCTGCAACTTTGATTACATTACAAAAGAACAGACTCATATTTTAAAATCCAGATGTACAGTAAAGACCAGTGCAAACATTTTTGTATTCAGTCAATTCCTTTGTTACCTTTACTTAATTTTTTGCTAGTGAATATTACCATCAATGAATTTTCAGTGCCTAACAACAATGCCTAATTTCAAAGACAACAGATTCAGAAGATATTAAAACCCTGGACTTTGTAAGCATATATTTCGTTTCTCAATTGAATTGGGTTAGATACAATATCCTACTATAGTTTGAAGGAACACTGAAAAAATGATCCTGGAAAACATTGGCCATTAGTAATTTATCAACTATCAAATAAGTTGACTTGTGGATCTGAAGAATAGTACCGTCCAGCTGGACAGCCAATACTGTGACCACTTATACAGATTTCTTCATTTTCCCCCAAACAAGTTGAAAAGAATGAAAATGACCAACTCTGAATGTAAAAGTTTTCTATCATCATCTGTTAAAAAGAGACTCTACATGTCAAACAGCAAAAAGCAGGCAGAGGTTTTTAGCTATTGCATTTACCATTTTTATGACCGACTTGACCAACATCTTAATATGTGGAGACGTTCAATGTTAGTAAGTGAGAATATTTTCATTACTAAATGAGGCTTTTTTCCATCTTGCCTTTCCAAAGATCAGTTTCTAACACGACACTCAAGTGCCTCATCATATGAGATTTTGCATAATGCTGTAATTTATTCAACAATTGTATATGTTCATCATGTATCTGAATATCTACTCACAACATCAGATATGCAGCTAGCAAATCTTCCAGTGGGATTAAAACTGTATTTTCTTCCTGTAATGAAGAAAATAATCCATGACCAAGATTACCTGGGATGACAGAAGGGGAGGAGCTGTCCTGAATGAATATAGATAAGATCATCAGATAACTTCACTATTTTTGCTTGCTTCTAATTTTTTATGAGTTTCCATCTCAGTTTTCATTGACCGTCACAAGGTTTTCCATCACAACATGATCCAACAGGCATATTCTGAGAATTTGTCACTTATAGACTGTGCTTAATCTGTCCTCTCTATATTACAGTATTGGACAAAAGAAGTACACCAAAGATGGCATTTTCAAATAACCAATATTTATGAAATGTTTTATACCACAGTACCACTGGCCATCAGTATATGAATATATATATATATATATATATATATATATATATATCTCATAACCGTGAAGCTTTAAAACATTGTATGGATTCACTTCCTTGCTTGGGACAAATAAAGAATTTTAAAATGCTATATTAAAGAGAAAATTCAGTCATCTATCAGTATAATGTATGGGCTAAAAATGATTGATCTTTCTGCCCTAAGTATACTGTTTAGTTTTCAGTTAATGAGAGTGTGTCTTTTTTTTTAACATCTTTATTGGAGTATAATTGCTTTACAATGGTGTGTTAGTTTCTGCTTTATAACAAAGTGAATCAGTTATACATATACATATATCCCCATATCAATGAGAGTGCTTCTACATAAAACTGAAGGATTTTATGCTATATTAACAGTACCAACAAATTTACAAAAGATATAGGAAAAGTATTTAAGAATAAAAGAACTATGATAGTGATGAGTCAGGGGTAAAGGTTCAGTATTTTCCAGAGTAGCATTTTATGCTGAACAGCAGAATTTTGAAGCTATTTGGAAACATCTTACCATCCATGTGCTCCCTTAGTTTCCTTTGGTCCTTTTGAGAATTTGAACTCCTTCCCTAAAAAGCAAATCCCCTATGGTATTCTCCTGATGGGAAAATGGCCTGAAAGCTATATGCTTCCTCCTACCATGTCAATCATGTGTTTCCATTATAGCAAAGAAGCTCAGAATTGGCATTTTAAAAGTTCAGATTTTTCTCAAGAGAGAGAATCCAAACTTGTTGAAGGGAATGGTATCACTAAAGAGAAAGCTATAGCTTTACCTATCATGGCTTTCTTTCTGTTGATACCATCATCAAGCTAGGCTGTCCTCTTTGCTCCCAACTCAAGCAGAAAAATATTTATCTTCTATAGTGTATGAATATATCTCCAAGATTAGGCTAGTTGGGTTGAGAAGCACTACTATCTCATTCTGTTCATTAGGATAATAAATGGAATTTTTTAAATGAGTGCTAGCCTCTTGTCCTAAAGGAGCTAATAGAAGTTAGTTAAAAATATAACTCTATAGCATGTCATCCCATTACAAGAGAGAAATGATGCTGTCTTTTCTTATTTTATTTTATACAATTCAAGACTGAGTCTTGGCTCAGGAGTTTTGTTTTGTTGTTGTTTTTTTCCCTCCAGAAACCTAACCAAAACCAAAAAAAGAAAAACCTTTTGATATACTTCTAGCATTCATATCAGTGGGACATATTTGGTGTCAGTTATTGGTACATATTTTTAAAAACTAAAATATTCTTGCATTTCACAAATATTCACGTTATTATCAAAGTTTCACTACTAGAGTATTTGTAACTTTTAAATTCAGAGTTATTCTAATAGAGACTGATGTCCAGTTTAGTCAAAGAAAACTGAAGAGAAGGATTAAGTATTGTTTTAAATGAGAGCCCAGCTAAATTAAAGACAAAATATCAGAGCTAGAAAAGTTGTGAATATCTTTTTAAAAAGTGGGAAAGCTCCTGGACCCAAATTCCTTTTTTTGTATTATCTCAGAAAGGCTCTATTAAAATACCTCCAAATTGAAGTGATTTTAAAATTTGCCTTTAGTCACCTTTTTGTTTTAGACATTGATAAAGATATCAATATGCAAAACTCCTGAGATCTGATTAAAACTCCTTTCATTCGATGGATCTATTATCTGAAAATATTCACCCAATTTTAAAAATATAAATTAAAGTGTATAATTGAGAAAATTTTTGAAGTTTAAAGATTGTAATGCTTTTCAAAATTATATCAATATATGAATACAGCAGTTCCATTTATAGAAGATTTTTTTAAAATAAGTAACTCTGTAAATTAACATTGCAACAGGATTGGGAGATATGTGGGACTACAGTTTGGTAAACTTTTTTTTTTTTTTTTTTTTTGGTGGTACGCGACCCTCTCACTGTTGTGACCTCTCCCGTTGCGGAGCACAGGCTCCGGACGCGCAGGCTCAGTGGCCATGGCTCACGGGCCCAGCCGCTCCGCGGCATGTGGGATCTTCCAGCACCGGGTCACGAACCCGTGTCCCCTGCATCGGCAGGCGGACTCTCAACCACTGCACCACCAGGGAAGCCCTGGTAAACATCCTTATGAAGTCCATTTCGGCAAGGCATAAAACCCGACATTTTAACCTGCTTTGGGATTCATTTGCTTTACCATTATAAAAGAAATACATTAATGTTTTGTTTTCAGTTCTGCTATTATTTTAGTGGTTCTATTTTATATATTATAATGATAAAATTTATGTAATAAGTATAGGAAATTGTATTGCTAATCCACTGCTTCATTTATGAACATATTTTCAGCATGTGTAATTGGAGGCAGCTAATTTGTTGGAACATCAGCTCTTAAGTTTTCCTTGAATTTTTTGAGTTTGAGCAAAATATACTATTTTGAATATATGCTGTCTGGAAACCAATTTAACATGTAACAGGTGATCTTTAAGCTCAACTCATTGTACTTTTTGTTTTGCTTTGCTTTAATATGGGGAACTGTAAGGTTATTTTTCACACAGTTGTTGTGTCTACATGGATTGTATTAGTGTTTGAAACAGCAACAGAAACGCTTTTTGTTTAGATTTAGCCCTTGAAAGAGCAACAGAAAATTTATAAATGACTTTGTTGTATTGGGTTGGCCAAAAAGTTCGTTCGAGTTTTTGGTACCATCTTATGGAATGACCCGAACGTACTTTTTGGCCAACCCAATACATGTGCTTTTTATGACCCTTCAAAATAAAAAGAAATCAAACTCCCTATTCTAGAAAAATAATACTATATTGATATACCTCTCAGTACTTTATGGCCAAGATGTTAACCCCTATAAATGCATAAGCAGCTTTCCCAAGAGAGAAATATCTTGAGAGGGCCCTCTTGGAAAATTCTCTCTCATGACTCCTAGTTAAAAGTGATGGATTGACTAACCCTGTTAAATCCAACTCAAGTAGTTTCATGATGATTTATGAAAATTTACATTTTATACATTCTAGACTGGTGATAGTATTTGAACCATTCTTTAAAATTCTAATAAGTAGTCCATTTCCCTTATAAATAAAGTATGACCAAGTCACACTTGGTCCTTTGGCTCAACTAGAGAACCCAGAAGCCTAAGATTGAATCCTGTTTCAGCACTGATGCAGCCCTGGAGAATCAGTAGGGGAGATTTGGTCACCATGAAAATGACAGTAGAGCATGGTATGAGGTTCAGACTACTATATGATTCAGCAATTTTACTTTTATCATAGGACAACATTTAAAACAAACACTTTTCTATATAGAATGTGGCTTCAATCCCAAATGAAAAAATGATATTGTAATATCTTCAGCTTGTAAAACTAGAGTTAAAAAGGGAATTCCATGCATTTGTAGTAGTGACTTCTAAAATGTTTCTTTAAAATAAAAACCGGTATTAGCCATTGAGGTTTAAAATTTCTGCTTAAAATTTTTTTACAAATGTTCACCTTTCCCCAATAAAATTGAATAGTCAACCCAAACATATATTAGTGGATATTTGAATAAAGAGGATTGAAAATAATGTTCTTTAAGCCTTACAAGTGACCTCCTTGAACAAAATGATTTTTACAAAAATGATTTTCTTTACTGTTTTGTAAGTTTTCTAGGGTAGCTTTGGGACACTTAAGATTAAATGCCTCCAAAAAGCAATGGTTGCTCAGACAGTGAACGCCAAATAACTATTGTCTCATTGCAATTCCTCCAGATTTATTATCAGGTAAAATTCTTTCAGATAGTGTCAGCAGGTAAAAAATGTAAATTAACAGTTTGTAAGGTGAAAAATCTTCTTTTAAAAGCACCTAAATACATTTTTAAAATAAAAGGCATCATCTTCTAGGTAAATAATATATATACTGAAATAGAAACCATGGCAGGGAGGTTATGTGCTTTAGAAATGCAGAGAACTATATTTAATATGCTGCAATAGACTCATATGAAATTCAGTAACCGTTTATTTAGTCAAGGAGTGTACCTCTGAATAAGAGATGTACAAATTGTATTCCTGACAGTTTACAAAAGGGGGCACATTTCCTGACAAGTTTTTAATTCCTGAAGTTTTTCTTCTACCTTCTCCTCGTTTACAAAAATGACATCTTTCTGTGCTCACAGTGATAAGGTGCAAAAAAATGAAGTCTAGGGGCAATTTATTACTGTTTATATTACCAAAAGATAAAATGACACTGTTCCAAGTTTAGTTCTTAGTGAGAGGAGAGCCTGGAAATATCAGAATTATTGACTCAGGTAGGATTGTGATGGTAGATGTTCCCATTTTAGAGAATAAAGTTTTCATATGTGCTTTGTGGAGAATCCAATTTTAGGATCTCTGATTTTTCAAGATGTCTCTTAACTAGGATGTACTAACAACACTTTGATTCAAAGGCCATGATTCTAGAGATAAACATACACTTTTCCGTTGTTTAAGAACCCTGAAATTCTAAGCAACTAAATGTGAAGAAATCACTTACATGGCTTACTGTATCATTCAGAGTTCAGACTGGAATAAATTATAAATTAACTTTTTTAGTAAGAAATAGTCAACATTATTTTAAACATTGTTATGTGCTCTTGTATAATTCTTGGGAATTTTTTAAAGTTAGATGAGAAGTTGCATTTTAATTAGTACATGTAAAAATTTTAAGTCAAACCAATTAAACTGTTTTAAAATCAAAACCCCGTATCAATTTAGATTTCATGCATAAAATTATATTTAAAAGTATACAAACTTACAAAATTTTTAAATTCCTACAGAATTAATGCCATGTTAAAATATAAAACTATTAAGATTCACCTTCATTAATTACAATGCAGTATCACATTTATTGAAAAATTTTAGTATATTTTATGTATTTCACTCAAAAATCTTAAGCATTTTCCAATAAATATTGGAAATAACCTGTTGGATTATCTTCATTTCCCAGATTTCAATCCATTATGATTTGATAGTATTGTCCTATGACTATCTTTTCCAATTTGTCTTTAAGTTCCCAGTTTACAAATGACATGTTAAAATATAGCAAACTCTTACTTGCTCTTTAAATAAATATATTCTTCCATTTTAAAACAAATCCCATATATGTACTTTAATACATAAATCTACATTAACCCACACACTGCTACTAGATTTAATTGAAAAATAAAGTTCCCTTTGAACAGTTGTGACTAATTGTTTCATCTCACGTAGTCCCTGTTTAGATTGAGTGAAATCGGTATTAGTAACTTTCTTCTAGTTGGAAAAGCATGAGCAAGAAGAAAGCTTTAACATTCTTCTGGATGTTTAATGAGTGTCTCAACCTACAAAACAAAAAATTTAGGTAATTACCAAGATAATTCAGACCAGAAACATATCATTAAGTAATGAACAAGGAAAAGTGAACCTAAATTTTTATGATCCAAGTCATTCAATAACTGCAATTATCCCATAGAGATCAGACCAAAAATAACTATTAGATATGAAAAAATCCTACAATATCATTTCACTAGATGTAAAACAATTAATCCAATAAAGAATAAATTTAAAATTAAAATAAAGCTTTGAAAGCTTAGCAAACAAATTGAATCTATAAGCATTTATCTTAAAGATGTGTTTCAGGTTTCAGCTAATTCAAATCCAATTGTTTAGCATTACAGAAAATATCAGTGAAAGGACTTGTAATCACTGAGTGAGAAATGAAATAGAAACATCAAAATGTAATTACCCAGCAACGAGGAAAATTACTGATATGATTTCCTACACTACTTCAAGACAGACCTACATTTTAACATTAAATATTTCAGCATTTTAGGAAAGCAGTGAATATAATTATAGCCTTATTAATACAAATGTTTTAGGTACCTTTTTAGCATTATGGTTCACACGACAAATTTTAATCTATTACTGCAAAATTTTTGAAGTGTTCTTAAGAACTTACTGTGTTTCTGTAAATGAAAATTTCAAGAGTATTAATGGAGTGTCTAAGAGATGACAGAAATGTCCAGAACTGAGTGAAATGTGCATTTTCTTAACATCTTTATTGGAGTATAATTGCTTTACAATGGTGTGTTCTTTTCTGCTTTATAACAAAGTGAATCACTTATACACATACATATATACCCATATCTCTTCCTTCTTGCGTACCCCTCCCTCCCACACTCCCTAACCCACTGCTCTAGGTGGTCACAAAGCACCGAGCTGATCTCCCTATGCTATGTGGATGCTGTCCACTAGCTATCAGTTTTACATTTGGTAGTGTATATATGCCCATGCCACTCTCTCACTTTGTCCCACCTGACCCTTCCCCTCCCTGTGTCCTCAAGTCCATTCTCTAGTAGGTCTGTGTCTTTATTCCCGTCTTGCCCCTAGGTTCTTCATGACAATTTTTTTTTTAGATTCCATATAAATGTGTTAGCATACAGTATTTGTTTTTCTCTTTCTGACTTACTTCACTCTGTATGACAGACTCTAGTTCCATCCACCTCATTACAAATAACTCAATTTCATTTCTTTATATGGCTGAGTAATATTCCATTGTGTATATGTGCCACATCTTCTTTATCCATTCATCTGTTGATGGACACTTAGGTTGCTTCCATGTCCTGGCTATTGTAAATAGAGCTGCAATGAACATTCTGATACATGACTCTTTTTGAATTATGGTTTTCTCAGGGTATATGCCCAGTAGTGGGATTGCTGTGTCGTACGGTAGTTCTATTTTTAATTTTTTGAGGAACCTCCATATGTTCTCCATAGTGACCGTATCAATTTACATTCCCACCAACAGTGCAAGAGGGTTCCCTTTTCTCCACACCCTCTCCAGCACTTAATGTTTGTAGATTTTTTGATGATGGTCATTCTGACTGGTGTGAGATGATATCTCATTGTAGTTTTGATTTAAATTTCTCTAATGATTAATGATGTTGAGCATTCTTTCATGTGTTTGTTGGCAATCTGTATATCTTCTTTGGAGAAATGTCTCTTTACGTCTTCTGCCCATTTTTGGATCCGGTTGTTTTCTTTTTGATATTGAGCTTCATGAGCTGTTTGTAAATTTTGGAGATTAATCCTTTGTCAGTGGCTTCATTTGCAAATATTTTCTCGCATTCTGAGGGTTGTCTTTTCATCATGTTTATGGTTTCCTGTGCTGTGCAAAAGTTTTTAAGTTTCATTAGGTCCCATTTGTTTATTTTTGTTTTTATTTCCATTACTCTAGGAGGTGGTTCAAAAAGGATCTTGCTGTGATTTATGTCATAGAGTGTTCTGCCTATGTTTTCCTCTAAGAGTTTGATAGTGTCTGGCCTTACATTTTCGTCTGTAATACATTTTGAGTATATTTTTGTGTATGGTGTTAGGGAGTGTTTTAATTTCATTCTTTTACATGTGGCTCTCCAGTTTCCCAGCACCACTTATTGTAGAGACTGTCTTTTCTCCATTGTATACTCCTGCCTCCTTTATCAAAGGGAAGGTGATCATAAGTGTCTGGGTTTATGTCTGGGCTTTCTATCCTGTTCCATTGATCTATATTTCTGTTTTTGTGCCAGTGCCATACTGTCTTGATTAATGTAGCTTTGTAGTATAGTCTGAAGTCAGGAAGACTGATTCCTCCAGCTCCGTTTTTCTTTCTCAAGATTGTGTTTGCTATTCAGGGTCTTTTGTTTTTCCATACAAATTGTGAAAAATTTTGTTCTAGTTCTGTGAATATGCCATTGGTAATTTGATAGGGATTGCATTGAATCTGTAGATTGCTTTGGGTAGTATAATCATGTTCACAATGTTGATTCTTCCAATCCAAGAACATGGTGTATCTCTCCATGTATTTGTATCATCTTTAATTTCTTTCATCAGTGTCATAATTTTCTGCATACAGGTCTTTTGTCTCCTTAGGTAGGTTTATTCCTAGGTATTTTATTCTTTTTGTTGCAATGGTAAATGAGAGTGTTTTCTTAATTTCATTTTCAGATTTTTCATCATTTGTGTATAGGAATGCAAGAGATTTCTGTGCATTAATTTTATATCCTGCTACTTTACCAAATTCTTTGATTAGCTGTAGTAGCTTTCTGGTAGCATTTTTAGGATTCTCTATGTATCATGTCATGTCATCTGAAAACAGTGACAGCTTTACTTGTTCTTTTCTTATTTGGATTCCTTTTATTTATTTTTCTTCTCTGATGGCTGTGGCTAAAAATACCAAACCTATGTTGAATAAGAGTGGTGAGAGTGGGGAACCTTGTCTTCTTCCTGATCTTAGTGAAAATGTTTTCAGTTTTTCACCATTGAGGATTATGTTGGCTGTGCATTTGTCATATATGGCCTGTATTATGTTGAGGTAAGTTCCCTCTATGCCTACTTTCTGGAGGGTTTTTATCATCAATGTGTGTTGAATTTTGTCGAAAACTTTATCTGCAAATATTGAGATGATCATATGGTTTTTCTCCTTCAATTTATTAATATGGTGTATCACATTCATTGATTTGCCTATATTGAAGAATCCTTGCATTCCTGGGAAAAAACTGATGTGTTCATGGTGTATGATCCTTTAATATGCTGTTGGATTCTGTTTGCTATTATTTTGTTGAGGATTTTTGCATATATATTCATCAGTGATATTGGCCTGTAGTTTTCTTTCTTTGTGACATCTTTGTCTGGTTTTGGTATCAGGGTGATGGTGGCCTCATAGAGTGAGTTTGGGAGGGTTCCTCCCTCTGCTATATTTTGGAAGAGTTTGAGAAGGATAGGTGTTAGCTCTTCTCTAAGTATTTAATAGAATTGCCCTGTGAAACGATATTGTCCTGGGCTTTTGTTTGTTGGAAGATTTTTATTCTTTTTTCGGTACACAGGCCTCTCACTGCTATGGCCGCACAGGCTCAGCGGCCATGGCTCACCGGCCCAGCTGATCCACGGCATGTGGGATCCTCCCAGACTGGGGCACGTATTCGTGTCCCCTGCACCGGCCGGCAGTCGCTCAACCACTGCGCCACCAGGGAATCCCTTTTGGAAGATTTTTTTTTTTTTTTGTGGTACGCGGGCCTCTCACTATTGTGGCCTCTCCCACTGTGGAGCACAGGCTCTGGACATGCAGGCCCAGCGGCCATGGCTCACGGGCCCAGCCGCTCTGCGGCATGTGGGATCTTCCCGAACCGGAGCACGAACCCGTGTCCCCTGCATCAGCAGGCAGACTCTTAACCACTGCGCCACCAGGGAAGCCCTAAGTGACACTCTTAACCCCTCTCCTCGTGCACTAGGAAACAAAGAGGCAAGAAAATGTCTATTGCCTCTCAGCCAGTTCCAGACTTTTCCCAGGACTCCCTTCTGGCTAGCTGTGGTGCACTAACCCCTTCAGGCTGTGTTTACTCCGTCAACCCCAGTCTGCTCCCTGGGATCTGTCCTCCGAAGTCGAGCCTCAGCTCCCAGCACCCCCTCCCCGGCAGGTTAGCAGACAAGCCTCTTGGGCTGGTGAGTGCTGGTCGGCACTGATCCTCTGTGCAGGAATCCCTCCACTTTGCCCTCTGCACCCCTGTTGCTGCACTCTCCTCCATGGTTCCAAATCTTCCCCCCTCCACCACCCGCAGTCTCCACCCATGAAGGGGCTTCCTAGTGTGTGGAAACTTTTCCTCCTTCATAGCTCCCTCCCACTGGTGCAGGTCCTGTCCCTATTCTTTTGTCTCTGTTTTTCCTTTTTTCTTTTGCTCTACCCAGGTACGTGGGGAGTTTCTTGCCTTTTGGGAGGTCTGAGGTCTTCTGCCAGTGTTCAGTGGGTGTTCTGTAGGAGTTGTTCCACATGTAGATGTATTTCTGATGTATTTGTGGGGAGGAAGTTGATCTCCACATCTTACTCTTCCACCATCTTGAAGCTCCTCTCTAGATGACTTCTTAACCCGTCAAAATGTGCATCTTTGCTTTCATGTTGACTATATGTTAACTCCAATTAATGTTAACTCAGATTAGTTTTTTTTTTTTTAGCCATGTTATTGCTCATTATATAGTTCTAACTGAGACATATATACACTATTTTGGAAAATGTATTTTACTGTTGACAAAAATTTAATGTTATATGAACAGTGCAGGGGTTTTTTGGTAGAAACTACTTTTAAATGAATTATACCACGATAATTGTATCTCATTATTTACTTAGTAGCTCTTATACCTGTTTCATTTGCTTCGTCTCATGCTTTTGTACAGTTTGTTGAAAAAGCACTGTAGAGATTATTAGATTAAATGAGTTTTTGAAGTAAAATCACTGTGAAACATGCAGCGATGTACCAACTGAAAAATAGGTAAATGCCTATTATTTCATATACCACCAAATTAATTTTTTGCAGTGTGTTCAAAAAAGTACTTAGAAATGAACTTTACCCTTGAATTTGTACAGAATTCCTATTAATAGTGTGAAGGGACTGACCATCAGTATATTATGGTCTATATAATTGACTTTAACCTTTATAATAGATTAACTGACAGATAATCCCATTTTCATAGCTTAATTATATAAAAAGTGTGTATTCATTCATTTCCAAAACTTCATTTGTGTTTACATTGGTAAAATGTACTTATCCTCTCCTCCCTCTCAAATAGATGGTACCTACAATACATTGGATAAGAACATAATTGGTGGTGAAGTGAATAAAATGGCAGTATTACTCAAGGAATTGAGTCAAACGATATGACACTGTATTGAATCCTCCTCCCAAAACACACACACACACACACACACACACACACACACACCAGCACCATAGAGTTAGCTGAGCCAGATAGTGTCTCAATTCACCTCTGTATGCTGATCACATATCCAAACAATGATCTTAGTGATCACTCTTTGGAGTGACAAATAGGTTAGAATACAGCATGTATTAGAAGAATAAAGAACTGTGGTAAAAATGATTGGAGAGATGAAATTCCACTTGATATGGTTTGCTTGAAGTTTCTACAGCTATAGCAACAGCCTAGCATCTCTAGAGGATTAAGTATCTTATGTGAAATATGAAGCAAGATATCAGTAAATACCCTTATGCTAAAAATCACATATTTTCTCTACATAATGTAAGTTATCAGATGACTAAACCTTAAGCTAAAATAGATGATTACAAGGAAAGAACAAAATGACCCACTGACACAATCAAGACAGCTTTTTAATCCTTTAATATGCAAGGATAAATTGTGCCTTCTCTGTTACTTCAAACTTTACCAGAAAGCATATATACTATACACACATAAAAATAGCCAACTTTAAATTTGGTAACAAACAGTGACAAAAAACAAATGCAAGCCAAAAATATTCCTATTTTTGTCCCACAGTGTTTTGCTTGTAAATGTGCCAGTTAAATCATGGGTGATAAAAACCACCATTATATTAATATAGTATATTTTACCAAGCACTGTAACATTATATCATTATTAAACATAGAAACGAGATTGGTAGAAGTGAGATTCATTTACTTTGAGATGCCTGACAGTGATGCCATTAAAGTACATACATATTACAAAATTTCTTATTGGACTTGGTGATTGCTGTACTTGTCCTCTACCAACATTATTTCCAATAGTAAAACAAAGTGGAGACACACTATTGTTCTATCTGCTCTCATACCCACCTAAATCAGGTCTGGTCCTTAGTAGGAATATCTAAAATTATCTACTTGCATGATTTCTTCAAAGGTATACTTTGTTCATTTTTTCCTAAAACTTTAACCATATTTTCACATATTTAAAAATAAAATTGTAAAGGCATAAAAAGATGATGAGTAGCAGTATATTTCCCATTGCTGCTCACATTACATGTTGTCCTTCCCAGCTGCTTCCATATTCATCTTTCATATCATGTGTTATTACAGAATGTCCATTTCTAAAATCACAATTAGTTGCTATGGAAAGAATTACAACATTAAAATATAATTTGAATAATGTGATCAAACAGAAAATTGAGTCTCCTGTAGAGTATACATATATCTGTGAATGGGCTCCACATTTCTTTTAGCTATATTACAGACTCCCTTCCCCCACATCCACATATACAAGGATATGAAAATGTAGCAGGTACTTTTGATATACATGTCATGGAGGAAAATCACCTCTTCAGTTTCAAAGGGAGACTGAAAACTGCTATATACGATAATGGTCTTAGGTTATAATTAAAATATTTCGTTGAAACTGATCATTTTTTCTAGGCACACAGAGATAGGGATAAGACAGTGGCTGAGCTGAGAGGCATTACCAACTAATATTATAGAAAATTGGTTAAAAAAAAAGAGAAAGGAAATCAGGGAAGGCCCCTAAGAGTAGTTCTATGGGAAGTTAATTATCATATTCTTATAGGTTTCTGATACCTTTGTAGATTCTAAAGGAGACTCAAAATCACCTGAATAACACTCGTTTGAGCATGTCTGGGTATCTTCTTGCAAAACTCATTCAAATATCACTATCTCTGGATTGGTGACTTCCTTCATCCATCTCAATGCCTAAGTGAAATAACTTTGAACATCCCCATTGGGGATGTCCTCAGGGTAATTGTTAAGCATGGTTTTATCACTCCCTTCCAAAGACTCAAGCCCCTATGCATTTGAATCTGTACCCTAGCACTCCCCTCCACACTTCACCCAGCTCATACATATGTACATCCTGATGTGATTTCCCCTCCATAGGCTGCACTTAATATACACCTCCATAAAAATATTAGTGGCCCATGGTATCATCTCCTGTCATGTTAATTCTTTTAACTTTACTTGTACAAAATGTCCAGGGTGAAGTCAGTAAAAATGGTGGAGTAAGGACTTCCAAATATTAAATTATTGATAAAAGCAATGAAGAATGCAAAGATTGTTGGAGTTAACCTTTTTAGAACCCTTGAAATTATCCAGAGGCTTGCAGCAACACAGAGAGAAAAATGGTTGAATCTTAGTAAGAACATAAGTTTTGTGGCTTTTAAAAAAATAGACAATCTTTAAGAGCATTTGTAGATTCACTGCAAAATTGAGTGGAAAGTGCAGAGAGCTCCCACATATCCGCTGCCCGTACACATGCCCAGCCTCCCCTGCTGTTAACATCTGCACCAGAGTGATGCATTTATTAAAATCAATGAACCTACATTGACATACTATTACCAGCCAAAGTTATAGTTTATATTAGAGTTCAACCTTGATGATGTACATTCTATGGATTTGGACAAACTTAAAAGACATGTTCCCACCATTATAGTATCATAAAGAATAGTTTTGTGTACTCGGCCTATTTATCCCTCCCTCCCCCTAAACTCTGGCAACCACTGATCTAACTGTCCCTAGTTTTGCCTTTTCCAAAATGTCATATGCTTGGAATCTTACAGTATGTAACTTTTCAGATTGGCTTCTTTCACTTAGTAATATGTATTTAAGTTTCCTCCATGTCTTTTCATGGCTTGATAGCTCATTTCTTTTTAAACATTGAATTATATTCCATTGTCTGCATGTGTCACAGTTTATCCATTCAGGTTTTGGCAGTTATGAATAAAGCTGCTATAAATATCTGTGTGCAGGTCATTGAGTGAACAAAATTTTGAGTAAATACTAAGGAGCAGGTTTTCTGGATTGTTTGGTAAGAATATGTTTTTTTTTTTTAAAGAAACTTCCAATCTGTCTTCCAAAGTGGATGTACCATTTTGCATTCCCATGAGCAATGAATGCAAGTTCCTGTAGCTTCACATCAGGGCCATCATTTGTTGTTGTCAGTGTTTTAGGGTTGTGCCATTCTAATTGGTGTGTAGTGATATCTCACTGTTTTAATTTGCAATTCCCTAATGATATGGTGTTGATTATCTTTTCATTGCTTATGTGTCATCTGTATATCTTCTTCGGTGAGGTGTCTGTTCAGATCTTTTGTTCAATTTTTTAATCAATTTTTTAAAATGTTCTTCCTGTTGAGTTTTAAGATTTCTTTGTTTATTTTGGGTTACAGTTGTTTATCAGATGCTTTTTACAAATATGTTCTCCAAGTCTGTGGCTTGTCTTCTCATTCTCTTCACAGTATTTTTCACAGAATAGAAGTTTTAAATTGTAATGAAGTCCAGCTTATCAATTATTTCTTTCATGGATTTTGTATTTGGTACCTTTGGTGTTGGATCACCAAACACAAGGCCAACTACATTTTCTCTTGTGTTGTCTTCTAGGATTTTTATAGTTTTGTGTTTTACATTTAGATCTATTATACATTTTGAGTTAATTTTTGTGAAGAACATAAGATCTGTGACTAGATTAATTTTTTTGCATGTGGATATCCAGTTTTTCTAGCATTATATGTTGAAAAGGCTTTTCTCCATTGTACTGCCTTAGCTCCTTTGTCAAAGGTAAGTTGACTGTATTTGTGTGGCTCTACTTCTGGGCTCTCTATTCTGTTTCATTGATCTATTTGTTCTTTTGCCAATACCACACTGTCTGGATTAATATAGCTTTATAGTAGGTCTTGAAGAATGGTGGTGATAGTACTCTAACATTTTTCTACTCCTTCAAAACTGTGTTATCTCTTCTGGATCTTTTGTCTCTGCATATAAATGTTAAAATCTGTTTGTCAATATCCACAAAATAATTTGCTGGGATTTTAATTGGGATTGCATTGAATTTAGAGGTCAAGTTGGGAAGAACTGACAGCTTGATAATATTGAGTCTTCCTATCCATAAACACGGAATATCTCCTCTTTTTTTTTTCTTGATTTCTCTCATCAGTTTCATAGTTTTCCTTGTACAGATCTTGTACACATTTTGTAAGAATTATACCTAAGTATTTCCTCTTTTGGTGCTAATATAAATGGTATGGTGTTTTTAATTTCAAATTTCACTTGTCCATTGCTGGTATATAAGGAAGTGATTAACTTTTATATATTAAACTTTCTATCTATCAACCTCAGTATAATCACTTATTAATACTAGTTTTTAAAATATTGATTCCTTTGAGTTTTCTACATAGAAAATCATCACATCATCTGCAAACAAAGACACTTTTATATCTTCCTTCCCAATCTGTATATCTTTTATTTTATTTTCTTGTCTTATTCCATTAACTAGGAGTTTCAGTAAGATGTTGAGAAGCAGGGGTTAGTGGGGACATCCTTGACTTGTTTCTGATCATAGAAGGGAAGAGTCTAATTTCTCACCATCAAGTATGATGTTAACTATACGTTTTTTGAAGATATTCTTTGTCAGTGGAGGAATTTCCCCTATATTCATAGTTAACTGAGAGTTATTATCATGAATATATGTTGTATTTGCCAAGTGCTTTTTCTACATCTATTGATATAATCATGTGATTTTTTTTCTTCTTTAGCCTGTTGATGTGATGGATTACATGAATTAATTGTCACATGTTGAACTAAACTTGCATACTTGGAATAAATCCCATTTGGTCATGGTATATAATTCTTTTCTTTTTAAACCACTTTATTGAGGTATTATTGACATACAAAAAGCTGTACATATTTCACATGTACAAAATGATGGGTTTGAAGGTAAATATACATCCATGAAACAATCACCACAATCTATGCCATAAAAATACCCATTATCTTCAAAATCTTCCTACCACCGTCTTTATTATTTTCTTTTAAGTAAGGCTTTTAGGAGTGAGTCAGTTTTCCTGGGTCTCTCCCATGTATACATCTTATTAAACTTTGTTTGATTTTCTCATGTTACTTTTCTTTCAAGAACTCTTAACATAAAATCTACCCTCTTAGCCAAATTTTGTCTACAACACACTGTTGTTTATTATAAGTACTGTGCTGCACAGTAGACTTCTAGTTCTTGTTTGTCTTATATAATTAAAATTTTATACCATTTGAGTAATACCTTCTCATGTCTCCTTACCCCAGTCCCTGACAGCCACCATTCTCCTTTCTGCTTCTATGTTTGATTATTTTAGATTCTTCATATAAGTGGTATCATGTAGTATTTGTCCTTCTGTGTCTAGTTTATTTCAGCTATCAATGTCCTCAACATTCATCCATGTTGTCACGGATGGTGAGGTTTCCTTCTTTTTTTAAGGATGAATAATATTCCATTGTTTGTATTTGCCATATTTTCTTTATCCATACATCCATCAAATGGTCATTTGGGTTGCTTCCATGTATTGCTTATTGTAAATAATGCTGAAATAAACATGGGAGTTCAGATATCTCTTAGGGATACTGATTTAAATTCCTTTGGATATAGAACCAGAACTAAGTTTTCTGGATCATATGGTAGGTCTATTTTTAAGTTTTACAGTTACCACCATCCCGTTTTTCATAGTGGTTGCACCAAATTACATTTCCACCAACAGTGTATAAGGGTTACCCTTTATGCACATCCTCAACCATGCTCTATTTTTTAAAAAAAATAATAGCCATTCTAACAGGTGTGAGGTGAATATCTCATTGAGGTTTTGATTTGCAATTTCCTAATAATTTATAATGTTATGTACCTTTTTTCATATACCTGTTAGTCATTTGTATGTCTTCTTTGGAGAGATGTCTATTCAAGTCCTTTCCCCATTTTTTAAATCAGATTATTTGGTTTTTATTGTTTCTTTGTTTGCTATTGACTTATAGGTGTTCCTTATATATTTTGGATATTAACCTTTTATCAGGTATGTGGTTTTCAAATAATTTTTTCCCATTCCATAGGTTACCATTTCATACGTTTATTGTTTCCTTTGCTGTGCAGAAAGTTTTAGATTTCCAGGATTCAGTCTTCATAAGTTGTATGTTTTTAGGAACTTATCCATTTCTTTTAAATTATCTAGTTTGGGGAGAAGGCGGAAGATGGCGGAAGAGTAAGACGCGGAGATCACCTTCCTCCCCACAGATACACCAGAAATACATCTACACGTGGAACAACTCCTACAGAACACCTACTGAAGGCTGGCAGAAGACCTCAGACCTCCCAAAAGGCAAGAAACTCCCCAGTACCTGGGTAGGGCAAAAGAAAAAACAGAGACAAAAGAATAGGGACGGCACCTGCACCAGTGGGAGGGAGCTGTGAAGGAGGAAAAGTTTCCACACTCTAGGAAGCCCCTTCGTGGGCGGAGACTGCGGGAGGCGGAGGGGGGAGCTTCGAAGCTGCGGAGGAGTGCACAGCAACGGGTGCGGAGGGCAAAGCGGGGAGATTCCCGCACAGAGGATCGGTGCCGACCAGCACTCACCAGCCCGAGAGGCTTGTCTGCTCACCCGCCGGGGCGGGCGGGGCTGCGAGCTGAGGCCGGAGCGCAGGGAGAGGACTGGGGTTGGCAGCTTGAACATAGCCTGAAGGGGTTAGTGCACCACAGCTAGCCGGGAGGGATCCGGGGAAAAGCCTGCACCTGCAGAAGAGGCAGGAGACTTTTCCTTCCCTCTTTGTTTCCTGGGGCGTGAGGAGAGGGGTTTAAGAACGCTGCTTAAAGGAACTCCAGAGACGGGCGCGAGCCGCGGCTGAAAGCGCGGACCCCAGAGACGGGCGCGAGCCGCGGCTGAAAGCGCGGAATCCAGAGACGGGCGCGAGCCGCGGCTGAAAGCGCGGAATCCAGAGACGGGCGCGAGCCGCGGCTGAAAGCGCGGACCCCAGAGACGGGCGCAAGCCGCGGCTGAAAGCGCGGAATCCAGAGACGGGCGCGAGCCGCGGCTGAAAGCGCGGAATCCAGAGACTGGCGCAAGCCGCGGCTAAAAGCGCGGACCCCAGAGGCGGGCGGGAGACGTTAAGGCTGCTGCTGCCGCCACCGAGGGGCCTGTGTGCGAGCACAGGTCACTCTCCACACCCCTCCTCCGCGGAGCCTGTGCAGCCCGCCACTGCCGGGTTCCCGGGATCCAGGGACAACTTCCCCGGGAGAGCGCACAGCGCGCCTCAGGCTGGTGCAAAGTAACGCCGGCCTTTGCCACCGCAGGCCCGCCCCGCACTCTGTGCCCCTCCGTCCCCGCCGGCCTGAGTGCGCCAGAGCCCCCAATCAGCGGCTCTTTTAACCCCGTCCTGTCTGAGCAAAAAACAGACGCCCTCCAGCGATCTACACGCAGTGGCAGGGCCAAATCCAAAGCTTAGCCCTGGGAGCTGTGAGAACAAAGAAGAGAAAGGGAAATCTCTCCCAGCAGCCTCAGAAGCAGCGGATTAAAGCTCCACAATCAACTTGATGTACCCTGCATCTGTGGAATACCTGAATAGACAACCAATCATCCCAAATTAAGGAAGTGGACTTTAGGAGCAAGATCTATGATATTTTCCCCTTTCCTCTTTTTGTGAATGTGTATGTGTATGCTTCTGTGTGAGATCTTGTCTGTATAGTCTTGCTTCCACCATTTGTCCTAGGGTTCTATCCGTCCATGTTTTTTTTTAATTTTTTTTCTTAATAATTCATTTTAATAACCTTATTATACTTTACCTTCATTCTTTCTTTCTTTCTTTCCGTCCTTCCTTCCCTCCTTTAGACAACGAATCATCCCAAATTGAGGAGGTGGTCTCTGACAGCAAGATTTAGGATTTTTCCCCATTCACCTCTTTTAGTGAGGGTGTATGTGTATGCTTCTGTGTAGATTTTGTCTGTATAGCTTTGCTTCCAACATTTGTCCTAAGGTTCTTTCCGTCCCTTTTTTTTTTTTTTCTAAATAAGAAGTTTTTAATTCAATAACTTTATTATACTTTATTTTATTTTTACTGTATCTTCTTTCTTTCTTTTTTCCTTCTTTCCCTCCTTCCTTCCTTCCTCCCTCCCTCCCTCCCTCCTTTCTTTCCTTCTTGCCTTCTTTCCTTCTTTGCTTCTTTCTTTCTTTCTTCCTTCCTTCCTACCCTCCTTTCCTTCTTTCTTTCCTCATACTTCTACTAATTCCCTCTACTTTTTCTCCCTTTTATCCTGAGCCTGTGGATGAAAAGCTTTTGGTGCTCCAGCCAGGAGGCAGGGCTCTGCCTCTGAGGTAGGACAGCCAACTTCAGGACACTGATCAACAACAGACCTCCCAGCTCCACATAATATCAAACGGCGAAAATCTCCCAGAGACCTCCATCTTAACACCAGCACCCAGCTTCACTCAACGACCAGCAAGCCACAGTGCTGGAAAACCTATGCCAAACAACTATCAAAACAGGAACACAACCCCACCCATTAGCAGAGAGGCTGCCTAAAATCATAATAAGGCCACAGACACCCCCAAACACACCACCAGACGTGAACCTGCCCACTAGAGAGACAAGATCCAGCCTCATCCACCACAACACAGGCACTAGCCCCCTCCACCAGGAAGCCTACACAACCCACTGAACCAACCTTAGCCACTGGAGACAGACATCAAAAACAGGAGGAACTACAAACCTGCAGCCTGCAAAAAGGAGACCCCAAACACAGTAAGATAAGCAAAATGAGAAGACAGAAAAACACACAGCAGATAAAGGAGCAAGATAAAAATGCACCAGACCTAACAAATGAAGAGGAAATAGGCAATCTACCTGAAAAAGAATTCAGAATAATGATAGTAAGGTTGATCCGGAATCTTGGAGATAGAATGGACAATAGAATGGACAAAATGCAAGAATCAGTTACCAAGGACCTAGAAGAACTAAAGATGAAACAAGCAACGATGAACAACACAATAAATGAAATTAAAAGTACTCTAGATGGGATCAATAGCAGAATAACTGAGGCAGAAGAACGGATAAGTGACCTGGAAGATAAAATAGTGGAAATAACTACTGCAGAGCAGAATAAAGAAAAAAGAATGAAAAGAACTGAGGACAGTCTCAGAGACCTCTGGGACAACATTAAACGCACCAACATTCGAATTATAGGGGTTCAAGAAGAAGAAGAGAAAAAGAAAGGGACTGAGAAAATATTTGAAGAGATTATAGTTGAAAACTTCCCTAATATGGGAAAGGAAATAGTTAATCAAGTCCAGGAAGCACAGAGTCTCCCATACAGGATAAATACAAGGAGAAATACGCCAAGACACATATTAATCAAACTGTCAAAAATTAAATACAAAGAAAGCATATTAAAAGCAGCAAGGGAAAAACAACAAATAACACATAAGGGAATCCCCATAAGGTTAAGAGCTGATCTCTCAGCAGAAACCCTACAAGCCAGAAGGGAGTGGCAGGACATACTGAAAGTGATGAAGGAGAAAAACATGCAGCCAAGACTACTCTACCCAGCAAGGATCTCATTCAGATTTGATGGAGAAATTAAAACCTTTACAGACAAGCAAAAGCTGAGAGAGTTCAGCACCACCAAACCAGCTTTACAACAAATGCTAAAGGATCTTCTCTAGGCAAGAAACACAAGAGAAGGAAAAGACCTATAATAACGAACCCAAAACAATTTAGAAAATGGGAATAGGAACATACATATCGATAATTACCTTAAATGTAAATGGACTAAATGCTCCCACCAAAAGACACAGATTAGCTGAATGGATACAAAAACAAGACCCTTATATATGCTGTCTACAAGAGACCCACTTCAGACCTAGAGACACATACAGACTGAAAGTAAGGGGATGGAAAAAGATATTCCATGCAAATGGAAGCCAAAAGAAAGCTGGAGTAGCAATTCTCATATCAGACAAAATAGACTTTAAAATAAGGACTATTAAAAGAGACAAAGAAGGACACTACATAATGATCAAGGGATCGATCCAAGAAGAAGATATAACAATTGTAAATATTTATGCACCCAACATAGGAGCACCTCAATACATAAGGCAAATACTAACAGCCATAAAAGGGGAAATCGACAGTAACACATTCATAGTAGGGGACTTAAACACCCCACTTTCACCCATGGACAGATCATCCAAAATGAAAATAAATAAGGAAACACAAGCTTTAAATGATACATTAAACAAGATGGACTTAATTGATATTTATAGGACACTCCATCCAAAAACAACAGAATACACATTTTTCTCAAGTGCTCACGGAACATTCTCCAGGATAGATCATATCTTGGGTCACAAATCAAGCCTTGGCAAATTTAAGAAAATTGAAATTGTATCAAGTATCTTTTCTGACCACAACGCCATGAGACTAGATATCAATTACAGGAAAAGACCTGTAAAAAATACAAACACATGGAGGCTAAACAATACACTACTTAATAATGAAGTGATCACTGAAGAAATCAAAGAGGAAATCAAAAAATACCTAGAAACAAATGACAATGGAGACACAATGACCCAAAACCTGTGGGATGCAGCAAAAGCAGTTCTAAGGGGGAAGTTTATAGCAATACAAGCCCACCTTAAGAAGCAGGAAACATCTCGAATAAACAACCTAACCTTGCACCTCAAGCAATTAGAGAAAGAAGAACAAAAAAACCCCAAAGCTAGCAGAAGGAAAGAAATCATAAAAATCAGATCAGAAATAAATGAAAAAGAAATGAAGGAAACAATAGCAAAGATCAATAAAACTAAAAGCTGGTTCTTTGAGAAGATAAACAAAATAGATAAACCACTAGCCAGACTCATCAAGAAAAAAGGGAGAAGACTCAAATCAATAGAATTAGAAATGAAAAAGGAGAGGTAACAACTGACACTGCAGAGATAAAAGAGATCATGAGAGATTACTACAAGCAACTCTATGCCAATAAAATGGACAATCTGGAAGAAATGGACAAATTCTTAGAAATGCACAACCTGCCAAGACTGAATCAGGAAGAAATAGAAAATATGAACAGACCAATCACAAGCACTGAAATTGAAACTGTGATTAAAAATCTTCCAACAAAGAAAAGCCCAGGACCAGATGGCTTCACAGGCGAATTCTATCAAACATTTAGAGAAGAGGTAACACCTATCCTTCTCAAACTCTTCCAAAATATAGCAGAGGGAGGACCACTCCCTAACTCCTTCTACGAGGCCACCATCACCTTGATACCAAAACCAGACAAGGGTGTCACAAAGAAAGAAAACTACAGGCCAATATCACTGATGAACATAGATGCAAAAATCCTCAACAAAATACTAGCAAACAGAATCCAACAGCACATTAAAAGGATCATACACCATGATCAAGTGGGGTTTATTCCAGGAATGCAAGGATTCTTCAATATACGCAAATCTATCAATGTGATAAACCATATTAACAAATTGAAGGAGAAAAACCATATGATCATCTCAATAGATGCAGAGAAAGCTTTTGACAAAATTCAACACCCATTTATGATAAAAACCCTGCAGAAAGTAGGCATAGAGGGAATTTTCCTCAACATAATAAAGGCCATATATGACAAGCCCACAGCAAACATCATCCTCAATGGTGAAAAACTGAAAGCATTTCCACTAAGATCAGGAACAAGACAAGGTTGCCCACTCTCACCACTATTATTCAACATTGTTTTGGAAGTTTTAGCCACAGCAATCAGAGAAGAAAGGGAAATAAAAGGAATCCAAATTGGAAAAGAAGAAGTAAAGCTGTCACTGTTTGCAGATGACATGATCCTATACATAGAGAACCCTAAAGATGCTACCAGAAAACTACTAGAGCTAATCAATGAATTTGGTAAAGTGGCAGGATACAAAATTAATGCACAGAAATCTCTGGCATTCCTATATACTAATGATGAAAAATCTGAAAGTGAAATCAAGAAAACACTCCCATTTACCATTGCAACAAAAAGAATAAAATATCTAGGAATAAACCTACCTAAGGAGACAAAAGACCTGTATGCAGAAAATTATAAGACACTGATGAAAGAAATTAAAGATGATACAAATAGATGGAGAGATATACCATGTTCTTGGATTGGAAGAATCAACATTGTGAAAATGACTCTACTACCCAAAGCAATCTATAGATTCAATGCAATCCCTATCAAACTACCACTGGCATTTTTCACAGAACTAGAACAAAAAATTTCACAATTTGTATGGAAACACAAAAGACCCCGAATAGCCAAAGCAATCTTGAGAACGAAAGAAGGAACTGGAGGAATCAGGCTCCCTGACTTCAGACTATACTACAAAGCTACAGTCATCAAGACGGTATGGTACTGGCACAAAAACAGAAAGATAGATCAATGGAACAGGATAGAAAGCCCAGAGATAAACCCATGCACATATGGACACCTTATCTTTGATAAAGGTGGCAGTAATGTACAATGGAGAAAGGACAGCCTCTTCAATAAGTGGTGCTGGGAAAACTGGACAGGTACATGTAAAAGTATGAGATTAGATCACTCCCTAACACCATACACAAAAATAAGCTCAAAATGGATTAAAGACCTAAATGTAAGGCCAGAAACTATCAAACTCTTAGAGGAAAACATAGGCAGGACACTCTATGACATAAATCAAAGCAAGATCCTTTCTGACCCACCTCCTAGAGTAATGGAAATAAAAACAAAAATAAACAAATGGGACCTAATGAAACTTCAAAGCTTTTGCACAGCAAAGGAAACCATAAACAAGTTGAAAAGACAACCCTCAGAATGGGAGAAAATATTTGCAAATGAAGCAACCGACAAAGGATTAATCTCCAAAATTTACAAGCAGCTCATGCAGCTCAATAACAAGAAAACAAACAACCCAATCCAAAAATGGGCAGAAGACCTAAATAGACATTTCTCCAAAGAAGATATACAGACTGGCAACAAACACATGAAAGAATGCTCAACATCATTAATCATTAGAGAAATGCAAATCAAAACTACAATGAGATATCATCTCACACCAGTCAGAATGGCCATCATCAAAAAATCTAGAAACAATAAATGCTGGAGAGGGTGTGGAGAAAAGGGAACACTCTTGCACTGCTGGTGGGAATGTGAATTGGTTCAGCCACTATGGAGAACAGTATGGAGGTTCCTTAACAAACTACAAATAGAACTACCATATGACCCAGTAATCCCACTACTGGGCATATACCCTGAGAAAACCAAAATTCAAAAAGAGTCATGTACCAAAATGTTCATTGCAGCTCTATTTACAATAGCCCGGAGATGGAAACAACCTAAGTGCCCGTCATCGGATGAATGGATAAAGAAGATGTGGCACATATATACAATGGAATATTACTCAGCCATAAAAAGAAACGAAATTGAGCTATTTGTAATGAGGTGGATAGACCTAGAGTCTGTCATACAGAGTGAAGTAAGTCAGAAAGAAAAAGACAAATACTGTATGCTAACACATATATATGGAATTTAAGAAAAAAATGTCATGAAGAACCTAGGGGTAAAGCAGGAATAAAGACGCAGACCTCTTAGAGAACGGACTTGAGGTTATGGGGAGGGGGAAGGGTGAGCTGTGACAGGGCGAGAGAGAGTCATGGGCATATACACAGTAACAAACGCAGTAAGGTAGATAGCTAGTGGGAAGCAGCTGCATGGCACAGGGATATTGGCTCGGTGCTTTGTGACAGCCTGGAGGGGTGGGATGGGGAGGGTGGGAGGGAGGGAGACGCAAGAGGGAAGACATATGGGAACATATGTTTATGTATGACTGATTCACTTTGTTATAAAGCAGAAACTAACACACCATTGTAAAGCAATTATATCCCAATAAAGATGTTAAAAAAAAAATAAAAAAAAATTATCTAGTTTGTTGGTGTATAATTGTTCATAGTAATGTTTTATGATCCTTTGTATTTCTGTGGTATCAGTTATAATGTCTCTTCTTTCATTATAATTTTATTAACTTTAGTCATCTCTTTTCTTAATTATTTTAGCTAATGGTTTGTCAATTTTATCTTTAAAAAAGTCAGTTTATTTTTTTGTCCTTTGAGTCACTATTTCATTTATTTCTGCTATAATCTACATTTTTTACTTCCTTCTGATAGCTGTGGGCTTAGCTTTTACTTATTTTTCTAGTTCCATGACGTGTAAAGTTAGATTGTTTTATTATTTTTATTAATGTAGGCATTTATTTGTATAAACTTCCCTATTAGAACTGCTTTTGCAGCATACTATAAGTTTTGGTATGTTGCATTTCCATTTTTGTTTGTCCCAAATATTTTTTTGATTTCTTCTTTAACAAATTGGTTGATCAGAGTGTTTTGTGTTGTTTAATATGCATATATTTGTGAATTTAGGGGCTTTTCTCCTGTTATTTATTTCTAGTTTTATACCATTGTTGTTAGAAAATATACTTGATATGATTTCAGTCTTAAATTTGTTAAGACTTGTTTTGTGACCTAAAACATGATCTATCTTGGAGAATATTCTGTGGACACTTGAGAAGAATGTGTATTCTGCTGCTGTTGAATGTAATGTTCTGTATATATCAGTTAGATCTGTTTGGTCTAAAGTATAGTTCAAGTCCACTATTTCCTTATTTGTTTTCAGACTGGATGATCTATTCGTTATCTATTCATTGCTGAAAGTGGGTTATTAAAGTCCCCTACAATTATTGTATTGTTGTATATTTTTGCCTTCAGATCTGTTAATAATTTTTTAATATATTTAGGTGTTCTACTATTGTGTACATATATATTTACAATTGTTATATCCTCTTGATAAGTTGACCATTTTATAATATATGATGACCTTCTTTGTGTCTTGTTACAGCTTTTGACTTAAAGTCTATTTTGTCTGATATAAATATAGCCACCCCTGATCTCTTTTGCTTTCTGTTTTTACGGAATATTTTTTTCTATCTTTTCACTTTTAGCCTATGAACATCCTCATAACTGAAGTGAGTCTCTAGTAGGCAGCATATAGTTGATTCTTCTTTTTTTATTCATTCAGCTACTCCATGAATTCTAATTGATGCATTTAAACCATTTACATTTATAGTAACATTGATAGATAAGAACATACTAGCAACATTTTCTTACTTATTTTCTGTCTTGTAGCTTTGTTGTTTCTTTCTTCCTCCCTTGCTGTCTCTGTGAATTGATGCTTCTTTGTAATTGCAGCTTTGATCCTTTTCTCTTTATCATTTGTGTAGCTTTATAGGTTTTGCCTTGTGATCACCACAGAGCTTTCATAATACATCTTTTTTTTTTTTTTTTTTTTTTTTTTTTAACATCTTTATTGGGGTATAATTACTTTACAATGGTGTGTTAGTTTCTGCTTTATAACAAAGTGAATCAGTTATACATATACATATGTTCCCATATCTCTTCCCTCTTGCGTCTCCCTCCCTCCCACCCTCCCTATCCCACCCCTCCAGGCTGTCACAGAGCACCGAGCCAATATCCCTGTGCCATGCGGCTGCTTCCCACTAGCTATCTACCTTACTACGTTTGTTAGTGTGTATATGTCCATGACTCTCTCTCGCCCCGTCACAGCTCACCCTTCCCCCTCCCCATAACCTCAAGTCCGTTCTCTAGGAGGTCTGCGTCTCTATTCCTGCCTTACCCCTAGGTTCTTCATGACATTTTTTTTTTTCTTAAATTCCATATATATGTGTTAGCATACTGTATTTGTCTTTTTCTTTCTGACTTACTTCACTGTGTATGACAGACTCTAGGTCTATCCACCTCATTACAAATAGCTCAATTTCGTTTCTTTTTATGGCTGAGTAATATTCCATTGTATATATGTGCCACATCTTCTTTATCCATTCATCCGATGATGGGCACTTAGGTTGTTTCCATCTCTGGGCTATTGTAAATAGAGCTGCGATGAACATTTTGGTACATGACTCTTTTTGAATTTCGGTTTTCTCAGGGTATATGCCCAGTAGTGGGATTGCTGGGTCATATGGTAGTTCTATTTGTAGTTTTTTAAGGAACCTCCATACTGTTCTCCATAGTCATAATACATCTTATAATAGCCTATTTTAAGCTGAGAACAAATTAACTTCAACTACATAAAAAATTTCTACACATTTACTTGCACTCAGCCACATTTTATATGTGTACTAATTTAAATATTTTTATATTGTTTATCCATTAACAAAATATTGTAGCTATAATTATTTTTAATACTTTTGACTTTTAATCTATATTCTGGAATTCAAATTAATTTATACACCACCACTGCAGTATTATTTTGAATTTGTCTATATATTTCCCTTTACCAGTGAATTGTGTAATTTCATATGTTTTCATGTTACTATGAAAGGACTAATGTCCTTCCATTTCAGCTTGAAGAACTTCCTTGAATATTCCATTTAGAGGAGGTCTAGTGGTTATAAATTCCCTCAGCTTTTGTTTGTCTGGAAAAGTTTTTAACTCTCTTTAATTTCTGAATGACAACCAAGTGTTCTTAGTTGACAGTTTCTTCTTTGAGCACTTTGAATATATCATCCTACTCTCTCCTGGTCTGCAAGATTTCTCTTGAGAAATCTGCTGAGAGCCTTATTGGGGTTCCCTTGTATGTAATTAGTCTTTTTTCTCTTGCTGCTTTCAAAATCCTTTCCTCATCTTTGATTTTTGAGAGCCTGATTATACTGTCTTGGTGCAGATCTCTTTGGGTTAAATCTATTTGTGAATCTTTGAGTTTCAGTACCTGGATATACCTGGATGGCCATATCTCTCCCTACATAGGGAAGTTCTCAACTATTATTTCTTTACATATGTTTTCTGTCTCTTTCTCTCTCTCTTCCTTCTGGGACTCACATAATGCAAATATTGTTTCTTTTGATGGTGTCCCACAAGGCACACAGACTTTCTTCACTTGTTTTCATTCTTTTTTCTCCTCTGATTGGATAATAGCAAGAGATCTATCTTCAAGTTTTCAGAATCTTCCTTCTGCCTGATTGGGCCTGATGTTGAAGCTCTCTTGCATTTTCCATTTTCTTTATTATTTATTTCTATTTTTTTAATTTTATGATTTATATCTTTGTTGAACTTATTTTGTTCATACATTGTTTTCCTGTGTTCCTTGAGTTGTCTATCTGTATTCTTTTGAATCTTGCTGAAATTCCTTAAAATAATATTTTGAATTCTTTTTTTCAGGTAACATGCAGATCTCTATTTGGGGGGATCAATTATTGGAAAATTATTGTGCCCCTTTGATGGTGTCATATTTCTTTGCGTTTTTGTGTTCCTGATGGCTTTGCATTGATATCTGCACATTTGAGGAAGCAGTCACCTCTTCTAGCCTCATCAGACTGGCTTTGGTGGAGAAAGACTTTCACTTGAAGGTGACCATGGGCCCCAACTGGATAGGGTGCAGCATCTCTGTTTCATGGGGAGACACAGTGGTGTAGTCTTCATGTAGCTCTATCAGCTGAGGTAAATGTTGGTGAAGACTGCAGAGGTCTTCTGTGGCCTAGGCTGCAGAGGCCCTGTGAATGGCAATGGCAGCTCAGGCTATTGAGGTTCTTGAAGTAGGAGGCTGCTGGGGTCCACTTGTTCAATAGTTTTCCTGTGAGAGGAATTTATATCTATTGGGAGAAATCCCTCTTGGCACCAGGTCTGGTGTGGTGATACCCAGAGCTATAGCACAGCTGGTTTCCTGTCATCAGGCACATGTGGAACTACCACATCACCTGAGTTCTGGGGCACAGTTGCGCTTGCTTTAGCAATGGTGTGGCTGTCTGGGTGTGGGCATAGGCAGATATGCTATGAAACTGGGGTCTGGATCACTGGTGCTTGATACAGTGACTCAGGCCGGGGAGGGGGTGGTACATAGCAGCAGCACTGGCTGTGGAATGACAGGGTGAAGCAGTGGCTTGGGCCCAGGACCCAGGATACAGTAGTGGTACAGTCTGGTGATGTTGTGTCAAGTCCCAACTTTAACCTCAAGGTGAAGAGGAAGATGGCCTGGTTATGGAGTGTCAATGTCCCAACTTTGGCCCCAGGGGCTAGTCTCATAACAACAACAGTATGTCCTTGGTGATGGCCTATTAAAGGTCACACGTCAGGACATAGTGGGTCAGATGTAGAGCAGTGACAGCACAACCCTGGTAAGGGTAGGTCAAAGCCTGACCTTAGACCTGGGCGTGGGTTTCAGAGAAGTAGCAGCTACACCCCAGCAATGATGGATCAAAGCCATGATCTTGGACACAGGGTTGGAACTCATAACAGCAGTAGTGTACACTGGTAGTGTCAGGTCAAAGTGGGACTTGGGTCCTGGGGAGCAGGGCACAGAGCAGTGACAGTACAGCTAGATACTTGCTGATCAAAGCTGCAACCTGGGATCTGGGGGTGGGACTTGGAGCAGGGCAGCTCCAGTACCATAGATGGTGAGGTGCTGTGGTGTACTGATCCTGGAGAGTGGAGCACAGCAGCAACTAGAACCCCTGGGGACAGGTCTCTCTGCAGTGTTATCTCCAGCCCATAGGAGGAGATGTAGTGGCAGGGACTCTGGACAGCTCCATCAGCTGGGATTAGCATTGGTGAAGACTGTGGGAGTTCTCAATAGAAAAAGCTGCAAATGACCACTGTGGTGAGGCTTGCTAGGGTAAAATCCTTTTGAGGGACTCCCTCCTTGCTCTGAACTGCTGTGGACTCAAGGATGAGAAGACATAGATAAAATGCTTCCTATACTTTTCTATGTGACCATCCTTAGGTTTTGAGCTCTGTAAGGTTTCTGTTGCTTCTTCCTTGTATTCCAGAGTTTTATTTCCAGAGCTATTTTCATTGCTTTGTAGTTGTTTATTTGTTTCTGTGGGGAAGACAAGTATTGTGATCTCCTAGCCCTCCATCTTGCTAATTAACTTACCCTGCCAAAAGTTTTTGAATGTTGTGTTTTTGTTATGCTTGTTTTGAGCTATTTTCTAACTTCTGCTATTTTCTCTTTGACCTAATGATTGTTCAAGAGTGTATTATTTAATTTCCATTTATTTGTGACTATTTCTATTTTCCTTTTACTCCATTGTGGTTGGAAAAGACACTTTAAATTATTTCAATCTTCTTAAATTTGTTAAGACTTGTTTTGTGACCTAGCATGTAAAATATTCTGGAGAATGTTTCATGTGTGCTTGAGAAGCAAGTGTATTTTGCTGCAGCTTGTTGGAAAGATCTGTATATGTCTGTTAGGTTCATTTGTTCTATAGTGTTGTTCAAGTTCAGTGTTTCCTAACTGAATGTTTTGTCTGGATGATCTATCCATTATTGAAAATAGGGTATTGAAATCTTCTACTATTATTGTATTGCTATCCATTCTCCCTTCAGATCTCTCAATGTTTGCTTTATATATTTAGGTGCTGTGATATTGTGTGCATGTATGTTTATAATTGTTATAGCTTCCTGGTGCTGAATTGGCCCTATTATCATTATGTAATGATCTTCTTCATCATTGTGAAAGTTTTTGACTTAAAGTCTACTTTGTCTGATGTAATATGGCCACTCCTGCTCTCTGAGTTTCCATTTTCATGGAATAACTTTTTCTATCCCTTCACTTTCAGGATATGTGTGTCCTTACATCTGAAGTGAGTCTCTTATAGATAGCATATAGTTGGAATTTTTTCCCAGTGGGAGAAGTCAGGCTGAGGAGATCTCTCTCAGCACTGTGCTATGACAACTTGGGGGAGTGGTGACGTGGGTCAGATTAAACTGTTATTCTTACACTTTTAATGTGTCTTTTCTTATTTCTGTGCTCCATGGGGGAGCCATAACCTCTCATCTGGATTCAAGAACTTTTATAAAGTTTTTTCTTCATTTCTGGAAGGTTGTTATGTGTGGGTATTTTTTGGGGGGGAAGAAGGTTGGTACCTCCTATTCCACCATATTGCTGACATTACTGCCTGTATAATTATTTTTATATACTATTGGATTCAATTTGCTAATATTCTGTTGAGGATTTTTGCATCTACGTTCAAGAGAGATATTGTTCTGTAGTTTTCTTTTCTTGTAATATCTTTGTCTGCTTTTGGTATTAAGGTTATGCTGACCTCATAGAATAAGTTAGAAAGTAAAGGCATCCTGGTTTTATTGCATTTTGCTTTATTGCACTTCACAGATATTGTGTTTTTTACAAATTGAAAGTTTGTGACAACCATATGTCAATCAAGTCTATTGGCACCATTTTTCCAACAGCATTTGCTCACTTCTCTGTGTCACATTTTGATAATTCTTGCAATATTTCAAACTTTTTCATTATTATTCTATTTATTATGGTGGTCTGTGATCAGTGATCTTTGAGGTTACTACTATGACTTGCTGAAGGCTCAGATAATGGTTAACAGATTTTAGCTATAAAGAATTTTTTTTTTTTAACATCTTTATTGGGGTATAATTGCTTTACAATGGTGTGTTAGTTTCTGCTTTATAACAAAGTGAATCAGTCATACATAAACATATGTTCCCATATGTCTTCCCTGTTGCGTCTCCCTCCCTCCCACCCTCCCCATCCCACCCCTCCAGGCTGTCACAAAGCACCGAGCCAATATCCCTGTGCCATGCGGCTGCTTCCCACTAGCTATCTACCTTACTGCGTTTGTTACTGTGTATATGCCCATGACTCTCTCTCGCCCTGTCACAGCTCACCCTTCCCCCTCCCCATAACCTCAAGTCCGTTCTCTAAGAGGTCTGCGTCTTTATTCCTGCTTTACCCCTAGGTTCTTCATGACATTTTTTTCTTAAATTCCATATATATGTGTTAGCATACGGTATTTGTCTTTTTCTTTCTGACTTACTTCACTCTGTATGACAGACTGTAGGTCTATCCACCTCATTACAAATAGCTCAATTTCGTTTCTTTTTATGGCTGAGTAATATTCCATTGTATATATGTGCCACATCTTCTTTATCCATTCATCCGATGACGGGCACTTAGGTTGTTTCCATCTCCGGGCTATTGTAAATAGAGCTGCAATGAACATTTTGGTACATGACTCTTTTTGAATTTTGGTTTTCTCAGGGTATATGCCCAGTAGTGGGATTGCTGGGTCATATGGTAGTTCTATTTGTAGTTTTTTAAGGAACCTCCATACTGTTCTCCATAGTGGCTGAACCAATTCACATTCCCACCAGCAGTGCAAGAGTGTTCCCTTTTCTCCACACCCTCTCCAGCATTTATTGTTTCTAGATTTTTTGATGATGGCCATTCTGACTGGTGTGAGATGATATCTCATTGTAGTTTTGATTTGCATTTCTCTAATGATTAATGATGTTGAGCATTCTTTCATGTGTTTGTTGGCAGTCTGTATATCTTCTTTGGAGAAATGTCTATTTAGGTCTTCTGCCCATTTTTGGATTGGGTTGTTTGTTTTTTTGATATTGAGCTGCATGAGCTGCTTGTAAATTTTGGAGATTAATCCTTTGTCGGTTGCTTCATTTGCAAATATTTTCTCCCATTCTGAGGGTTGTCTTTTGGTCTTGTTTATGGTTTCCTTTGCTGTGCAAAAGCTTTGAAGTTTCATTAGGTCCCATTTGTTTATTTTTGTTTTTATTTCCATTACTCTAGGAGGTGGGTCAGAAAGGATCTTGCTTTGATTTATGTCATAGAGTGTTCTGCCTATGTTTTCCTCTAAGAGTTTGATAGTTTCTGGCCTTACATTTAGGTCTTTAATCCATTTTGAGCTTATTTTTGTGTATGGTGTTAGGGAGTGATCTAATCTCATACTTTTACATGTACCTGTCCAGTTTTCCCAGCACCACTTATTGAAGAGGCTGTCCTTTCTCCATTGTACATTCCTGCCACCTTTATCAAAGATAAGGTGTCCATATGTGCATGGGTTTATCTCTGGGCTTTCTATCCTGTTCCATTGATCTATCTTTCTGTTTTTGTGCCAGTACCATACCGTCTTGATGACTGTAGCTTTGTAGTATAGTCTGAAGTCAGGGAGCCTGATTCCTCCAGTTCCTTCTTTCGTTCTCAAGATTGCTTTGGCTATTCGGGGTCTTTTGTGTTTCCATACAAATTGTGAAATTTTTTGTTCTAGTTCTGTGAAAAATGCCAGTGGTAGTTTGATAGGGATTGCATTGAATCTATAGATTGCTTTGGGTAGTAGAGTCATTTTCACAATGTTGATTCTTCCAATCCAAGAACATGGTATATCTCTCCATCGATTTATATCATCTTTAATTTCTTTCATCAGTGTCTTATAATTTTCTGCATACAGGTCTTTTGTCTCCTTAGGTAGGTTTATTCCTAGATATTTTATTCTTTTTGTTGCAATGGTAAATGGGACTGTTTTCTTGATTTCACTTTCAGATTTTTCATCATTAGTATATAGGAATGCCAGAGATTTCTGTGCATTAATTTTGTATCCTGCCACTTTACCAAATTCATTGATTAGCTCTAGTAGTTTTCTGGTAGCATCTTTAGAGTTCTCTATGTATAGGATCATGTCATCTGCAAACAGTGACAGCTTTACTTCTTCTTTTCCAATTTGGATTCCTTTTATTTCCTTTTCTTCTCTGATTGCTGTGGCTAAAACTTCCAAAACAATGTTGAATAATAGTGGTGAGAGTGGGCAACCTTGTCTTGTTCCTGATCTTAGTGGAAATGCTTTCAGTTTTTCACCATTGAGGATGATGTTTGCTGTGGGCTTGTCATATATGGCCTTTATTATGTTGAGGAAAGTTCCCTCTATGCCTACTTTCTGCAGGGTTTTTATCATAAATGGGTGTTGAATTTTGTCAAAAGCTTTCTCTGCATCTATTGAGATGATCATATGGTTTTTCTCCTTCAATTTGTTAATATGGTTTATCACATTGATAGATTTGCGTATATTGAAGAATCCTTGCATTCCTGGAATAAACCCCACTTGATCATGGTGTATGATCCTTTTAATGTGCTGTTGGATTCTGTTTGCTAGTATTTTGTTGAGGATTTTTGCATCTATGTTCATCAGTGATATTGGCCTGTAGTTTTCTTTCTTTGTGACACCCTTGTCTGGTTTTGGTATCAAGGTGATGGTGGCCTCGTAGAAGGAGTTAGGGAGTGGTCCTCCCTCTGCTATATTTTGGAAGAGTTTGAGAAGGATAGGTGTTAGCTCTTCTCTAAATGTTTGATAGAATTCGCCTGTGAAGCCATCTGGTCCTGGGCTTTTCTTTGTTGGAAGATTTTTAATCACAGTTTCAATTTCAGTGCTTGTGATTGGTCTGTTCATATTTTCTATTTCTTCCTGATTCAGTCTTGGCAGGTTGTGCATTTCTAAGAATTTGTCCATTTCTTCCAGATTGTCCATTTTATTGGCATAGAGTTGCTTGTAGTAATCTCTCATGATCTCTTTTATCTCTGCAGTGTCAGTTGTTACCTCTCCTTTTTCATTTCTAATTCTATTGATTTGAGTCTTCTCCCTTTTTTTCTTGATGAGTCTGGCTAGTGGTTTATCTATTTTGTTTATCTTCTCAAAGAACCAGCTTTTAGTTTTATTGGTCTTTGCTATTGTTTCCTTCATTTCTTTTTCATTTATTTCTGATCTGATTTTTATGATTTCTTTCCTTCTGCTAGCTTTGGGGTTTTTTTGTTCTTCTTTCTCTAATTGCTTGAGGTGCAAGGTTAGGTTGTTTATTCGAGATGTTTCCTGCTTCTTAAGGTGGGCTTGTATTGCTATAAACTTCCCCCTTAGAACTGCTTTTGCTGCATCCCACAGGTTTTGGGTCGTTGTGTCTCCATTGTCATTTGTTTCTAGGTATTTTTTGATTTCCTCTTTGATTTCTTCAGTGATCTCTTCATTATTAAGTAGTGTATTGTTTAGCCTCCATGTGTTTGTATTTTTTACAGATCTTTTCCTGTAATTGATATCTAGTCTCATGGCCTTGTGGTCAGAAAAGATACTTGATACAATTTCAATTTTCTTAAATTTACCAAGGCTTGATTTGTGACCTAAGATATGATCTATCCTGGAGAATGTTCCATGAGCACTTGAGAAAAATGTGTATTCTGTTGTTTTTGGATGGAGTGTCCTATAAATATCAATTAAGTCCATCTTGTTTAATGTATCATTTAAAGCTTCTGTTTCCTTATTTATTTTCATTTTGGATGATCTGTCCATGGGTGAAAGTGGGGTGTTTAAGTCCCCTACTATGAATGTGTTACTGTCGATTTCCCCTTTTATGGCTGTTAGTATTTGCCTTATGTATTGAGGTGCTCCTATGTTGGGTGCATAAATATTTACAATTGTTATATCTTCTTCTTGGATCGATCCCTTGATCATTATGTAGTGTCCTTCTTTGTCTCTTTTAATAGTCCTTATTTTAAAGTCTATTTTGTCTGATATGAGAATTGCTACTCCAGCTTTCTTTTGGCTTCCATTTGCATGGAATATCTTTTTCCATCCCCTTACTTTCAGTCTGTATGTGTCTCTAGGTCTGAAGTGGGTCTCTTGTAGACAGCATATATAAGGGTCTTGTTTTTGTATCCATTCAGCTAATCTGTGTCTTTTGGTGGGAGCATTTAGTCCATTTACATTTAAGGTAATTATCGATATGTATGTTCCTATTCCCATTTTCTAAATTGTTTTGGGTTCGTTATTATAGGTCTTTTCCTTCTCTTGTGTTTCTTGCCTAGAGAAGATCCTTTAGCATTTGTTGTAAAGCTGGTTTGGTGGTGCTGAACTCTCTCAGCTTTTGCTTGTCTGTAAAGGTTTTAATTTCTCCATCAAATCTGCATGAGATCCTTGCTGGGTAGAGTAGTCTTGGCTGCATGTTTTTCTCCTTCATCACTTTCAGTATGTCCTGCCACTCCCTTCTGGCTTGTAGGGTTTCTGCTGAGAGATCAGCTGTTAACCTTATGGGGATTCCCTTATGTGTTATTTGTTGTTTTTCCCTTGCTGCTTTTAATATGCTTTCTTTGTATTTAATTTTTGACAGTTTGATTAATATGTGTCTTGGCGTATTTCTCCTTGTATTTATCTTGTATGGGACTCTCTGTGCTTCCTGGACGTGATTAACTATTTCCTTTCCCATATTAGGGAAGTTTTCAACTATAATCTCTTCAAATATTTTCTCAGTCCCTTTCTTTTTCTCTTCTTCTTCTGGAACCCCTATAATTCGAATGTTGGTGCGTTTAATGTTGTCCCAGAGGTCTCTGAGACTGTCCTCAGTTCTTTTCATTCTTTTTTCTTTATTCTGCTCTGCAGTAGTTATTTCCACTATTTTATCTTCCAGGTCACTTATCCGTTCTTCTGCCTCAGTTATTCTGCTATTGATCCCATCTAGAGTACTTTTAATTTCATTTATTGTGTTGTTCATCGTTGCTTGTTTCATCTTTAGTTCTTCTAGGTCCTTGTTAACTGATTCTTGCATTTTGTCCAATCTATTGTCCATTCTATCTCCAAGATTTCGGATCAACCTTACTATCATTATTCTGAATTCTCTTTCAGGTAGACTGCCTATTTCCTCTTCATTTGTTAGGTCTGGTGGGTTTTTATCTTGCTCCTTCATCTGCTGTGTGTTTTTCTGTCTTCTCATTTTGCTTATCTTACTGTGTTTGGGGTCTCGTTTTTGCAGGCTGCAGGTTTGTAGTTCCTCCTGTTTTTGATGTCTGTCTCCAGTGGCTAAGGTTGGTTCAGTGGGTTGTGTAGGCTTCCTGGTGGAGGGGGCTAGTGCCTGTGTTGTGGTGGATGAGGCTGGATCTTGTCTCTCTAGTGGGCAGGTTCACGTCTGGTGGTGTGTTTGGGGGTGTCTGTGGCCTTATTATGATTTTAGGCAGCCTCTCTGCTAATGGGTGGGGTTGTGTTCCTGTTTTGCTAGTTGTTTGGCATAGGTTTTCCAGCACTGTGGCTTGCTGGTCGTTGAGTGAAGCTGGGTGCTGGTGTTAAGATGGAGGTCTCTGGGAGATTTTCGCCGTTTGATATTATGTGGAGCTGGGAGGTCTCTTGTTGATCAGTGTCCTGAAGTTGGCTGTCCTACCTCAGAGGCAGAGCCCTGCCTCCTGGCTGGAGCACCAAAAGCTTTTCATCCACAGGCTGATTAATGAGGTAAAATGTGAGATTTGCTTACAAGGTGCTTGAAGACTTGAGATGGTCTTGGAGGAGTTCCCTGCAGCTCTGATGCAATTGAAGAGAAGGCTGGACACAATGGGTTCGTGCAGGTACCATACGTAGAGTCAGAAAAGGTGCTGGACGGCTGAGTGGGGGGGTCACTCCAGATCCTGCCAACTACGCCAGCTATGTTCACCAAAATTTCAGAAACGGAGACCTGTTTACAAGTTACTCCATCAGTCAGAGGGCGGTCAGCTCTTCCAGCCCCACGGATCTAACGACATGTCAGCTGAGTCGCCTTGGGGTACCGGCCTGTGGTGTGAACACTTGGCGGGACTGAGACAACTACTCGCGGAGCTTTACGAACGCCGCGGCTCTTTCCCACGCATGCGCACCACCAAGAATTTTTAAATTAAGGCATTTTTAGACATAATGCTATTGCACACTTATTAGACTGCTGTATAATATAAAACATAAGTTTTATATGCACTGGGAGACTAAAAATATTGTGTGACTTGCTTTATTGCAATATTCACTTTGTTGCAGTAATCTGGAACCAAACCCTTAATATCCTCAAGGTATACCTCTATTTCCTCTGTTTCTATTTTGTGGAAGAGATTGTAGAGAATTGATATAATTTCTCCCTTAAATGTTTGATAGAATTCACCAGTTAATCCAGTGGGACTGATGATTTCTGTTTTAGAATATTATTAACTATTGATTCAATTGATTTGATGGATATAGGCCTATTCAGATTGTCTGTTTTTTCTCATGTGAGTTTTAGCAGATTGTATCTTTCAAGGAATTGGTCCTTTCCATCTAGGTTATCAAATTTGTGAGCATAGAGTTGTTCTTAGTATTCCTTTGTTATCCTTTTAATGCTCATTGGATTTGTAGCAATGACCCCTCTTTCATTACTAATATGAGTAATATGTGTCTTCTCTCCTTCTTTTCTTAGTTAGCCTGGCTAGAAGCTAATTGATTTCACTGATGTTTTTAAAGAACCAGCTTTTTTTTTTTTTTTTTTTTTTTTTTTGCGGTACGTGGGCCTGTCACTGTTGTGGCCTCTCCCGTTGTGGAGCACAGGCTCCGGACGCGCAGGCTCAGTGGCCATGGCTCACGGGCCCAGCCGCTCTGCAGCATGTGGGATCTTCCCAGACTGGGGCATGAACCCGTGTCACCTGCATCGGCAGGTGGACTCTCAACCACTGCGCCACCAGGGAAGCCCAAGAACCAGCTTTTTTATTGAGTTTATTTCTCTATTGATTTCCTGTTTTAGTTTCATTGATTTCTGCTGTAATTTTATTGTTCATTTCCTACTTACATTGGATTTAATATGCTCTTCTTTTTCTAGTTTTCTAATGTGGAAGTTTGAATTATTGATTTTTAAATGTTTCTTCCTTTCTATTATATGCATTTAATGGTTTTTAAAAAACCCTCTAAGCACTGCTTTAGTTCATCTCACAAATTTTGATAAGTTGTATTTTCATTTTACTTTACTTCAAAATATTTTAGGGCTTCCCTGGTGGCGCAGTGGTTGAGAGTCCGCCTGCCGATGCAGGGGACACTGGTTCGTGCCCCGGTCCGGGAAGATCCCACATGCCGCAGAGCGGCTGGGCCCGTGAGCAATGGCCGCTGAGCCTGCGCATCCGGAGCCTGTGCTCCGCAATGGGAGAGGCCCGCGTACAGCAAAAAAAAAAAAAAAAAAAAAAAAAAAAATTAAACATTCTCTTGATAAATGTTCACTCATGTATTCATTTTTTCATGGTTTAATTCATTTGGCAATCATTTATTGGTGCTGATTATGTGCCAGTTATTATACTATAATACACTGTGAAGAATTAGTGGATTACATTCCCTCAAAGAGTTCACTATCTACTGGGGAAAATGAGGCATGTGTATACGGAACAATAATACAAGGTGAAATGGTATGTTCTATGAGAGAAGGACAATATTCCATGGGCATTCCAATGAGTTAGAGGTCACTTGTAACTGGGAAACATCTAGGAAATCCTCATGCATGAAGGTTATTAGATGTATACCAAGGAACTACTAGAAATGACTTGAAAAGATGAGCAAGGCTTCTTACCCCAAAACGTCTTCCTGCAATGTGAGTTTACTGTTGGACTTTTACAGAATTGCTTATATAATAATATTTTTCTAACATTGACAGTGCCATGAAAATCATGCTCTCTGCAGATGACATACACGAATATTATTGTGTCCTTGTATTTATTTGCTTTCATGAGGAGAGAGTCACCTTTGGGATTCCTAAGGCCACTGTCATGGTTGCTGTTCTCACAACTCCTTAATGTATTATGACAAATAATGTGATTTAGCTGCATGTTTGGAAAACATATATAATCATTTTATTTTCTTTGAAAATACATAACTCAAAGATGTCAATTATCTATTTCTCATGAACTCAGCTTGAGCCTCTATGATATTCTTGATGAAGGGTATAACTTATAGATGAAATAGTCTTTAGTCTAGCAGAAGTTGTTGATACCTCATTCTATAACTCCTTGGTCTACCTCTGAGTTCACTTTCAGCCTCAAATCTCCTCTATGCTAAGAGACAAACAGCTTATGTATCTTTGCTTCTCTGCCTGAGGGCATTCTTTTAAAACAGGATAATTTGCTTATCCCACAGCCAGTTTCCTCAATTTAGGGACTATTGAAATTTTAAGCCAGATAATTCTGTGTTGTGTGGACTGTCCTGCACATTGTAAATTGTTGAGCAGCATACCTGGCCTCTACCCACTAGACACCAGTTACACCCCTCTCCCCAGTCATGACAACTAAAACCATTTCCAGACATTTCTAAATGTCCCCTGGAGGGAAAAATTGTTCCAGATTGAGAATCAATGGCCCAGAAGCAGAACAGTCAGAAATGCATGGGAGTTAATGCCTTCAGGGACAACCCTCAACTAGTGAGGAAAGCAAAGTTGGTTCCCTGTTCTTCAGTAGGACAATTCTGAGGCAAATCATACAAAAGTCCTCAGAAAATCCCCAACAAGATTGAGCCCCAGTTACCCATAGTAGTACCTGCTCATTAATGCATATACTATGGGTTTTTCTTCCTTCTATGTCTCATTTTTCCACCTCCTTACTTGTGTTTCCTGGGATCACCTCTCAAATGATGCACCTACATCAAATTTTTTGTCCCTGGAACTGATTTCATAAAACCCTAAGAATGCATCTTGATTGCATTATTAAGGTCTATTAAGATCACTTTTTAGTTGATTCCCATATCTAATGAATTTGGCATGAATTACAGATATTCATGTGAGGCTTTTTCTCCTTCAGAAAAATGTCAAATCACTGGGTCATTTGGAAGGCTGTGCCCTCATACTTTCTACAGAGGCATGGTTGTGAACTCAGACATATTTGTCTATCTCCTTTGATCCTTGAATTCTAAATAACTCCTTTAACAATTCAAAGTTGTTTCCAGAGATTCCAATTAAAGTAATGAAAAGATGTAATAAATGGTACCAGTATTGCCATAGAGCTTATTGGTCGCAACTATTAGGGAGAAAGGAGAGTGCTTGGACCAAGCCAGGATCAGTGTGGGCAGAGACTAGGGTTCAAAAAACCAAGTCTAAAAAACTCTGACAAACTTAGGTATGATCTAGCCCAAGGTTACTGTCTGGGAGGTATCTGATTAAAGGAGCAGATATTGATACTTTGGTTCATATATATGTTCCAGGATAAATGGAGACTCTAGATTATCTGTGATGAGACTTGCCCATGTATTAGAAATTATATAAAAAAGTAGAATCTAATCCCAGTTAAAAAGGCTAGATGAAAGGATCAAACTGTTCAGACTTGTCCCTAGGATTTAGGGCTAGAATCATATTCACATGGAAATCAAAGCGTTCTGAACACGTGGAACCTAGGAAAACAGGTCAGGATTTCAGGTTAGATAAGGAAGCAGCAGCTTAATATTTCCTTAGCCCCCCAGAGGGCAAAGCCTATTCTTGAGGCTGCTAGTAATTGGAGCAAAAGACAATTTCTAGACCCCAGTGCAGAGAGAGTGGGACTCCTGTTGCAGCTGACCTTACTATTATTGTTCCAGGGTCTATTTGGGGCTGAGTCTGTGGTGGTAGCTTGGGCTAGATTAGTGTAGGCAAGGATGGTTAAAAGGGAATCTAACTCATTTTAAGTTGGTAACAGGAAGACTTTCCAGCTAAAATGAAACTGTGAGAAGTGGCAAGCTTCTTAAATAACATCAGAATATAGTTCAGAGAAATTCTCAGAGCATCCACTTATTTCTTTTCTACCTATAGACATTTACAGACTCATTCGATTGAACGACAGTATTTTGTGAACCTGTAGAGGGGGAAAAACTTGCATAAGGAATGAACTCATGGAGTGCATTAGCTAATTAATAAGGAAGTGGCACATATAATATACTATATAATGGCTGATATTTATTAATAGGATGCTGAGCAAGGCTTGACATTTTCTACAGACCTCGGTGCCATCCAAAATTTGGTTCAATCCTTTTATCGGCAGAGGATCATCAGGAGTTGATATATTCTCCATACTGGATGCTATTATTTTCCAGTGACTTGGTATAATGTTTTCTGCTGTCATTACATCCATGTCCCTGACTAAATGAGTTATTATTCCCATTTCTTCTAAGTCTTCTCATATACATCAAATAGAGCTCACAACTCTTCATATAAATGATAGTACCAGTAGAAGAGAAAAGACTAACACCAAATTTTCCTATGTTTGGATCAATCTCCTTTCTGAGTGGCTACTATTTTTTAAGCCATTAAGAATTGCTGCAAGGGACATTTTCTTAATTAATTAATTAATTGATTGATTGATTATTTATTTATTTTGACTGCATTGGGTCTTTGTTGCTGCATGCGGGCTCTCTCTAGTTGTGGCAAGCGGGGGCTACTCTTCATTGTGGTGCATGGGCTTCTCACTGAGGTGGCTTCTCCTGTTGTGGAACACGGACTCTAGGTACCTGGGCTTCAGTAGCTGTGGCTCGCGGGCTCTAGAGCGTAAGCTCAGTAGTTGTGACACATGGGTTTAGTTGCTCCTCGGCATGTGGGATCTTCCCGGACCCATGTCCCCTGAATTGGCAGGCAGATTCTTAATCACTGCACCACCAGGGAAGTCCTGGACATTTTTTAACATGAGCAAACATTGCTTGTGTTTGCTCATGTTTGATTAGCAAACCAATTTGCTTCTGCATCAAGTGACCTGGGGAAGTCATTCTTCACTTGTTTCCAAACAAGAAAGATAGGACAAAATATTTTCTGACACTGAAATCAGCTCATGGTCAAGGGAAGTGGCTATCAGAAAGGATGCGACATTTTCTTCCAAATATATTCTGCTTTTCCTCATTTCTATTTTTGCAGATCTTACTCTGCAGTATAATATTTCTCTCTCTAGGAGATGTGGAGAATATATCTGAGTGTGCAATCTGGCACTGATGAAATTGCCCCCAATACATACTGTGAACATGGGAGGGGTAGAATCAATTTGCAGGCAAGGGTTGGGGAAAGAGAAAGTCCTACAGATGGTCTTAAAAGCGAAGCTCCACACTTTGTTGGGGTGGAATGACCAATACTATTGTAGACACAGGATGATTAGAGTGTGGTAGGAAGCTGACACTTATTGAACACTTCCAGTAACCCAGGCACTGTGTTAAGCACTTTACATATATTATCTTAGTTGATGCAAGAATCAATACTATAGCTGTTGTCCTTATTTTACAGACAAGAAAACTAAATGTGTGGTGTGATTTGGGGGTGGATTGGAGTGATTGAGAAGCAGATTTTTCTGGCTCCCTACCCATCTAGGTGTTGCCTTGCCTATGGGGCAATGCCCAGTCACCTTCCAAACCAAAGGAAATGGAAATTCAGCATTTGAACAGAAAAAGAAGAAACAATCTAGAAACCCAAATCTGAAAAAAGAGTTAGATTAATGTATCCCTTTGATGTAGAAGTTTCCTCCTCATCTCAAACCCTTCCCTAAGATCTTTCACATGAGTAAAAGCCAACATAATAAAAAGGGTGCTACTTTTATTTTTCAGAGTAGTAATTTCTGTCCAAAAACAAGTAATGCTATTTGAAATGAGATTATTTCCTATTTACTTCTGATAAGATTAAAATAAACTTTAAATTTTCCATGCAAAAAACACTCGTTGGTCACAATGATTTTCTCACTCAACCCAGTATAGTTCAAGTTCAGTGCTACTGACTTTCTTCAGCTTCCTAAAGTTTCCTCAGCTAGTATGTCAGAACAGTGATGTAAGAATTCCCCTTGCATTTTGTAGAACATCTTATGCAAATAATTACCAAGATTAACAAATTCTTCTCTATCTATGAAGAATTACCAAGATTAACAAATTCTTCTCTATTTGCAAGCCATTTTTTCATAGTCTGAAAAGACAGCCCTTCTAAACCTTTCTTTTAATCAATACAAGATGCTCCTAAGGGCACTGCCTATTTTGACCAGCTTGAGAAGCCTAACTGTAAGCTAACATTTTTTTAAATAGATCTCTATTGGAGTATAATTGCTTCACAATACTGTGTTAGTTTCTGTTGTACACCAGAGTGAATCAGCCATATGCATACATATGTCCCCATATCCCCTCCCTCTTGCGTCTCCCTCCCATCCTCCCTATCCCACCCCTCTAGGTCATCACAAAGCACTGAGCTAATCTCCCTGTGCTATGCTGCTGCTTCCCAACAGCCAACTATTTTACATTCAGTAGTGTATATATGTTGATGCTACTCTCACTTTGCCCCAGCTGCCCCCTCCCACCCTGTGTCCTCAAGTCCATTTTGTGTGTCTACATCTTTATTCCTGCCCTGCAAATAAGTTCATCAGTTCCTTTTTGTTTTTAGATTCCATATATATGCGTTAGAATACAGTATTCCTTTTCCTCTTTCTGACTTAGTTCACTCTGTATGACAGACTCTAGGTCCACCCACCTCACTACAGATAACTCAATTTCATTCCTTTTTATGCCTGAGTGATATTCCATTGTATATATGTGCCACATCTTATTTATCCATTCATCTGTTGATGGACATTTAGGTTTCTTCCATGTCCTGGCTATTGTAAATAATACTGCAATGAACATTGTGGTACATGTTTCTTTTTGAATTATGATTTTCTCAGAGTATATGTCCAGTAGTAGGATTGCTGGATCATATGGTAGTTCTATTTTTAGTTTTTTAAAGAACCTCTGTACTGTTTTCCATAGTGATTCTATCAATGTACATTCTCACCAACAGTGCAGGAGGGTTCCCTTTTCACCACATCCTTTCCAGCATTAATTTTTTTAGATTTTTTCATAATAGTCATTCTGACCAGCATGAGGTGGTACCTCATTGTAGTTTTGATATTCATTTCTCTAATAATTAGGTGATGTTGATCATCTTTTCATGTGCCTCTTGGCCATTTGTATATCTTCTTCACTTTCAATTCATCCCAGCTTACCATTCGCCCTACCCATGTCCTCCAGTCCATTTTCTACATCTGTGTCTTTATTCCTGTCCTGATGCTAGGTTCTTCAGAACCATTTGTTTCTTTAGATTCCATATATATGAGTTAGCATACAGTATTTATTTTTCTCTTTTTGACATTTCACTCTGTATGACAGATTCTAGGTCCATCCACCTCACTACAAGTTATTCATTGTGGTTTTGATTTGCATTTCTCTAATGATTAGAGATGTTGAGCATCCTTTCATGTGTTTGTTGCCCATCTGTATATCTTCTTTGGAGAAACGTCGATTTAGGTCTTCTGCCCATTTTTAGATTGAGTTGTTTGTTTTTTTGATATTGGGCTGCAGGAGCTGCTTCTATATTTAGGAGATTAATCTTTTGTCAGTTGTTTCATTTGCAAATATTTTCTCCTATTCTGAGGGTTGTCTTTTCATATTGTTTACGGTTTCTTTTGTTGTGGAAAAGTTTTAAGTTTCATTAGGTCCCTTTTGTCTAATTTTTGTTTTTATTTCCGTTACTCTAGCAGGTGGATCATAAAACATCTTGCTGTGATTTATGTTATAGAGTGTTCTGCCTATGTATTACCCTAAGAGTTTTGTAGTGTCTGGACTTACTTTTAGGTCTTTAATCCATTCTGAGTTTATTTTTGTGTATGGTGTTAGGGACGGTTCTAATTTCATTCTTTTACATGTAGCTGTCCAGTTTTCCAAGCAGCCCTTATTAAAGAGGCTCTCTTTTCTCCATTGTATACTTTGCCTCTTTTGTCATAGATTAGGTGTGGATAAGTGTGTGGGTTTATCTTTAGGCTTTCTATCCTGTTCCATTGATCTATATTTCTGTTTTTCTGCTGGTACCATACTGTCTTGATTACTGTAGTTTTTTAGTATAGTCTGAACTCAGGGAGCCTGATTCCTCCCACTCTGTTTTCTTTCTCAAGATTAGTTTGACTATTCGGGGTCTTCTGTGTTCCCATAAATATTGTAAAATTTTTTGCTCTAGTTCTGTGAAAAAGGTCATTGGAAGTTTGATAGGGATTGCATTGAAACTGGAGATTACTTTGGGTAATACTGTCATTTTCACAATGTTGATTCTTTCAATCCGAGAGCATGGTATACCTCTCCATATATTTGTATTGTCTTTGATTTCTTTTTATTTTTAACATCTTTATTGGGATATAATTGCTTTACAGTGGTGTGTTAGTTTCTGCTTTATAACAAAGTGAATCAGTTATACATATACATATGTTCCCATATCTCTTCCTTCTTGCGTCTCCCTCCCTCCCACCCTCCTTATCAAACCCCTCCAGGCGGTCACAAAGCACTGAGGTGTTATCCCTGTGCTACGCGGCTGCTTCCCACTAGCTATCTACCTTACGTTTGTTAGTGTATATATGTCCATGCCAATCTCTCGCTTTGTCACAGCTCACCCTTCCCCCTCCCCACATCCTCAAGTCCGTTCTCCAGTAGGTCTGTGTCTTTATTCCTGTCTTACCCCTAGGTTCTTCATGACATTATTTTTTCTTAAATTCCATATATATGTTTTAGCATACGGTATTTGTCTTTCTCTTTCTGACTTACTTCACTCTGTATGACAGACTGTAGGTCTATCCACCTCATTACAAATAGCTCAATTTCGTTTCTTTTTATGGCTGAGTAATATTCCATTGTATATATGTGCCACATCTTCTCTATCCATTCATCCGATGATGGAAACTTAGGTTGTTTCCATCTCCGCACTATTGTAAATAGAGCTAAAATGAACATTTTGGTACATGACTCTTTGAATTTTGGTTTTCTCAACGTATATGCCCAGTAGTGGGATTGCTGGGTCATATGGTAGTTCTATTTGTAGTTTGTTAAGGAACCTCCATACTGTTCTCCATAGTGGCTGTACCAATTCACAATCCCACCAGCAGTGCAAGAGTGTGCCCTTTTCTCCACACCCTCTCCAGCATTTATTGTTTCTAGATTTTTTGATGATGGCCATTCTGACTGGTGTGAGATGATATCTCATTGTAGTTTTGATTTGCATTTCTCTCATGATTAATGATGTTGAGCATTCTTTCGTGTGTTTGTTGGCAGTCTGTACATCTTCTTTGGAGAAATGTCTATTTAGGATTTCTGCCCATTTTTGGATTGGGTGGTTTGTTTTTTTGTTATTGAGCTGCATGTGCTGCTTGTAAACTTTGGAGATTAATCCTTTGTCAGTTGTTTCATTTGCAAATATTTTCTCCCATTCTGAGGGTTGTCTTTTGGTCTTGTTTATGGTTTCCTTTGCTGTGCAAAAGTTTTGAAGTTTCATTAGGTCCCATTTGTTTTCTTTTGTTTTTATTTACATTACTCTAGGAGGTGGGTCAAAAAGGATCTTGCTGTGATTTATGTCATAGAGTGTTCTGCCTAGGTTTTCCTCTAAGATTTTGATAGTTTCTGGCCTTATATTTAGGTCTTTAATCCATTTTGAGGTTATTTTTGTGTATGGTGTCAGGGAGTGATCTAATCTCATACTTTTACATGTAGCTGTCCAGTTTTCCCAGCACCACTTATTGAAGAGGCTGTCCTTTCTCCACTTTACATTCCTGCCTCCTTTATCGTAGATAAGGTGACCATATGTTTGTGGGTTTATCTGTGGGCTTTCTACCCTGTTCCATTGATCTATGTTTCTGTTTTTGTGCCAGTACCATACTGTCTTGATTACTGTAGCTTTGTAGTATAGACTGAAGTCAGGGAGCCTGATTCCTCCAGCTCCATTTTTTGTTTTCAAGATTGATTTGGCTATTCAGGGTCTTTTGTATTTCCATACAAATTGTGAAATTTTTTGTTTTAGTTCTGTGAAAATGGTCATTGGTAGTTTGATAGGGATTGCATTGAACCTGGAGATTACTTTGGGTAATACTGTCATTTTCACAATGTTGATTCTTGCAATCCGAGAGCATGTTATACCTCTCCATATATTTGTATTGTCTTTGATTTCTTTCATCAGTGTCTTATAGTTTTCTGATTAGAGGTCTTTTTTCTCCTTAGGTAGATTTATTCCTAGGTATTTTATTCTTTTCATTGCAATGTAAATGGGAGTGTTTCCTTACTGTCTCTTTAAGATTTTCCATTGTTAGTGTATAGGAGTGCAAGAGATTTCTTTGCATTAATTTTGCATCCTGCTACTTTACCAAATTCATTGATGAGCTCTAGAAGTTTTCTGGTACATCTTTAAGATTCTCTATGTACAGTATCATGTCATCTGGAAACAGTAACTGTTTTACTTCTTTTCCAATTTGGATTCCTTTTGTTTCTTTTTCTTCTCTGGTTGCTGTGGCTAAAACTTCCAAAACTATGTTGAATAATAGTGGGGAGAGTGGGCATCCTTGTCTTGTTCCTGATCTTAAAGGAAATTGTTTCAAATTTTCACCATTAAGAATGATGCTGGTTGTTTGTTTATTGTATATGACCTTTATTATGTTGAGGTAGGTTCCCTCTATGCCCACTTTCTGGAGGGTTTATATCATAAATGAGTGTGGAATTTTGTTGAAAGCTTTTTCTACATCTATTGAGACTATCATATTATTTTTATCCTTCACTTTGTTAATCTGGTGTATCACATTGATTGATTTGCTTATATTGAAAATTCCTTGCATTCCTGGGATAAACACCACTTGATCATGGTGTACGATCATTTTAATATGCTGTTGGATTCTGTTTGCTAGTATTTCGTTGAGGATTTTTGCATCTATGTCCATCAGTGATATTGGCCTGTAGTTTTCTTTTTTGTGATATCCTTATCTGGTTTTTGTGGCATGGTGATAGTGGCCTTGTACCATGAATTTGGGAGTGTTCCTCCCTCTGCTATATTTTGGAAGATTTTGAGGATAGGTATTAGCTCTTCTCTAAATGTTTGATAGACTTCACCTGTGAAGCCATCTGGTCCTGGGCTTTTTTTTGTTGGAAGATTTTAAATCACAGTTTCAATTTCAGTGCTTGTGATTGGTCTGTTCATATTTTCTATATCTTCCTGGTTCAGTCCAGAAGGTTGTGCATTTCTAAGAATTTGTCCATTTCATCCAGATTTTGTCCATTTTATTGGCATAGAGTTGCTTGCAGTATTCTCTCATGATCCTTTGTATTTCTACAGTGTCAGTTGTTACTTCTCCTTTTTCATTTGTAATTGTGTTGATTTGAGTCTTCTCCCTTTTTTTCTTCATGAGCCTGGCTAATGGTTTACGAATTTTGTTATCTTCTCAAAGAACTAGCTTTTAATTTTATTGATCTTTGCTATTGTTTCCTTCATTTCTTTCCCTTTGTTTCTGATCTGATCTTTATGATTTCTTTCCTTCTGCTAACTTTGTTGTTTTGTTGTTGTTGTTGTTCTTTGTCTAATTTCTTTAGATGTAAGATTAGGTTACTTATTTGAGATTTTTCTTGTTTTTTGATGTAGGATTGTATTGCAATATACTTCCCTCTTAGAACAACTTTTGCTGCATCCCATAGGTTTTGGGTCAGCCTGTTTTCATTGTTATTTGTTTCTAGGTATTGTTTGATTTCCTATTTGATTTCTTCAGTGATGTCTTGGTAATTTAGTAGCATATTATTTAACCTCTATGTATTTTTATTGTTTACAGTTTTTTCTCTGTAATTGATATCTAGTCTCATAGCATTTTGGTCAAAAAAGATACTTGATACAATTTCAGTTTTCTTAAATTTACTGAGGCTTTTTTTGTGACCCAAGATATGATCTATTCTGGAGAATGTTCCATGTGCACTTGAGAAGAATGTATTCTGTTGGTTTTGGATGGAATGTCTATTATATATCAATTAAGTCCATCTGGTCTAATGTGTCATTTAAAGCTTGTGTTTCCTTATCAATTTTCTGTCTGGTTGATCTGTCCATCGGTGTGATTGGGGTGTTAAACCCCCTACTACTTTTGTGTTACTGTCAATTTCCCCTTTTGTGGCTCTTAGAATTTGCCTTATGTATTGAGGTGCTTCCATGTTAAGTGCATAAATATTTACAATTGTTATATCTTCTTGGATTGATCCCTTGATTATTATGTAGTGTCCTTTGTCTGTTGTAATAGTCTTTATTCTGCAGTCTATTTTGTCTGATATGAGTATTGCTACCCCAGCTTTCTTTGGATTTCCATTTGCATGGACTGTCTTTTTCCATCCACTCACTTTCAGGCTGTATGTGTCCCTTGGTCTGAAATGGGTCTCTTGTAGACCACATACATACATTCTTTTATTTGTATCCATTCAGCTAGTCTGTGTCTTTTGGTTGGAGCATTTAATCCATTTACATTTACAGTAATTATTAATATGTATGTTCTATTACCATTTTTTAATTGCTTTGGGTTTGTTTTTGTAAGTCCTTTCCTTCTCTTGTGTTTCCTGCCTAGAGTAGTTCCTTTAGCATTTGTTTTAATGCTGGTCCTGTGGTGCTGAATTCTCTTAACTTTTGTGTGTCTGTAAGGTTTTAATTTCTCCATTGAATCTGAATGAGATCCTTGCTAGGTAAGTAATATTGGTTGTAGGTTCATCCCTTTCATCACTCTAAATATGCCCTGCCATTCCCTTCTGGCTTGCAGAGTTTCTGCTGAAAGATCAGCTGTTAACCTTATGGGGATTCCCTTGTATATTATTTGTTGTTTTTCCCTTGCTGCTTTCAAATTTTTTCTTTGTATTTAACTTTTGTTTGTTTGATTAATATATGTCTTGGCAAGTTTCTCCTAGGATTTATCCTGTATGGGACTCTCTGCACTTCCTGGACTTTACTTACAATTTCCTTTCCCATGTTAGGGAAGTTTTTGACTACAATTTCTGCAAATATTTTCTCAGATCCTTTCTTTTCCTCTTCTTCTGTGACCCCTATAATTCGAATGCTGGTCCATTTAATATTGTCCCAGAAGTCTCTGAGACTGTCTTAATTTCTTTTTATTCTTTTATCTTTATTCTTCTCAGCAGCAGTTATTTCCGCTATTCTACCTTGCAGGTCACCTCTCCGTTCTTTTGCCTCACTTATTCTGCTATTGATTCCTTCTAGAATATTTTAAATTTCATTTATTTTGTTGTTCATCATTGTCTGTTTGCTCTTTAGTTCTTCTAGGTCCTTGTTAAGCATTTTGTATATTTTCTCTGTTGTTTTTCCAAGATTTTGGATCATCTTTCTATCATTACTCTGAATTCTTTTTTAGGTATACTGCCTATTTCCTCTTCATTTGTTTGGTCTGGTGGTGTTTTACCTTGCTCCTTCGTCTGCTCCATATTTCTCTGTCTTCCCATTTTGTTTAACTCACTGTGTTTTGGGGTCTCCCTTTCACAGGCTGCTGATCCATAGTTCCCAGGTTTTTTGGTGTTTGCCCCCAGTGGGTGAGGTTTGTTTGTTTGCTTGTGTAGGCTTCCTGGGTGGGGGTGACTGGTGCCTGTGTTCTGGTGGGTGGGACTGGATCTTGTCCTTCTGGTGGGCAAGGCTGCATCTGCTGGTGTGTTTTGGAGTGTCTGTGAACTTAGTATGAAGTTAGGCAACCTGTCTGCTAAGGAGTGGGTTTGTATTCCTGTCTTGCTAGTTGATTCGCATTGGGCGTGCAGAACTGGAGCTTCCTGGCCATTGGGTGGATCTGAGTCTTAGTGTCGAGCTGGCAATCTGTGGGAGAGCTCTCTCTGATTAATATTATTTGGGGCTGGGGGGTTTCTGGTGGTCCAAAACCCCAGACTCAGCTCTCCCAACTCAGAGGCTCAGGTCAGACACTGGCTGGAGCATCAAGACCCAGCCAGCTGCACAGCATGGGAGAAAAGAAAAACGAACAGACAGAACCCCAAAACAAATGGTAAAAGTAAACAGAAAAAATCACACAAAGAAACATACACACACACACTCACATAAAGGAAAAGAAACAACAAAACGAACAGACAGATCCCCAAGACAAATGGTAAAAGCAGAACTGAACAGACAAAATCACACATAGAAACATATACACACACACTCATAGAAAGAGAAAAAAAAAAGGAAGAGAGCAACCAAATCAATAAACAAACCCACAAATGAAAACAAGCACTAAAAACTAAAATAAGATAAACATAAAACCAAATCAAACACAGAAAGCAACCCCGAAGTCCACAGTTGCCCCCGAAGTCCACAGTTGCCCCCAAAGTCCACTGCCTCAATTTTGGGAACATTTTTGTCTCTTCAGGTATTCCACAGATGCCAGGTTTACCAAGCAAATTACAGGGATTTAATCCACTGCTCCTAAGGCTGCACGGAGAGATTTCCCTTTCTCTTCTTTTTTCGCAGAACTCCTGGGATTCAGCTTTGGTTTTGGCCCTGCCTCTGCATGTAGGTTGCCCTCAGGCTTCTGTTTCCTGCCCAGAGAGGAGGGGCTTAAAGCAGCTGCCGATTAACGTTCTCTTGCTGACTCATGCTGTGGAGAGGGAGGAGTATGGTACTTGTAATTGGGATGTGGGGACTGTCTGCAGAGGCAGAGGCTGGCGTGAAGTTGCAAAAGCCTGAGGCACTCCTGGGGAAGTTGGCCCTGGATCACAGAACCTTGACAGTGGTGTGCTGCACAGGCTCCTGGGAGGGTGTGAGTAGTGACTTGCACTTGCACACAGGACCCTTGGTGGCACCAGTGGCAGTGGTAGCAGTCTGTGCCTGCCTCTGTGATCCGAAATGATAGCTGTGGCTCACGCCCATATCTGGAGCTTGCTGAGGAGGTGCTCCGCCATCTGTGGGCACACGGAGCAGGAAGACCCTCTCCTTGTCCACCCTGAAAATTGTCTCTTGCCTCCCTGGCAGGTCCAGACATTTTCCCGGATTCTCTCCAAGTTAGCTGTGCCACACTATCCCCTTTCAGTCTGTCTTCACACAGCCAACCCCAGTCCTCTCCCAGGGTTCTGAATTCTGAAGCTGAAGCCTGAGCTCCCAGCCCCCACCCACCGCGGTGGATGAACAGACAAGAGTCTCAGGCTGATGAGTGCTTGTTGGCACCAATCATCTCTGCAGGAATCTCTCTGCTTTGCCCTCTGGACCCCTGTTCCTGCACTCTCCTCCATGGCTCCAAATCTTCCCCCCCACCAGTGAAGGGGCTTCCTAGTGTGTGGAAACTTTCCTCCTTCATAGCTCCCTCCCTGAGGTGCAGGTCCCATCCCTATTCTTTTGCCTCTGTTTATTCTTTTGCCCTACCCAGGTACATGGGGGAGTTTGTTGCCTTTTGGGAAGTCTGAGATCTTCTTCCAGCGTTCAGTAGGTGTTCTGTAGGAGTCCTTCCACATGTAGATGTATTTTTGTTGTATTTGTGGGGAGGAAGGTGATCTCCACATTTTACTCCTCTGCCAATTTGAAGGTCCAGAGTCATTCACATTTCACCTTTATGATTGTTGTTATATGTCTGTACCACCTGTACTAAAATTACCTAAAACTTTTCCTTTAAGTAAACATTTTTAAAATTTTAATCAGTGTTCAACAACTACATTGATGAGTATAAATCTGTAGAGTACAAGTAGAACCAACTGTATTATTTTTAAACTCCCATTGTTGCTTTAATCTGTTCCATGGGTTATATCTTAACTTGCCCTTGGATGAAATTTTAGGCAACTGTTTTTTTCTGTCAGTCTTGAATAATAAAAATGTACCTGGTCACTTTTAATCACAAATCAGACTCACCAACAATCTTATCAGTTATTTTAGTCATTTAAATATCCCAGAATTTTCAATAGTCCAAACTATAACATTTCCATAAAGTTAAACTCCCCCCACCCCCGAACCAGCTCTAACCTGCATCAGATTTGAAGTTTTTGGTACCATTTTGATCTGATGTTTGTTTCCTCTGAGCTTGTTGGGTGTTTAAAACTGATTCACTTATTTATTTTTTTTACATCTTTATTGGAGTATAATTGCTTTACAATGGTGTGTTCATTTCTGCTTTATAACAAAGTGAATCAGTTATACATATACATATATTCCCATATCTCTTCCCTCTTGCATCTCCCTCCCTCCCACCCTCCATATCCCAACCCTCCAGGCGGTCACAAAGCACCAAGCTGATCTCCCTGTGCTATGCAGCTGCTTCCCACTAGCTATCTACCTTACGTTTGTTAGTGTATATATGTCCATGCCTCTCTCTCTCTTTGTCACAGCTTACCCTTCCCCCTCCCCATATCCTCAAGTCCATTCTCTAGTAGGTCTCTGATTCACTTTTTGGTGGATTGTTTCCATAGGTTCTTGGGCAATGTCCCTCATAGTGCTACAACTTTGGAATGGGTCTCCTAAAATGATTCAGGTCACCTTTCATCTGTGGGGTTCACATCTGTCCCAAAGTAATTGAAACTCATACTTTTGTCCCACCATAGGTGACAAGATATTTGACTGCCAGTGTAGCCCTCACCTCCCCATCACTACACTGCTTCTTTTCTAGCTTTTAGACTATATACTTTTTAAGCTGTTAATCAGAACATAGTTTTATATTCACCAAACTTTAGGGGACACATAAAATTCTCTGAGTGATGTTCCTGAAGCCCTTTTCACAAGGTCTGATGAGATGAAGGGAAAAAATCCCATAGTACTTCAACAACTTTCTCCAAAGAAATTCCTTCTCCAGTTCTCTTCCTATTCAACTATTTTATGTGCTGGAGGTGGTGTGTAGAAATAAAGGTTATAAAACTGATTTCCAGCCACCTCCACTGTAAGCTACATATGCTTGCTTTAGAATCCACTAGGTGCATATTGATACTTATCATTTACTTCTCAAGTTTTGAGGCTTCAGCAAAAAATGGAACATAGAGAGCTTTGTTTTAACATCTTGTTACAAATACATTTAGAAACAAATGTTATATCACGACCACAAATGTATAATAAAACCAGAATCACTTACTATAAAGGGAAAGAAACTATAAAGGGAAGAATAAGAAAGCAGTTATTACATTTTTTAATAAAACTTAAACAATGAGATATACATAAAAATAAATACTTAATTTACAAAAATTCAGAGTAAAGTTAATTCCTTGAAGAAAAGAATGGAGCTATTTGTGATACATTGGTAACAAAGCAATATTTGTTTAGATGTTGTTCAACTTGAGATGAAGATGAATCTCTATATCAATTAGATTTTTTTTCATTTTGATGATATCAACAACAAACACCCAACCCACATATCAGAAAGGGCAATATAATAGAGGCCTCAAGGGAAGGAAAACTAACAAATTTTAGCATTTCAAATGACTTCTTTTCTCCCTCCAAGTACTAGAGTTTTCCACTAAGGCCTGACAAAGCTTTCACTAGGGCAAATGATCAAGGCTGAGGTGAGGATCCTGTGGCTTAACCATTTATTTTTTGTTTACTTGACTCCTTGCACTGCTCCTGGTTGTAGAAGAACATGATGCCTTGTGTGGTCAAAGTGCTGTTAACAGAACATAGGCATTCACCCCTACTGGGCTAAATACTCAATGATGCTTCCAGAAGGGAGACAACTGACCAAGACTCAGGGAAGAAGAATCTAGAGCCTCTTCAGTGTATTCAGCAGGAAGTCCAAATATTCTTTTGTATATCATGCAAAATCATCTCATATACCACCAGTAGTACATGTACCACATCATAGGAAATATTTTCTAATATCATGCTGTTTTCTCCATGAAGACTTTATTGTTTTTCCCAGGAAGTTAAATTTGTTACTTTCTAATGTCTTATAGCACCTTTTTCAAACTTCATTGGATCACTTATCACATTACTGTAATTATTTTTTATGTGTCTGCTTCCTCCACCAGCTTGTAAGTATTTTGAGAGCAGGACACTATGTTCTACTCATCTATGTATTGCTAGTATCTAACACAATGCCTGGTCTTTTAACTGTTTATTGAATAAGTGACACGAACAATATTGCATGTTATAGAGGTGGTGGTGGATGTAATCAATAGACTTCATTAAATTAGTGTTTAAGCTAGGCTCTAGGCTAGATAGTGGTGATAAACTGGTGAAAATCAAGACATGGATGTCTGTCTGTATGGGGATCACAATCTAGTTGGAGAGGAAAGACAAGAAATTAGTAAGCAAGTGAAAGTATACATAATTGTAAATTGTAATAATTTGTTGGTAATAACTGAAAGGGGGGGAGTGAATCACAAAAACATAACTACTCTATATAAGACAGTCAGGAAAGGTCACTTTGAGGATGAGACCTAAGGAGTCACTGTGGACTAAGTGATTTCAAAGAGTTCTCAGTACTGGGTATATTTCCAATGGTAGATTGAAGAGAGTAGCCAATGGGAAGCCACTGAAATTTATTGAGCAATGCGTTGCAAGATTAACCATGCAAAATAAAATTCCAAGTATTTGAGACTAGAATTAAGAACACAAGCATTAATGCATTAGTTTAGGAATGATAATAAGGAGGTAAAGTAGAATAGTAGTAATGGAAATGGAGAGGAGTAGGTGGATATGAGAGACACTTAACTCAGCAAAAATGGAACCACATAGAGGAAAGGGCACAGACATGGATGTTAGGAACCTGGGTTCTAGTCCTGGAACTACTGTGCAACTGTGGGCAAGGTACATCTTAGTTTCCCAATTTATAAAAATAAAAGGTTTAAATTCTGTAGCTAATACTGCTAGGTGATCCCCAAACACATTTGCTTTACATTCTACAACAATAAATTAATTTCCATCTTATCTTGCAGTTAGGTGTGACCAGCTAACCAAGTTCTAGCTAATGAAATACAGACAGAAGTGATATTTGAAATTATTCTTTTAGTCCTGGGTCATTAAATCTCCCTAGTCATAATTTTTCGTGCTTTTTCCCTTTCTCTACCAGGTTACTGTGGGTTTTTTGCATAACAAACCACCCCAAAAATTAATGGCTTATAACAACGAGTTATTTAGCTCACTACTCTTTGGATCCACAATTAGGGCTGGGTTAAGCTGGATAATCCTTCAGGTCTTGACTAGACACACTCATGCATCTGTGTTCTGCTGCCAGGTTGAATGAGGGTTACCTGAGCTAGGATGATCTTGGTTCAGTCATCTTGACTTTATTCCATATGATCTTTCATCCTCTGTCACACTAGTCCAAGCTTATTCACAAGGTAGATAGGCAAGATTCCAATAGAACCAATGGAAATGCACAGTGCCTTTTGAGGCCTCCATGTGGAATAGGCATATCATTATGTCTTCTGCATTCTATTAGCCGAAAGAAGCCATAGGATCAGATCAGTAGTATCAAAATCTATGCCTCTTGTGCACCTATCTCCCACAGTGGCCAGTCTGCAACCTTGGTAGGGGTCTACACCTCTACACCATATTTCAACTTTAAAAGCCTTTGGTATGCCATTTGCGATCATTTCCATGCATGTGCAGCCCAGAAGTGAGCCTTGGATTTCACAGGCAGCTTCAGGGGATCTCTTGATTGAACCCCCTCTTTTGTGTAATTTCCCCCACACGCAGTAGCTCCCAGGGATCCTCTTTTCTATGCTCTGGCTCAAAAGCTATAATTTTAGCCTCCTCATGCTGCCATGCATTTCCACAACTGATTTCATCTCCAAGGAAAAAGTTGCAAGAAGAAAGAGAGAAAAAGAAAATGGGTACTTCCACCTACACTCTTAAAACTACAGGTATATTTTTTCCCAATTCTTTTGGTCAGGGAGAAAGATACTTTTCTTTTTCTCAGAGCATTTGGTGCCTATAAGGCCATGGATGCCCTACCTATACTATCACAGGAGTGCAGCTTGAAGTCTGGGACTTTCCAGTAAACAAACACACAAATAAAAACCAAAAATGAAAATTTCCCCACTGTCTCAATCCCACAACTGAGTCACCCCTATTTCCGGCCCATCTCATAGACATCTGACCATAAAAAGAATGTTTCTTTGGAGATTTTTATATTCCTGGAAGCTGTACAGTCCCAGCATTCAAGCCAAGTTTAATTAAGACTGAGAGATATGGTAGGAAAAAGAAAGGAAAATCACCATTGTATCTATCCTTCTTCAAGTTTTGATTTCTCTCCCAATCTTCCTGTTGTACTTATTTCCCACAGTCATAAGAGACTTGCCTCATGTATTAAGTCGAGAGATTTTACATGTAATACGTGGGGGATATAGTGTGAAATGTATTCACACCATCTTAATTGTAACCGTATTATTACTTATGAGAAGTCTTCTGTTAGTATACTTAGGGTTTCTTTATAGGTAATGTGTCTTTCTCCGTTTATTTATTTTTACATATTTATTGGAGTATAATTGCTTTACAATGGTGTGTTAGTTTTGTCTTTATAACAAAGTGAATCAGTTATACGTACACATATGTTCCCATATCTCTTCCCTCTAGCATCTCCCTCCCTCCCACCCTCCCTATCCCACCCCTCTAGGTGGTAACAAAGCACCAAGCTGATCTCCCTGTGCTATGCGCCTGCTTCGCACTAGCTATCTATTTAACGTTTGGTAGCGTATATATGTCCATGCCAATCTCTCGCTTTGTCACAGCTTAACCTTCCCCCACCCCATATCCTCAAGTCCATTCTCTAGTAGGTCTGTGTCTTTATTCCTGTCTTACCCCTAAGCTCTTCATGACATTTTTCTTTCTTAAATTCCATATATATGTGTCAGCATACGGTATTTATCTTTCTCTTTCTGACTTACTTCACTCTGTATGACAGACTCTAGGTCCATCCACCTCACTACAAATAACTCAATTTCGTTTCTTTTTATGGCTGAGTAATATTCCATTGTATATATGTGCCACATCTTCTCTATCCATTCATCCGATGATGGAAACTTAGGTTGTTTCCATCTCCGCACTATTGTAAATAGAGCTAAAATGAACATTTTGGTACATGACTCTTTTTGAATTATGGTATTCTCAGGGTATATGCTCAGTAGTGGGATTGCTGGGTCATATGGTAGTTCTATTTGTAGTTTGTTAAGGAACCTCCATACTGTTATCCATAGTGGCTGTACCAATTCAAAATCCCACCAGCAGTGCAAGAGTGTGCCCTTTTCTCCACACCCTCTCCAGCATTTATTGTTTCTAGATTTTTTGATGATGGCCATTCTGACTGGTGTGAGATGATATCTCATTGTAGTTTTGATTTGCATTTCTCTCATGATTAATGATGTTGAGCATTCTTTCGTGTGTTTGTTGGCAGTCTGTATACCTTCTTTGGAGAAATGTCTATTTAGGTCTTCTGCCCATTTTTGGATTGGGTTGTTTGTTTTTTTGTTATTGAGCTGCATGAGCTGCTTATAAATTTTGGAGATTAATCCTTTGTCACTTGTTTCATTTGCAAATATTCTCTCCCAATCTGAGGGTTGTCTATTGGTCTTGTTTATGGATTCCTTGGCTGTGCAAAAGCTTTGAAGTTTCATTAGGTCCCATTTGTTTATTTTTGTTTTTATTTCCATTTCTCTAGGAGGTGGGTCAAAAAGGATCTTGCTGTGATTTATGTCATAGAGTGTTCTGCCTAGGTTTTCCTCTAAGAGTTTGAATGTTTCCAGCCTTGCATTTAGGTCTTTAATCCATTTTGAGGTTATTTTTGTGTATGGTGTCAGGGAGTGATCTAATCTCATACTTTTACATGTAGCTGTCCAGTTTTCCCAGCACCACTTATTAAAGAGGCTGTCCTTTCTCCACTGTACATTCCTGCCTCCTTTATCAAAGATAAGGTGACCATATGTGCGTGGGTTTATCTCTGGGCTTTCTATCCTGTTCCATTGATCTATATTTCTGTTTCTGTGCCAGTACCATACTGTCTTGATAACTGTAGCTTTGTAGTATAGTCTGAAGTCTGGGAGCCTGATTCCTCCAGCTCTGTTTTTCGTTCTCAAGATTGCTTTGACTATTCAGCGTCTTTTGTGTTTCCATACAAATTGTGACATTTTTTGTTCTAGTTCTGTGAAAAATGCCAGTGGTTGTTTGATAGGGATTGCATTAAATCTATAGATTGCTTTGGGTAGTAGAGTCATTTTCACAATGTTGATTCTTCCAATCCAAGAACATGGTATATCTCTCCATCTATTTGTATCATCTTTAATTTCTTTCATCAGTGTCTTATAATTTTCTGCATACAGGTCTTTTGTCTCCTTAGGTAAGTTTAGTGTATAGGAATACACTATACTTTATTAGTGTATAGGAATGTCAGAGCTTTCTGTGCATTAATTTTGTATCCTGCTACTTTACCAAATTCATTGATTAGCTCTAGTAGTTATCTGCTAGCATCTTTAGGGTACTCTATGTGTAGTATCAAGTCATCTGCAAACAGTAACAGCTTTACTTCCTATTTTCAGATTTGGATTCGTTTTATATCCTTTCCTTCTCTGATTGCTGTGGATAAAACTTCCAAAACTATGTGGAATAAGAATGGTGAGAGTGGGCAACCTTGTATTGTTCCTGATCTTAGTGCAAATGCTTTCAGTTTTTCACCATCGAGGACGATGTTACCTGTGGGTTTGTTATATATGACCTTTATTATGTTGAGGAAATTTCCCTCTATGCCTATGTTCTGCAGTGTTTTTATCATAAATGTGTGTTGAGTTTTGTCAAAAGCTTTCTCTGTATCTATTGAGAGGATCATATGGTTTTTCTCCTTCAACTTGTTAATATGGTGTGTCACGTTGTTTGATTTGAATATATTGAAGAATCCTTGCATTCCTGGAATAAACCCCACTTGGTCATGGTGTATGATCCTTTTAATGTGCTGGATTCTGTTCGCTAGTATTTAGTTGAGGGTTTTTGCATCTATGTTCATCAGTGATATTGGCCTGTAGTTTTCTTTCTTTGTGACATCCTTGTCTGGGTTTGGTATCAAGGTGATGGTGGCCTCGTAGAAGGAGTTTGGGAGTGTTCCTCCCTCTGCTATATTTTGGAAGAGTTTGAGAAGGATAGGTGTTAGCTCTTCTCTAAATATTTGATAGAATTCGCCTGTGAAGCCATCTGGTCCTGTGCTTTTGTTTGTTGGAAGATTTTTAATCACAGTTTCAATTTCAGTGCTTGTGATTGGTCTGTTCATATTTTCTATTTCTTCCTGATTTAGTCTTGGAGGTTGTGCATTTCTAAGAATTTGTCCATTTCTTCCAGGTTGTCCATTTTATTGGCATAGAGTTGCTTGTAGTAATCTCTAATGATCTTTTGTATTTCTGCAGTGTCACTTGTTACTTCTCCTTTTTCATTTCTAATTCTATTGATTTGAGTCTTCTCCCTTTTTTTCTTGATGAGCCTGGCTAATGGTTTATTGATTTTGTTTATTTTCTAAAGGATTCAGCTTTTAGTTTTATTGATCTTTGCTATAATTTCCTTCATTCCTTTTTCATTTATTTCTGATCTGATTTCTATCATTTCTTTCCTTCTGCTAAGTTTGGAGGGGTTTTTTTTGTCCTTCTTTCTCTAATTGCTTTTGGTGCAAGGTTAGGTTGTTTATTCAAGATGTTTCCTGTTTCTTAAGGTAGGATTGTGTGGTTATAAACTTCCCTCTTAGAACTGTTGTTGCTGCATCCCATAGGTTTTGGGTTGTTGTGTCTCCATTGTCATTTGTTTCTAGGTATTTTTAATTTCCTCTTTGATTTCTTTAGTGATCACTTCGTTATTAAGTAGTGTATTGTTTAGCCTCCATGTGTTTGTATTTTTTACAGATCTTTTCCTGTATTTGATATCTAGTCTCATCGCATTGTGGTCGGAAAGGATACTTGATAAAATTTCAATTTTCTTAAATTTACCAAAGCTTGATTTGTGACCCAGGATATGATCTATCCTGGAGAATGTTCCATGAGCACTTGAGAAGAATGTTTATTCTGCTGTTTTTGGATGGAATGTCCTATATATAACAATTAAGTCCATCTTGTTTAATGTATCATTTAAAGCTTGTGTTTCTTATTTATTTTCATTTTGGCTGATCTATCCACTGGTGAAAGTGGGGTGTTTAAGTCCCCTACTATGAATGTGTTACTGTCGATTTCCCCTTTTATGGTTATTAGTATTTGCCTTATGTATTGAAGTGCTCCAATGTTGGGTGCATAAATATTTACTATTTTTATATATTCCTCTTGGATCGGTCCCTTGATCATTATGTAGTGTCCTTCTTTGTCTCTTCTAATAGTCTTTATTTTAAAGTCTATTTTGTCTGATATGAGAATTGCTACCCCAGCTTTCTTTTGGTTTCCATTTGCATGGAATATCTTTTTCCATCCCTTTATTTTCAGTCTGTATGTGTCTCTAGGTCTGAAGTGTGTGTTGTAGACAGCAGATATATGGGTCTTGTTTTTGTATCCATTCAGCCAATCTGTGTCTTTTGGTGGGAGCATTTAGTCCACTTACATTTAAGGTAATTATCGATATGTATGTTCCTATTCCCATTTTTTTAACTGTTTTGAGTTTTGTATTGTAGGTCTCTTCCTTCTCTTGTGTTTCTTGCCTAGAGAAGTTCCTATAGCAGTTGTTGTAAAGCTGGTTTTGTGGTGCTGAACTCTCTTAGCTTTTGCTTGTATGTAAAGGTTTTAATTTCTCCATCAAATCTGAATGAGATCTTTGCTGGGTAGAGTGGTCTTGGTTGCAGGGTTTTCTCCTTCATCACATAAAATATGTCCTGCCAGTCACTTCTGGCTTGCAGAGTTTCTGCTGAAAAATCAGCTGTTAACCTTATGGGGATTCCCTTGTGTGTTATTTGTTGTTTTTCCCTTGCTGCTTTTAATTTGTTTTCTTTGTATTTAATTTTTGACAGTTTGATTAATATGTGTCTTGGCATATTTCTCCTTGGATTTATCCTGTATGGGACTCTCTGTGCTTCCTGGACTTGATTAACTATTTCCTTTCCCATATTAGGGAAGTTTTCAATTATAATCTCTTCAAATATATTCTCAGTCCCTTTCTTTTTCTCTTCTTCTTCTGGAACCCCTATAATTCGAATGTTGGTGTGTTTAATGTTGTCACAGAGGTCTCTGAGACTGTCCTCAGTTCTTTTCATTCTTTTTTCTTTATTCTGCTCTGCACTAGTTATTTCCACTATTTTATCTTCCAGGGCACTTATCGGTTCTTCTGCCTTAGTTATTCTGCCCTTGATCCCATCTAGAGTATTTTTAATTTCATTTATTGTGTTGTTCATCATTGTTTGTTTCTTGCATTTTGTCTATTCTATTTCCAAGATTTTGGATCAACTTTACTATCATTATTCTGAATTCTTTTTCAGGTAGACTGCCTATTTACTCTTCATTTGCTAGGTCTGGTAGGTTTTTATCTTGCTCCTTCTTCTGCTGTGTGTTTTTATGTCTTCTCATTTTGCTTATCTTACTGTTTTTGTAGCCTCCTTTTTGAAGGGTGCATGTTCGTAGTTCCCGTTGTTTTTGCTGTCTGTCCCCTGTGGCTAAAGTTGTTTCAGTGGATTGTGTAGTCTCCCTGGTGGAGGGGACTAGTGCCTGTGTTCTGGTGGATGAGGCTGGATCTTGTCTTTGTTGTGGGTAGGTCCACCTCTGGTGGTGTGTTTTGGGGTGTCTGTGGGCATACTATGATTTTAGGCAACCTCTCTGTTAATGGGTGGGGCTGTGTTCCTGTCTTGCTAGTTGTTTGGCATAGGGTGTCCAGCACTGTCGCTTGGTGATGTTGAATGAAGCTGGGTGCTGGTGTTATGATGGAAATATCTGGGAGATTTTCGCCGTTTGATATTACGTGGAGCTGTGACGTCTCTTGTGGACCAGTGTCCTGAATTTGGCTCTCCCATCTCAGAGGCTTAGAACTGAGTCCTGGCTGCAGCCCCAAAAGCCTTTCATCCACACGGCTTAGAATAAAATGGAGAAAAAGTAGAAAGAAAGAGAAAAAGAAAGAAAGAAAGAAAGAAAGAAAGAAAGATAGGAGGGAGGGAGGGAGGAAGGAAGGAGGGAAGGAAGTAAAGAAAGAAAGAAGATAAAATAAAGTAAGGTAAAATAAAATAAATGTATTAAAATTAAAAATAATTATTAAGAATAAAACATTTTGAGAAAAAGAAAATAATGGACGGATAGAACCCTAGGACAAATGATGGAAGTAAACCTATACAGACAAAATCTCACGCAGAAGCATACACATACACACTCAGAAAAAGGGGAAAAGGGGAAAAAATAATAAATCTTGCTCTCAAAATCCACCTCCTCATTTTGGGATGATTCGTTGTCTATTCATATATTCCACAGAGGCAGGGTACATCAAATTGATTGTGGAGTTTTAATCTACTGCTTCTGAGGCTGCTGGCAGAGATTTCCCTTTCTCTTCTTTGTTCTCACAGCTCCAGGGGCTCAGCTTTGGATTTGGCCCTGCCTCTGCGTGTAGGTCGCTGAGGTCATCTGTTCTTCTCTCAGACAGGACGAGGTTAAAATAGCAGCTGCTTTGGGGACTCTGTCTCACTCAGGCCAGGGGGAGGGAGGGGTACAGATGCGGGGTGAGCCTGTGGCAACAGAGGCCTGCATGACGTTGCACTAGCTTGAGGCGGGCCGTGTGTTCTTCCGGGGAAGTTGTCCCTGGATCACGGGACCCTAGCTGCGGTGGGCTGCACAGGCTCCCGGGAGGGGAGGTGTGGATAATGACCTGTGCTCGCACACAGGCTTCTTGGTGGTGGCAGCAGTAGCCTTAGCGTCTTATGCCCATCTCTGGATCTCCTTTAAGCAGCGTTCTTAATCCCCTCTCCTCGCGCACCAGGAAACAAAGAGGGAAGAAAATGTCTCTTGCCTCTTCGGCAGGTCCAGACTTTTCCCCAGACTCCCTCGCGGCTAGCCGTGGTGCACTAACCCCCTGCAGGCTGTGTTCATGCCACCAACCCCAGTGCTCTCCCTGTGCTCTGACCGAAGCCCAAGCCTCAGCTCCCAGCCCCGCCTGTCCCGGCGGGTGAGCAGACAAGCCTCTCGGGCTGTTGAGTGCAGGTCGGCACCGATCCTCTGTGCGGGAATCTCTCCGCTTTGCCCTCTGCACCCCTGTTGCTGTGCTCTCCTCCGCGGCTCCGAAGCTTTCCCCCTCTGCCACCCACAGTCTCCGCCCACGCAGGGGCTTCCCAGTGTATAGAAACCTTTCATCCTTCACAGCTCCCTCCCACTGGTGCAGGTCCCGTCCCTATCCTTTTGTCGCTTTATTCTTTTTTCTTTTGCCCTACCCAGGTTTGTGGGGACTTTCTTGCCTTTTGGGAGGTCTGAGGTCTTCTGCCAGCGTTCAGTAGGTGTTCTGTAGGAGTTGTTCCACGTGTAGATATATTTCTGGTGTATCTGTGGGGAGGAAGGTGATCTCCACTTCTTACTCTTCCGCCATCTTCCTGTCCAGCCTCTCCCTGGTTTTTTTTAAGGTCCTTTTGACTTTGAGTTCTGTGACTTCACTAATATGAGTCTAGATTTGAATTTTATTTCATTTATCACTCTCAGAACTCGTACTTCTGGAATGTGAGGATCCTTAGAGTTTTTCAACAATGAAAATTCTTAGCCGTTACCACTTTGAATATTATCTCTCAGCCATTCACTCTATTATTTTCCTCCTGGAACATTAGTCTTATGAAAGACCTTCTCATTCTATTTTTCATGTCTCTTAACTTCCTGTTCAGATGTTTCATCTCTGTATCTTACCTTGCCACATTTTGGGTATCTTATATGCCAGAAATTAAGATAGGCAATTAATATACATTATTTCATTTAATTGCTATAACAACATTAAATGTAGGTATTCTCATTTCTTTTTTCTTTATAGGAGCATAATTGATTGAAAATGTGTCAGTTTTAGGTGTACAGCAAAGTGATTCAGTTATATATATACATGTATCTATTATTTTTCAAGTTATTTTCCCATATAAGTTATTAGAGAATATCGATCAGACTTCCCTGTGCTATACAATAGCTCCTTGTTGGTTATTTATTTTAAATACAGCAGTGTGTAATGTCAATCCCAAACTCCCAATCTATCCTCCCCCTTCCCCCTTCCCCCGGTAATCATAATCTCATTCTGTAAGACTGTGAGTCTGTTTCTGTTTTGTAAATATATTCATTTGTATCATTTTTTTAGATTTCGCATATAAGTGATATCATATTATATTTGTCTTTCTCTGTCTGCTTACTTCACTTAGTATGATAATCTCCAGGTCCATCTATGGTCCTGCAAATGGCATTATTTCATTATTTTTAAAGGCTGAATAATATTCCATTGTATATATGTAGCACACTTTCTTTTCTTTTCTTTTTTTTCATGGTTCAAAAGAATTATTAACTTTTTAATTAAGGTAAAATCAACATACAATATTATATTAGTTTCAGGTGTGCGATCTAATGATTCAATAAGTGTATACATTGTGAAATGATCACCACAATAAGTGTTGTTAACATCCATCATCATATGTAGTTACAAATTTTTTTATTGTGATGAGAACTTTTAAGATTTACTCTCTTAGCAACTTTCAACTATGCAATACAGTATTATTTTTTTAATTAATTTTTATTGGAGTATAGTTGCTTTACAATGTTGTGTTTGTTTCTACTGTACAACAAAGTACATCAGTTCTATGTATACATACATCCCCTCTTTTTTGGATTTCCTCCCCATTTAGGTAACCACAGAGCATTGAGTAGAGTTTCCTGTGCTATACAGTAGGTTCTCATTAGCTATCTATTTTATACATAGTATCAATAGTGTATATGTGTCAATCCCAATCTCCCAATTCTTCCCACCACCACCCCCTTTCCCCCTTGGTATCCATATATTTATTCTCTACGTCTGTGTCTGTATTTCTGCTTTGCAAATGAGAGCACCTATACCATTTTTCTAGATTGCACATGTATGTGTTAATGTACAATATTTGTGTTTCTCTTTCTGACTTACTTCACTCTGTATGACACTAAGTCCATTCATATCTCTACAAATTATGCAATTTCATTCCTTTTTGTGGCTGAGTAATATTCCACTGGCAATACAGTATTATTAACTGTAGTTGTCGTGCTGTACATTATATTCCCATGACTTATTTATTTTATAACTGGAAGTTTGTACCTTTTGACTACCTTCACCTATTTCAGCCACCCCCCACCTTGCCTCTGGCAACCACCTACCTGTGTTCTGTATATACAAGCTTGGTTTTCTTTGTTTTTTTGTTTTCTGTTTTTTGTTCTTAATTCCACATATAAGTGAGATCATGTAATATTTGTCTGACATATTTCACTTAGATAATGTCCTCAAGTTCCATCCATTTTGTACACATGGCAAGATTTAGTTCTTTCCTATGGCCAAATAATGTTCCATTGTGTATGTATGCACCACAGTTTCTTTATCCATTCATCTGCCAATGGACACAGGTTGTTTAAATATCTTGGCTATTATAAACAATGCTGCAATGAACACCTGGGTGCATAATATCTTTATCCTTTATCTGTCAAAGGACATTTATGTTGCTTTCATGTCTTAGCTATTGTAAACAGTGCTTCAATGAACATTGGGATACATGTAGCCTTTTGAACCATGTTTTCCGTATATATGTCCAGGAGTGGGATTGCTGGACCATATGGTAGCTCTATTTTTAGTTTCTTAAGGAACCGGCATATTTTTCCCCATAGTGGCTGTACCAATTTACATTCCCACCAACAGTGTAAGAGGGTTCCCTTTTCTCCACACCTTGTCCAGCATTTATTGTTTGTAGACTTTTTGATGATGGTCATTCTGACTGGTGTGAGGTGATACCTCATTGAAGATTTGATTTGCATTTCTATAATAATTAGTGATGTAGAGCATCTTTTCATGTGCTCTTTGGTCATCTGTATGTCTTCTTTGGAGAAATGTCTATTCAAATCTGCCCATTTTTTGACTGAGTTGTTTGTTTGTTTGATGTTGAGCCGATTGTGCTGTTTATAAATTCTGGAGACTAATCCCTTGTCAGTCATGTAATTTGCAAATATTTTCTCTCATTCTGAGAGTTGTCTTTTCATTTTGCTTATGCTTGCCTTTGCTGTGCAATGCTATTGAGTTTAATTAGATCCCATTTATTTTTTGTCCATTACTCTAGGAGATGGATCAAAAAAATCTTGCTATGATTTATGTCAAAGAGTGTTCTGCCTATGTTTTCCTCCAAGAGTTTTATAGTATTCAGTCTTACATTTAGTTCTTTAATTCACTTAGAATTTATTTTTGTGTATGGTGTTAAAGAATGTTCTCATTTCATTTTTTTAAGTAGCTGTCCAGTTTTCCCAGCACCACTTATTGAAAGGCCTGTATTTCCTCCATTGTATAGTTTTGCCACATTTGTCATACATTAATTGACCATAGGTGTGTGGGTTTATTTCTGGGCTGTCTATCCTATGCCATTGATCTGTATTTCTGTTTTTGAGCAAGTACCATACTGTCCTGATTACTGTAGCTTTGTAGTATAGTCTGAAGTCAGGAAGCCTGATTCCTCCAGCTCCGTTTTTCTTTCTCAAGTTTGTTTTGGCTATTCAGCGTCTTCTGTGTCTCCATACAAATTTTAACATGTTTTGTTCTAGTTCTGTGAAAAATGCTGTTAGTAATTTGATAGGGATTGCATGGAATTTGTAGATTACCTTGGGTAGTATAGACATTTTGACGGTATTGATTCTTCCAATCCAAGAACATGCTTTATCTTTCCATCTGTTTGTGTTGTCTTTGATTTTTTTTATCAGTATCTTATAGTTTTTGTAGTACAGATCTTTTGTCTCCTTAAGTAGGTTTATTCCTAGGTACTTTATTCTTTTTGATGTGATGGTAAACGGATTTGTGTTCTTAAATTATCTTTCTGATCTTTGTTGTTAGTGTATGGAAATGCAACAGATTTCTCTGTATTAATTTTGAGTCCTTTAAATTTACTGAATTTATTGATGAGCTGTGGCATTTTTCTGATAGCATCTTTAGGATTTTCTATGTATAGTATCATGTCATCTACAAACAGTGACAATTTTAATTCTCCTTTTCCAATTTGGATTCCTTTTATTTCTTTTTCTTCTCTGATTGCCTTGGCTAAGACTTCCAAAGCTATGTTGAATAAAAGTTGTGAGAGTGGACATCCTTTTCTTATTCCTGATCTTAGAGGAAATGCTTTCATATGTTCACCATTAAATATGATGTTAACTGTTGGTTTGTCATATATGGCCATTATTATGTAGAGGTATGTTCCTTCTATGTCCACATTCTGGAGAGTTTTTATCATAAATGGTGTTGAATACTGTCAAAAGCTTTTTCTGCTTTTATTGAGATGATTTTATTCTTCAATTTGTTGATGTGGTGTATCACACTGATTGATTTGCAGGTATTGAAAACTCCTTGCATCCCTGGCATAAATCCCACTTGATCATGGATATATGTTCTTTAAATGTATTGTTGGATTAGGTTTGCTAGTATTTTGTTGAGGAGTTTTGCACCTATGTTCCTCAGTGATATTGGCCTGGATTTTATTTATTTTTTTGTATCTTTGTTTGGTTTTGGTATCAGGGTGATGGTGGCCTCATAGAATGTGTTTGGGAGTTTTCATTTCTCTGAAATTTTTGGAATAGTTTCAGAAGGATAGGTGATTACTCTTCTCTAAATGTATGACAGAATTTGCCTGTGAAGCCATCAGGTCCTGGGCTTTTATTTCTTGGGAGTTCTTAAATCACAGTTTCAATTTCATTGCTTGTGATTGGTCTGTCCGTATTTTCTATTTCTTCCTGGTTCAGTGTTGAGAGATTGTACCTTTTTAAGGGTTTGTCCATTTCTTCCAGGTTGTCCATTTAATTAGCATATAGTTGCTTGTAGTAGTCTCTTATGATGATTTGTATTTCTGTGGTGTCTGTTTTAACTTCTCCTTTTTCATTTCCAATTTTAACAATTTGAGCCCTCACTCTCTTTTCTTGATGAGTCTGGCTAAAGGATTATCAATTTTGTTTATCTTTTAAAAGAAACAGCTTTGGGGCTTCCCTGGTGGCGCAGTGATTGGGAGTCTGCCTGCCAATGCAGGGGACACGGGTTCATGCCCCGGTCCAGGAAGATCCCACATGCCGCGGAGCGGCTGGGCCAGTGAGCCATGAACACTGAGCCTGTGCGTCCAGAGCCTGTGCTCTGCAATGGGAGAGGCCACAACAGTGAGAGGCCTGCATACCGCAAAAAAAAAAAAAAAAAAAAAAAAAGAACCAGCTTTTAGTTTCATTGATCTTTGCTATTTTTTGCTTAGTCTCTATTTCATTTATTTCTGCTCTGATCTGTATGATTTATTTCCTTCTACTAACTTTGGGTTTTTTTGTTCTTTCTCTAGTTGCTTTAGGTGTAATGTTAAGTGGTTTATTTGTGATTTTTCTTGTTTCCTAAGGTAAGATTATATTACTATAAACTTCTCTCTTAGAATTGCTTTTGCTGCATTCTATAGGTTTTAGATAATTGTACTTTCATTTTCTTCTGTCTCTAGGTAATTTTTAATTTCCTCTTTGATTTCTTCAGTGATCCATTTTTTGTTTAGGGGCATATTGTTTAGCCTCCACATGTTTGTGTTTTTTAAGGTTTTTTTTTCTCCTTCTAGTTGATTTCTACTCTCATAGCATTGTGGTCAGAATAGATGCTTGACATGATTTCAATTTTCTTAAATTTACTGAGGCTCACTTTGTCACCCATCATGTGATCAATCCTGGAGAATGGTCCATGTGCACTTAAGAAGAATGTGTATTCTGCTGCTTTTGGATGGAATGCTCTACAAATATCCATTAAGTCCATGTGGTTTAATGTGTCATTTAAGGACTGTTTTTTTAGTTGATTTTCTGTCTGGATGATCTGTCCATTGATGAAAGTGGGGTGTCCCCTCCTTCCTTCCCTCCCTCCCTCCTTCCTTCCTTCCCTCCCTCCTTCTTTCCTTCCTTCCATGCCCCCCCCTTCTATCTCTCTCTCGGTCTCTCCCTTTGTTCTTTCTTTTCCCTTGTTCCCTCTCTTGGGATAAATATATCCCTGCAAACTGAAGGAAACTCTGAGGTGATGGTACTTCCAGCTGTAGACTCCAGGAGACATGGTTGGGCTGACCTGAGCTAGGGGGTGCTGCTTGGCACCTTGGAAAAAGAGAAGCAGAGGCTGTGTTGTGCCCCAAACATCTGGGGCTGTTGATGCCACCCAGGCAGTGAACTGTTCCATAGGAAAAAATAGGCTGCAGGAGTGGACAGTGTTAGAACTGCCACCTCGGGATCGAGCAGTTCTCAGCATAAATAGAGCAGCATATGGGCCTCTTAGTAACACCCCGGACCTCCTTTTATCTTAGAACTTCTCACCATTTCATCATTGACATGTTCTGGTCACAAAAGAAGACAAGAAAGTCAATATCTTTGGAGGGTTCAGATCTATCCAGACTGTTTCCCAGAACTCATGGATAGGTGGTGTATGCCACAAGATGTAAAGAACCACTCAAGAAAAATCAGTGCCTGGATGGAACAGCTGAGAACAAACACCTCAAAAGCTATTCCTCCTGGCTCCTGCAATGACATACCTATTTCTGTTGGGGTTTTGTGGAGATGGGTTGGGCTGCTGATTAAGGAAGGGTTATACAATCTTAAAATTAGTGAAATATTTTTTTAAAAAAAGAAAGAAGATGGGGTGGTTAAGTCTTCACTATTATTGTGCTGTTGTCAATTTCTCCTTTTATGGCTGTTAGTATTTGCCTTATATATTGGGGTTCTTCCATGTTAAATGTATACATATTTACAATTGTTACATCTTCTTGGATTGCTCTCTTTATCATTATGTAGTGTCCTCCTTTGTCTCGTGTAACAGTCTTTATTTTAATATCTATTTTGCTGATATGAGTATTGCTACTCCAGCTTTTTTTTGATTTCCATTTTCATGGAATACCTTTTTCCATCCACTCACTTTCAGTCTGTATGCGTCCATGGATCTGAAATGGGTCTCTTCTACACAGCATATATATGGGTCTTGTTTTTGTATTCACTTAGCCAGTGTATGTCTTTTGGCTGGAGCATTTAATCAGCTTAAATTTAAGGTAATTATTTATATGTATGTTCCTGTTGCCATTTTTCCTAATGGCTTTGGATTTGTTTTCATGGGTGTATTTTTCCCCTTCCACTTTTTTTCTTTTCTCTTGTGATTTGATGCCTATTTTTAGTATTTACTATCTTTCATCTTTAGTGCTTAGTGTTTTGATTCCTCTTTCTTTTTTTGTGTGTATCTATTTTAGATTTTGGGTTTGTGTTTTTTTGGGGTTTTTTTGAGGTACGTGGGCCTCTCACTGTTGTGGCCTCTCCTGTTGTGGAGCACAGGCTCCGGATGCACAGGCTCAGTGGCCGTGGCTCATGGGTCTAGCCACTCTGTGACATGTAGGATCTTCCCGGACCGGGGCACGAACCCATGTCCCCTGCATCAGCAGGCGGACTCTCAACCACTGTGCCACCAGGGAAGCCCGGGTTTGTGCTTTTGATATAACAGTATGTATATAAACACAGTTGTTTTAACTTGCTGGTCTGTTCATTGCAAACGCATTTCCAATATTCTACATTTATTTTCCCCTCTTCTCTCGATTGCTACTTTGATAAGATATTTGTGTGTGAATGATTTCTTACCTTTACTGTATGATTTCCTTTACTGGTGAGCTTTTCCGTTCATAATTTTCTTGTTTCTAGTAGTGGTCTTTTCTTTTCCGCTTAGAGAAGTTCCTTTAGCATTTGTTGCAAGGCTGGTCTGGTGGTGCTAAGTTTTCTTACCTTTTGCTTAACTGGAAAGCTTTTGATTTCTCCACTGAATCTGAATGAGAGCCTTGCTAGTTAGAGTGTTCTTGGTTGTAGGTTCTTCCCTTTCATCACTTTAAATATGTCGTGTCACTTGCTTCTGGCCTGCAGAGTTTCTGCTGAGAAAACAGCTGATAACCTTACCAGAGTTTCTTTGTATGCCATTTATTGCTTTTCCCTTGTTGCTTTTAATATTTTTTTGTTTGTCTTTATTTTTTGTCGATTATACTGCTATGTGTCTTAGTATGTTACTGTTTGGAATTTTCTGCACTTCCTGGATTTGGGTGGCTGTTTGCTTTCCTATATTAGGGAAGTTTTCAGCTATTAACTCCTCAAATATTTTCATGGGGACTTTTTCTCTCTCTTCTCCTTCTGGGACCCCCCCATAATGCAAATGTTGTCCCAGAAGTCTCTTAGATTGTTTTCATTTCTTTTAATTCTTTTTTTCTTTACTCTGTTCCATGATGTGATTTCCACCATTCTGTCTTCCAGCTAATTTATCTGTTCTTCTGCCTCAGTTATTGTTCTATTGATTCCTTCTAGTGTATTTTTCATTTTAGTTATTGTATTGTTCATCTCTGTTTGTTTGTTCTTCAGTTCTTCTATGCCTTTGTTAAACATTTATTTTACCTTCTCAATCTTTTCCAAGATTGGATCATCTTCACTATCATTACTCTGATTTATTTCTCCAGTAGATTTCCTATCTCACTTCACTTAGTTGTTCTTCTGGTGTTTTATCTTGTTCCTTCATCTGGTACATATTCCTCCGCTGTCTCATTTTGTGGAACTTTCTATAATTGTGGTTTTCATTCTGCAGGCTGCAGGACTGTACTTCTTCTTGCTTCTGCTCTCTGCCCTCTGGTGAATAAGGCTGTCTAAGAGGCTTGTGCAGGCTTCCTTGTGGGAGGGACTTATACCTGCCCACTGGTGTGTGGAGTTGGGTCTTGTCATTCTAGTGGGCAGGGCCATGCTCAGTAATACTCTAAGAAGCCTGTCTGCCGAGGGATGGGGCTGTGTTCTCACCCTGTTTGTTGTTCAGCCTGAGGCGTCCCAGCACTACAGCCTACAGCCTGTTGGGTTGGGCTCTGTCTTGGGGAGGAAATGCCAGCCTCCAAGAGGGCTGACACCAATGAGTACTCCCCAGAATTGCCACATTAAGCCCCAGCTTCCCCATACCTCTGCAGGAGACTCTCCAAAACTAACAGGTAGGTCTGGCCCATTCTCTTATGAGGTCACTGCTTTTTTCCCTGGGTCCTGGTATGCGTGAGACCTTGTGTGTACCCTCCAAGAGTGAAGTTTCTTTTCCCCTAGTCCTGTGGAATTCCTGTGATTTAACCATTCTGGTCTTCAAAGCCAGATTCTCTGGGGTTCTCCTCCTCCAGTTGCCAGACCCCCAGCCTGGGAAGCCTGTCATTGGACTCAGGATTTTCACTTCTCTGGGAGAACTTCTGTGGTGTAAGTATTTTCCAGATAGAGGGTCACGCAGCTGGCATGTATGGGATTTGATTTTATTGTGATTTTACCCCGCCTACCATCTTGTTGTGCCTTCATGGTCTTTGGATGTAGGGTATGTTTTTTTTTTGGTAGGTTCCAGCACATTTTTCTTGGTGGTAATTCAGCAGTTACTTGTGTGCTTTTTTTTTCTTTTCTCTCTTAGCAACATTCAAAAATGCAATGCAGTACATTACTAAATATAGTTGCCATGCTGTATATTATATCACCAGGACTTATTTATTTACTTATTTATTTATTTATAAAATAATATCAGTAATTTTAATCTTTTTTTAAAATATCTTCAGTGATACATGGTATTTCATTTTTTAAACATATTTATTGGAGTATAATTGATTTACAATGTGTGTTAGTTTCTAATTTATAGCAAAGTGAATCAGCTATACGTATACATATAACCTGATATCTCCTCCCACTTGTGTCTCCCTCGCATACTCCCTATCCCACCCCTCTAGGTGGTCATAAAGCACCGAGCTGATCTCCCTGTGCTATGTGGCTGCTTCCCACTAGCTATCTATTTTGCACTTGTTAGTGTATATATGTCCATGCCACTCTCGCACTTCTTCCCAGCTTCCCCTTCCCCTTCCCCATGTCCTCAAGTCCATTCTCTACATCTGTATCTTTATTCCTGTACTGCCCCTAGGTTCTTCAGAACCATTTTTTTTCTGAATACATATATATGTGTTAGCATACAGTATTTGTTTTTCTGTTTCTGACTGACTTCACTCTGTAGACAGACTCTAGGTCCATCTATCTCACTACAAATAACTCAATATCATTTCTTTTTATTGCTGAGTAATATTCCATTGTATATATGTACCACATTTTCTTCATCCATTCATCTGTTGATGGACAGTTAGGTTGCTTCCATTTCCTGGCTACTGTAAAGAGCTGCAATGAACATTGTGGTACATGACACTTTTTGAAATATGGATTTCTCAGGGTATATGTCCAGTAGTGGGTTCCTGGGTTGTACGGTAGTTCTATTTTTACATTTTTAAGGAAACTCTATACTGTTCTCCAGAGTGGCTGTATCAATTTACATTCCCAGCAACAGTGTAAGAGGGTTCCCTTTACTCCACACCCTCTCCAGCATTTATAGTTTGTAGATTTTTTGATGATGACCATTCTGACTGGTATGAGGTGATGATTGTAGTTTTGATTTGCGTTTCTCTAATGATTAGTGATGTTGAGCATCCTTTCATGTGTTTGTTGGTAATCTGTATATCTTCTTTGAAGAATTATCTATTTTTGTCTTCTGACCATTTTTGGATTGCGTTTTTGTTTTTCTGATATTGAGCTTCATGGGCTGCTTGTAAATTTTGGAGATTAATGTTTTGTCAGTTGCTTCACTGGCAAATGTTTTCTCCCATTCTGAGGGTTGTCTTTTCATATTGTTTATGTTGTTTTCCTATGCTGTGAAAAAGCTTTTAGGTTTCATTAGGTCCCATTTGTTTATTTTTCTTTATATTTACATTTCTCTAAGAGGTGGGTCAAAAAGGATCTTGCTGTGATTTATGTCATAGAGTGTTCTGCCTGTTTTCTCTAAGAGTTTGATAGTGTTGGGCCTTACATTTAGGTCTTTAATCCATTTTGAGTTTATTTTTGTGTATGGTGTTAGGGAGCTTTCCAATATCATTCTTTTATATGTAGCTGTCCAGTTTTTCAAGCACCACTTATTTAAGAGGCTCTCTTTTCTCCATAGTATATTCCTGCCTCCTTTATCAAAAATAAGGTGACCCTAAGTGTCTGGGTTTATCTCTGAGCTTTCTATCCTATCCTATTTTCTATCCTATCTTATTTTCTATCCTATTTTTTCCATTGATCTATATTTCTGTTATTGTACCAGTACCATACTCTCATGTATACCGTAGCTTTCTAGTATAGTCTGAAGACCGGGATCCTGATTCCTCCAGCTCCGTTTTTCTTTCTCAAGATTGCTTTAGCTATTTGGGGTCTTTAGTGTTTCCATACAAATTGTGAAAGTTTTTGTTGTAGTTCTGTGGAAAATGCCATTGGTAGTTTGATAGGGATTGCATTGAATCTGTAGATTGCTTTGGGTAGTATAATCATTTTCACAGTGTTCATTCTTCAAGTCCAAGAACATTGTATATCTCTCCATCTGTTTATATCATCTTTAATTTCTTTCATCAGAGTCTAATACTTTTCTGCATACACGTCTTTTGTCTCCTTAAGTAGGTTTATTCCTAGGTATTTTATTCTTATTGTTGCAATGGTAAATAAGAGTGTTTCCTTAATTTCTCTTTCAGAATTTTCATCATCAATGTACAGGAATGCAAGAGATTTCTGTGCATTAATTTTGTGTCCTTCTACTTTACTAAATTCATTGATTAACTCTAGCATTTTTCTGGTAGCATTTTTAGGATTCTCTATGTATTGTATCACGTCACCTGCAAACAGTGACAGCTTTACTTCTTCTTTTCTGATTTGCATTTCTTTTATTTCTTTTACTTCTCTGATTGCCCTGGTTAAAACTTCCAAAACTATGTTGAATATTAGTGGTGAGAGTGGGCAACCTTGTCTTGTTTCTGATCTTAGTGGAAGTGGTTTCAGGTTTTCACCATTGAGGACAATGTTGGCTGTGGGTTTGCCATATATGGCCTTTATTATGTTAAGGAAAGTTCCCTCTATGCCTACTTTCTGCAGGGTTTTTATCATAAATGGGTGTTGAATTTTGTCAAAAGTTTTCTCTGCATCTAGTGAGATGATCATACAGTTTTTCTCCTTCTATTCGTTAATATGGTTTATCCCATTGATTGATTTGTTTATACTGAAGGATACTTGCATTACTGGGAGAAACCCCACTTGATCATGATGTATGATCTTCTTAATGTGCTGCTGGATTCTGTTCGCTAGTATTTTGTTGAGGATTTTTGTATCTATCTTCATCAGTGATATTGGCCTGTAGTTTTCTTTGTTTGTGACATCTTTGTCTGGTTTTGATATCAGGGTGATGGTGGCCTCATAGGGTGAGTTTGGGAGTGTTCCTCCCTCTGCTATATTTTGGAAGAGTTTGAGAAGGATAGGTGTTAGCTCTTCTCTAAATGTTTGTTAGAATTCACCTGTGAAGCCATGTGGTCCTGGGCTTTGGTTTGTTGGAAAGTTTTTAATCACAGTTTCAATTTCAGTGCTTGTGATTGGTCTGTTTATATTTTCTATTTTGTCCTGATTCTTGGTTCTGCCTGGAAGGTTGTGCTTTTCTAAGAATTTTTCCATTTCTTCCAGGTTGTCCATTTTGATGGCATGTAGTTGCTTTTATTAATTTCTTATGATCCTTTGTATTTCTGCAGTGTCAGTTGTTACTTCTCCTTTTTCCTTTGTAATTCTATTGATTTGAGTCTTCTCCCCCCCCTTTTTCTTTTGATGAGTCTGGCTAATGGTTTATCAATTTTGTTTATCTTCTCAAAGACCCAGCTGTTAGTTTTATTGATCTTTGCTGTTGTTTCCTTCACTTCTTTTTGATTTATTTCTGATCTGATTTTTATGATTTGTTTCCTTCTGCTAACTTTGGGGTTTTTTTGTTCTTCTTTCTCTAATTGCTTTAGGTGTAAAGTTAGGTTGTTTATTTGGGCTGTTTCTTATTTCTTGCGGTAGGATTGTATTGCTATAAACTTACCTCTTAGAAGTGCTTTTGCTGCATCCCATATGTTTTGGGTAGTCGTTTATTCATTGTCATTTGTTTCTAGGTATATTTTGATTTCCTCTTTGATTCCTTCAGTGATCTCTTGGATATTTAGTAGTGTGTTTTTTAGCCTCCCTGTGTTTGTATTTTTTCAGTTTTTTTTCCTGTAATTGATATCTTGTCTCATAGTATTGTGGCTGGAAATGATAGTTGATACCATTTCAATTTTCTTAAATTCACCAAGATTTCACCTGTGACCCAAGATATGATCTATCCTGGAGAATATTCCATGAGCACTTGAGAAGAAATTGTACTCTGTTGTTTTTGGATGGAATGTCCTACAAATATCAATTCATTCCATCTTGTTTAATGTGTCATTTAAAGCTTGTGTTTCCTTATTCATTTTTATTTTGAATGATATATCCTTTGTTGAAAGTGTGGTGTTAAAATCCCATACTATGGGGGCTTCCCTGGTGGTGCAGTGGTTGAGAGTCTGCCTGCCGATGCAGGGGACACAGGTTTGTGTCCCAGTCTGGGAGGATCCCACATGCCATGGAGCAGCTGGACCCATGAGCCATGGCCGCTGAGCCTGCGCATCCGGAGCCTGTGCTCCACAATGGGAGGGGCCAAAACAGTGAGAGGCCCATGTACCGCAAACAACAACAACAACAACAACAACAACAACAAAAAACAAATCCCATACTATGATGGTGTTACTGTCAATTTATTTTACAATTGTTATATCTTCTTCTTGGTTTATTCCTGTGATCATTAGGTAGTGTCCTTCTTTGTCCCTTGTAATAATCTTTATTTTAAAGTCTATTTTGTCTGATAGGATAATTGCTGCTCCAGCTTTCTTTTGATTTCCATTTGCATGGAATATCATTTTCCATCCCCTGACTTTCAGTCTGTATGTGTGCCTAGGGCTGATGTGGATCTCTTGTAGACAGCATATATACGGGTCTTCTTTTTATATCCATTCAGCCAGTCTGTGTCTTTTGGTTGGAGTGTTTAATCCATTTACATTTAAGGTAGTTATCGATATGTATGTTCCTATTGCCATTTTCTTAATTCATTTTAGTTTGTTATTGTAGGTCTTTTCCTTCTCTTCTGTTTCCTCCCTAGAGGAGTTCCTTTAGCATTTCTTGTAAAGCTGGTTTGGTGGTGCTGAATTCTCTTTGCTTTTGCCTGTTTGTAAAGCTTTTAATTTCTCTGTTTAATCTGAATGGGATCCTTGCTGGGTAGAGTAATCTTGGTTATACATTTTTCTCTTTCATCACTTTAAATATGTCTTGCCACTCACTTCTGGCTTGTAGAGTTTCTGCTGAAAGATCAGCTGTTAACCTTATGGGGATTCCCTTGTATGTTATTTGTTGTTTTTCCCTTGCTGCTTTTAATATTTTTTCTTTGCATTTAATTTTTGATAGTTTGATTAATGTATGTCTTGGCGTGTTTCTCCTTGGATTTATCCTTTATTGGACTCTCTGTGCTTCCTGGACTTGATTGACTATTACCTTTCCCAATTTAGGGACGTTTTCAACTATAATCTCCTCAAATATTTTCTCAGTCCCCTTCTGTTTCTCTTCTTTTTCTCAGACCCCTATAATTCGAGTGTTGGTGCATTTAATGTTGTTCGAGAGGTCTCTGAAACTGTCCTCAATTCTTTTCATTCCTTTTTGTTTATTCTGCTCGGTGGTATTTATTTCCACTATTTTATCTTCCAGGTCACTTATCTGTTCTTCTGCCTCAGTTATTCTTGTATTGATTCATTCTAAAGAATTTTTAATTTCATTTATTGTGTTGTTCATCATTGTTCGTTTGTTCTTTAGTTCTTCTAGGTCCTTGTTAAATGTTTCTTGTATTTTCTCCATTCCTTTTCCAAGATTTTGGTTCACCTTTACTCTGATTACTCTGAATGCTTTTTCAGATAGACTGCCTATTTCCTCTTCATTTGTTTGGTCTGGTGGGTTTCTACCTTGCTCCTTCATCTGCTGTGTGTTTCTGTCTTTTCATTTTAGTTAACTTCCTATGTTTGGGATCCCCAATTTGCAGCCTGCTGGTTCGTAGTTCCCATTGTTTTTGCTCTCTGCCCCCAGTGGCTAATGTTGGTTCAGTGGCTTCTGTAGGCTTCTTGGTGGAGGGGACTGATTCCCATTTATTGGTGGATGAGGCTTGATCTTGTCTTTCTGGTGGGGAGGATGGTATCTGGTGGTTTGTTTTGAGGTTTCTGTGACCCTGTTATGATTTTAGGCCACCACTCTGCTCATGAATGTCATTGTGTTCCTGTCTTGGTAGTTGGTTGTCATAGGGTGTCTATCACTGTAGCTTACTGGTCATTCAGTGGAGCTGTTTCTTCGCATTGAGATGGACATCTCCTGGAGAGCTTTCTCTGTTTGATATTACATGGAGCCAGGAGGTCTCTGGTGGACCAATGTCCTGAACTCGGCTCTCCCACCTCAGAGGCACAGGCCTGACACCCAGCCAAACACCAAGACCCTGTCAGCCACACGGCTTAGAAGGAAGGGGAGAAAAAAAGAAAGAAAGAAAGAAAAAATAATATAATATAAAGTTATTAAAAAATATTAAAAATAATTTAAAAGTATTTAAAAAAAGAAAGAAGAGAGCAACCAAACCAAAAAACAAATCCACCAATGATAAGAAGTGCTAAAACCTATACTAAAAAAAAATAGACAGACCATCCTAGGACAAATGGTAAAAGCAAATCTATACAGACAAAATCACACAAAGTCCACCACCTCAGTTTTGGGATGATTCATTGTCTATTCAGGTATTCCAGATATGTAGGCTACATCAAGTTGATTGTGGAGACTTAATCTGCTGCTCCTGAGGCTGCTGGGAGAAATTTCCCTTTGTCTTCTTTCTTTGCACAGTTCCTGGGGTTCAGCTTTGGATTTGTCCCTGCCTCTGTGTGTAGGTCTCATGAAGGCATCTGTTCCTTGCTCAGACAGGACGAGGTTAAAGTAGCAGCTGATTATGGGGCTCTGGCTCACTCAGGACAAGGGAGGGAGGGGTAAAGAATGCAGAATTTGGGGCAAGCCTGTGGCAGCAGAGGCCAGCATGACGTTTCAACAGCCTGAGGCATGCCGTGTGTTCTCCTGGGGAAGTTGTCTCTGGATCACAGGACCCTGGCTGTGGCAGACTAAACAGGCTCCCAGGAGGGGAGGTGTGGATATTGATATGTGCTTGTACACAGGCTTTGTGATGGCTGCAGCAGCATCCTTAGCATCTCATGCACATCTCTGATGTCTATGCTGATAGCCATGGCTCGTGCCCATCTCTGGAGCTCATTTAGATGGTGCCCTGAATCCCCTCTCTTCACCCACCCCAAAACAGTGGTCTCTTGCCTCTTAGGCAGGTCCAGACTTTTTCCCAGACTCCCTCTTCCCTAGTTGTGGTGCACTAGCCCCCTTCAGGCTGTGTTCTAGTTGTGGTTTTGTTGTTTTTGTAAGAAGAGTTGAGCTCACGTCCATTTACTCTGCCATCTTGAAACTTCTCCTGTATTCTCATTTCTATTTTACCAATATATTATTCTTCTATGGCTGTTATAACAAAATATTACTGACTGGATGGCTTAAACAAGAGAAATTATTTTTATCAGTTTATGTAGGTTGCAGTTTGAGATCAGGGTATCAGTATGCTTAGTTTCTGATGAGATGTCTCTTCCTGGCTTATGGACTCCACATTCTTACTGTGTTCTCATATCGTGGAGAGAGTTTGAGTTCTTTGATATCTCTTATAAGGACACTAATCCTATTGGATCAGGGCCTTAACCTAATGACTTCATTTAACATGAATTACTTCCTTACTCTAAATAAAGCCACATTGGGGATTAGGTCTTCAACACATGAATTTGAGAGGGACACTGTTAGTCCATTGCAACCACTGAGGAAACAGATCCAAAAGGGTAAAGTGGTTTGTCCAAGCTTAAAAACCGAAAGAGTCAGAGTCTTTAATAAATCAAGATCTTCTACTGTGGTGGAATTGCAATATTTTAGCATAATTTTATCATATTTTTATAAAAGCTAGGACAAGTCTTGCTTAAACTTGAATTTAAACTGTGCTTTTTTCTAAAAATTAAAGTAATATGTGCTCCTTATATATAAAGCACACAAAAGTTAAATAAAAAAGAAAAAAAGTATATCATCCATAATCCCACTATCCATAGGTGTTAATATTTTAGCATTTTTTTCTTAAGAAATTTAATTTTTACTGTGCAGATTTTATTTACATTGAATTCATACTTCATATATAATTTTACTTCCCATAACTTTTATTTAACATCACACCGTAAGCATTTTCAAAACTTATTTTATTTCTTTATAAACACAATCATTATGGCTACTTAATATTTAATCACATAAATATCACATAATTTCAAGATGGTGGAATAGGAGGACATGGAGTTTGCATCTCCTCACAAGTGCACCAAGAGTGCACCACAGTGGTTCTCACAGAACACCTGCCAAACATTGATGGAGGACCTTGGACACCTAGGGGGATGGGAGGAGTCCCTGTGCAACTGGCCCAGGAGTCAGGCCTGAACTTCTGTGGTGGGAACACCAAGTCCGAGCTGATGGAATAACAGAGAACTTAAGGCACCAGGGAATATTAATCTTTGTGAGTTCTCCTGAAGGTCCTCATCTTGGCACCAAGACCTCGCTCCACACAGCTGCCTGCAAGCTCCAGAGTGGGACACCTCAGGCCAACAACCAGCCAGACAGGAACACAACCACACCTATCAAGAAAATGAGATGACAGAGAATATGTTACAGACAAAAGAACAAGGTAAAAACCTACAAGACTAGGCAAACTACATGAAAAAGAATTCAGAGTAATGATAGATGATGCAAAAATCTCAAAAATAGAATGGAGGCATAGACTGAGAAAATACAATAAATGTTTAACAAGGACATTGAAGAACTGAAGAACAAACAAACAGTGATGAATAACACAATAACTGAAATGAAAAATACACTAGCAGAATAACTTACTTTTTTTGTGTGTGTGGTACACGGGCCTCGCACTGTTGTGTCCTCTCCCATTGTGGAGCACAGCCTCCAGACGCGCAGGCTCAGTGGGCATGGCTCACGGACCCAGCCACTCCGCAGCATGTGGGATCTTCCCAGACTGGGGCACAAACCCGTGTCCCCTGCATTGGCAGGTGGACTCTCAACCACTGCGCCACCAGGGAAGCCCTAGCAGAATAACTTGAGGCAGAAGAATGAATAAGTGAACTGGAAAATAGAATGGTGGAAATAACTGCCAAGGAGCAGAATAAAGAAAAAAGAATGAAAAGAAATAAGGACAGTCTCAGAGACCCCTGGCACAAAATTAAACTCAACAATATTTGATTTATAGGGTTCCCAGAAAAAGAAGAGAAGGAGAAAGTGTCTAAGAAAATATTTGAAGAGATTATAGTCAAAAACTTCCCTAACTTGGGAAAGGAAATAGCCACTCAGGTCCAGGAAGCACAGACAATCCCATACAGGATAAACCCAAGGAGAAACACACAAAGACACATATTAATCAAACTATCAAAAATTAAATACAAAGAAAAAATATTAAAAGCAGCAATGGAAAGGCAACAAATAACATACAAGGGAATCCCCATAAGGTTATCAGCTGAGTTTTCAGCAGAAATTCTGCAGGCCAGAAGGGAGTGGCAGGATACATTTAAAGCAATGAAAGGGGAAAACCTATAATGAAGATTACTCTAACCAACAAGGATCTCATGCAGATTCAACAGAGAAACCAAAAGCTTTACAGGCAAGCACAAGCTAAAAGAATTCAGTGACACCATACCAGCTTTACAACAAATGCTAAAGGAAATTCTCTAGGTAGGAATCACAAGAGAAGAAAAAGACTTACAAAAACAAATCCAAATCAATTAATAAAATGGTAGTAGGAACATACATATCGATAATTACCTTAAATATAAATGGATTAAGTGCTCCAACCAAAAAACACAGACTGGCTGAATGGTTACAAAAACAAGACCCGTATATATGCTGTCTACAAGAGAGCAACTTCAGATTTAGGGACACATACAGACTGAAAGTAAGGGGATGGAAAAAGATATTCCATTAAATTGGAAATCAAAAGAAAGATGGAGTAGAAACACTCATATCAGACAAAATAGACTTTAAAATAAAGACTGATACAAGAGACAAGGAGGGACAAAATATAACAATCAAGGGATCAATCCAAGGAAAGGATATAACAATTGTAAATATTTATGCACCCAACATAGGAGCACCTCAATACATAAAACTTATACTAAAAACCATAAAAGAGGAAATTGACAGTAACACAATAATAGTGTAGGACTTTATCACCACACTTACACCAATGAACAGTTCAGCCAGACAGAAAATTAATAAGGAAATGCATGCTTTAAATGAAATGTTAGACAAGATATACTTAATTGATATTAATAGTACATTCCATCAGATAGAAGCAGAATAAATTTTTCTCAAGTTCACACTGACCATTCTCCAGGATAGATCACATCTTGGGTCGCAAATCAAGCCTCAGTAAGTTTAAGAAAATTGAAATTTTATCAAGCATTCTTTTCCAAACACAATGCCATGAGATTAGAAATCAATTACAGGAAAAAAATGTAGAAAACACAAACACACAGAGGCTAAACTTTATGCTACTAAATAACCAGGAGATCACTGAAGAAATCATAGAGGAAATTAAAAAATACCTAGAAACAAATGACAATGAAAACATGATGACCTGAAACCTATGGAATGCAGCAAAACAGTTCTATGAGGGAAGTTTATAACAATACCATCCTACCTCAAGAAATAAGAAAAATTTCAAATAAAAGACTTAAGCATACACCTAAAGCAACTCTAGAAAGAAGAATTAAAAAAAAAACGGAAGTCAATAGAAGGAAAGAAATCATAAAAATCAGGGGAAAAATAAATGAAATAGAAATGAAATAAACAATAGCAAAGGTCAATGAAACTAAAAGCTGGTTCTTTGAGAAGATAAACTAAATTGATATACCTTTAGCCAGAGTCATCAAGAAAAAAAGGAAGATGACTCAAATCAATAAAATTAGAAAAGAAAAAGGAGAAATTTCAACTAACACCACAGAAATACAAAGGATCATGAAAGACTACTACAAGCAAATATATGCCAATAAAATGGAAAACCTGGAAGAAATGGACAAATTCTTAGGTACAACCTTCCAAGACTGAACGGGGGAGAAATAGAAAATATGAACAGATCAGTCACAAGTAATGAAATTGAAAACGTAATTTAAAATCTTCCAATAAACAAAAGTCCAGGACCAGATGGCTTCACAGCAAATTATATCAAACATTTTGAGATGAGCTAACACACACCTTTCTCAAACTCTTCCAAAATTTGCAGAGGTCATAACACCTCCAAACTCATTCTATGAGGCCACCATCACCCTGATACCAAAACCATATAAAGATATCACAAGAAAACTACAGACCAATATCACTGATGAACGTAGAATAAAAATGCTCAACAAATACTATCAAACAGAATCCAACAACACATTGAAAGAATCATATATCATGATCACATGGAATTTATGCCAGGGATGCAAGGATTCTTCAATATATGCAAATCAATCAATGTGATACACCATATTAACGAATTGAAGAATGAAAATCATATGATCATCTCAAAAGATGCAGAAAAAGCTTTTGACAAAATTCAACACCCATTTATAATAAAACCTCTCCATTGTGTGAGCACAGATGGAACCTACCTCAACATAATGAACGCAAGCCCACAGCAGACATCATTTTCAAAGGTGAAAAACTGAAAGTGTTTCCTCTATGATCAGGAACAAGACAGGGATGTCCACTGTCGCCACTATTATTCAGCATAGTTTTGGAAGTCCTAGCCATGGCTATCAGAGAAGAAAAAGAAATAAAATAAATCCAGATTGAAATGGAAAAATTTAAACTGTCACTGTTTGCAGAACTGATAATATACATAGAAAATCCTAAAGATGCCACCTGAAAACTACTAGAGCTAATCAATGAATTTAGTAAATTAGCAGGATATACAATTAATACACAGAAATCTCTGGCACTCCTATACACTAACAGCAAAAGATCAGAAAGAGAAATTAAGGAAACAATCCCATTTACCATTGCAACAAAAATAAGAAAATACTTAGGAATAAACCTACCTAAGCAGGCAAAAGACCTGTACCCAGAATACTGTAAGATACTGAGGAAAGGAATGAAAGATGACACAAACAGATGGAGAGATATACCATGCTCTTGGATTGGAAGAATCCGTATTTTGAAAATGACTATACTACCCAAAGCATTCTACAGGTTCAATGCAATTTCTATCAAATTACCAATGGCATTTTTCACAGAATTAGAAAAAATATTTTGCAATTTGTATGGAAATACAAAGGACCCCGAATGGCCAAAGCAATCTTAAGAAAGAAAAACGGAGCTGGAAGAGTCAGTCTCCCTGACTTCAGACTATATTACAAATCTACAGTTATCAAGACAGTATGGTACTGGCACAAAAGCAGAAACATGGATCAATGAAACAGGATAGAAAGCCCAGAGATAAACCCACACACCTATAGCCACCTAAGGAGACATGAATATACAATGGGTAAAAGACAGTGTGTTCAATAAATGGTGCTGTGAAAACTAGACAGCTACATGTAAAAGAATGAAATTAGAACACTCCCTAACACCATACACAAAAATAAACTCAAAATGGATTAAAGACCTAAATATAAGGCCAGACACTATAAAACATAGGCAGAACACCACTCTTTGACATAAATCACAGCAAGATCATTTTGACCCAACTCCAAAATAATGAAAATAAAACAAAAATAAACAAATGGGACCCACTAAACTTAAAAGCTTTTGCACAGCAAAAGAAACCATAAACAAGACTAAAAGGTGACCCTCAGAATGGGAGAACATATTTGCAAATGAAGCAACTGACAAGGGATTAATCTCCAAGATATACAAACAGCTTATGCAGCTTGATATCAAAAAAACAAACAAAAAGCACCATCACAAAATGGGCAGAAGACTGGAATAGACACTTCCCTAAAAGGAGACATACAGATAACCAAATGGCACATGAAAAGATAGGTGCTCAACATCACTAATTATTAGAGAAATGCCAATTGAAAATACAATGAGATATCACCTCACACCAGTGAGAATGGACATCATCAAAATCTCTACAATTAATAAATTATGGAGAGGGTGTGGAGAAAAGGGAACCCTCATAAACTGTTGCTGGGAATGTAAATTGATAGAGCCACTATAGAGAACAGTATGGAGGTTCCTTAGAAAACTAAAAATAGAACTACCATATGACCAAGAAATCCCACTCTGGGGCATACACCCTGAGAAACCATAATTAAAAAAATATATATATATATGCACCCCAATGTTCGTTACAGCACTATTTACAATAGCCAGGACATGCAAGCAACCTAAATGTCCATCAACAGAGGAATGAATAAAGAAGATGTGGTAAATATATACAATGGTATATAACTCAGCCATAGGAAATGACGAAATTGTGCCATATGCAGAAATGTGGATGGACCTAGAGACTGTCATACAGAATGAAGTAAGTTGGAAAGAGAAAAACAAATATCATATATTAATGCATATATGTAGAATCTAGAAAAATGTACAGATGAACCTATTTGCAAAGCAGAAATAGAAACACAGACTTAGAGAACAAGTGTATCAACACCAAGGGGGAAAAGGGGGGTGGAATAAATTGGGAGATTGGGATTGACATATATACACTATCATGTATAAAAGAGATAACTAATGACAACCTACTGTATAGTACAAGGAACCCTACTCAGTGCTCTGTGTTGACCTAAATGGGAAGGAAATCCTAAGAGGAGGAGATATATGTATATGTATCGTTGATTCACTTTGCTATAGAGCAAAGACTAACACAACATTGTAAAGGAACTATACTCCAAGTTTTAAAATGTCCCATAATTTATTTAACATCTTCCTTTGTTAGATGATTTTACTTTTCAATTTAACATTCTTCTTAATAATGCTATGATAAACAAAAGTAGTTTTGCAGACAAATATATCTATCCATCTGTAATTATATGCTTAGGATAAAATCTTGGATTTTGGAATTTTATAGTGTAAATGTAGAACAACACATTTTTAGCCATGTCTGCCCTTGAACACTTTAAGCTGCAATCATTGTATCCTTTGTATGTTGACTGTCCTCTTACCTTCAACACATTGCAATCAGGAAGGAGAATTAGTGGGTTACATGGGCAGAGCAAAAGGAACAGTCCTATTTTTGCAATAAATCTCTGTCCCTTATCTAGCATGGCTTAAGACTAACTTGGGAGAGCACAAAATTACTGCGTCTATAAGAAACAAGAGCATAAATCTACCTGAAGGACCCATTGGCATTTGGAAGCAGCAGTGTCAAAAGTCTTCAGAATAAGTAGTTGTAGCCACCCCTGCAGGACTGCCTGATACATTGTGTGGAGCCTATAGAGGAGTTGGAGTGACAACATTGATTCCCAGGAGTGGGAGGCACAAAAGACAAGGGCTGTCTGCTACCACCCCCATCACTCTTGACTGGAGGCAGCACTGCAGTTAGAACATGGATGGATGGGAACCAATGCATGAGCCTACACATGTGGTTCAAGCCCAAGGGTTGTTGTTGGACTTTCAGTAGCCCAGAGCTATGAACTTTTCACATGTCTTTCATGAGAATAATCCCAAATCAACATGTCATCACCATCGTGGTAGCCTAGTGTCATTCTGTCCCACAAAAGAAATACAATGTTAACCAGACGATCCACTTACCAAACCACCCACCTGGAATTGGAGCCTGTTCCTGAGGGTCCTGGAAAATCCCCAGAGATGTACATCTTGGAGCCCTCATAGTCAGAAATTCTGAAGATCCCTGAGGCATCTAGCCATGTCCATGTGTGGAATAAATAGGGTACCCTGAAGGGATAAAACAGGGACTAGGACCCATGCAGGTCTTATGTAGGCTTTGGGTGCAGAGTTCACATAGCGCTATCAATTCAGCTAGCCCCGGCCATGAGAAGAGGACTTGGGAAATTTGGGATAGGAATCTGGCGTCCTGGATATACATGGGACCAAGCTGGGCTCAGGACACCTTGTTTGGATGGCTCTGTTTGTCCAGTAGTTTTTAGGTCCTGGAGGGTTTTTTTTTTTTAATTCCTAGAAAGGCACTGCAAAGTACAGGGCCCTATATGGTGTGCGGCCTAAGGCAGGATCTCCCTTTGCCCAGATCTAAAGGAAGTACTAATAATTTGGAGCCAACATACAAACACCTTTAATGGTTTTGTGATAAATCATCCTCTGGATGGACTGTAGGCATTGTGACTTCCAAAAACAGTGTATGAGAGGCTCATATTATAATCTTCTGGTTTTTCTTTTAGCTTCCTTTTTTCTACTGCTGTTTCTGCAGAATCAGAACCTTCATCCCAACATGTGGATAGCTTGGGTGAATATTATGATAGGAACAGAACTTCTCAAAAATAAATTCATCTCTCTCTTTTATTAAGGCTTTTCAAAAACTTTGAAAAAAAGCAAGAAATAAGCTTTCCTTCTAGGAATTTAAAGGAGAAAAATAAAACTTATCATTGGCACGTGTTTTAATAATCAAGACCATGCAAGTAAGCTAAGCCCCTCATTTTTGCTTCAAAGACCCCTTTCACCCACTGCCAGGGTTCTCTGAAAATGCTGATTGAACATGCATCAAGTATTGTATTCTTTGCTGTTTTGGGAACACTCTTTAATTAGTGTCCCCAGTGTAAGAACAATGCCTTCTCTGTCAGTGGCAGCCTAGGAATGTGTACCTTTCATATCCTAAATGCATTAGCACAGTCTGTGTCTTATCTCTGCTGTTTCTAAATGCTCAGAAGGTATATCCAGGAAAATTGATGTAACGAACCATTTCCACTTCAGTTTGGATGTCTGGCATGGTGAACTCCAGCCAAAGGAGATTTAGAGATACAGACCCTCAGTAGCCAGATATTACCATTGACAAGATGGTGAAGTGTGTAAAGTATGCTCTGCCTCTTCATTCTAACCCAACTAGTCACCCAGTTCTTGCCTGCCCTCTTCCTTCCTAACCCTGTCACTTATTCTAGTCTCAGGAAAGGCTCTGTTTACTGATAATAACGGATCAGGTTTAGAATACAGACCTGCTTCATATGGTACAAAGGGAATAAACCTGGGGCTTCCAGAAGTTCTACCCCATAGGGAAATGTTTTCTATGGCTATGCCAAAAGTCTACATATGTATCCATACTAGTGGCTATATTGCTAGTGCAGGAGTGAAGTGGAATTGGGGCAGTATGCCTACCATCAACAAGGCCCTTGATTGATTTTCAATGAAACTGTCTCTATTTGAATAGATCTTAAACCATGGTGAGGCTTATAGATTATTGCCTTAAATTCCCTACCATGGCCTAGTAGGCCTAACAGTCTGGCTCCTGTCTGATTTTCCAGCCTCATCTTACACCATATTCCATTTCACTCAATGTTCCTTCCACTTAGGCCTTCTTTTTAGTTTCTTAAATGGATTATGCTTTCTCTTAATCCCAGGGCCTTCACATATGCTGTCCTTTCTGCTTGGAATGAGCTTTTATTTCTCCTTACCAAGTTAACACCTACTTATTATCTCAGTTCAAAGTTAACTTCCTTGGAAAGCCTTCCTTGACCCCAGACACTATGACAGCATCCTCTGTTAAATGAGCTTTTGTCACACTTATTATTCTTTCATAGCTCTTACCAAAAGTTGTAATTATAAACCTATTTGTGTGACCATTTAAATAACTATAGTTTCTCCCTCTTATAACATATTCTATGAGGGTAGAGAGCATGCCATTTTTGTTCATCATTGTGTCCCCACAAATTAACACTGTCAGACATATATTAGGCATTTATATTAATGAACAAATGACAAGTTTTTGTATTGGCTTCCTTCAAATCCGTCCTATACATTAATGCCATCTTCACCTATATAATTTAATAATTTAAACATCCTTTGCATACAAAATTTCAGGTATTTTCCACTGCTTACAAGATAAAGTTCGAACTCCCTAGCATGGCTTATAGGTTTTCCTCACCTGGTTCCTTCCTCCCTCTTCAGCCTCATACTCCAGTGATTTTTTTAACTCCTTGTGGTTCTTGCTGACACCATATCCCTCTTCTTCTGCCTGGAATTCTCTTGCACTATCCCTGCACTTAATGCATCCTTGTTCCCTAAGATTCACTTCAAATGTCATTTCCTCCAGAAAACCTTCTCTGATAACTCAATTTGATTTAGATGCTCCCTCTACTATGCTAACACTTTGCATTGTCCCCAACCCCATTTTAACTGGCCTAAGTTTTCCTCTTTTGTGCCATAATTGCATCCTGTGCACACTCCAATTTGAGCACTTAAAAGTTGTGAACTGTTATGGTATCTATATAGCAGGGATTGTAGAGATTTAAGAGGGAATAGGCTTTGACTCAGACCTGTGTTGAACTCACTTTCATCTCACTTGGGAGCACATTAACTCAGTTTCCTCATCTATAAAATGGGAGATAGTAACATTATTTGACAAAGGGGGAAGTTGTAAGGAATAAATGAGATACTAAATGAAAATCACCTTGTGTATAATTGCTGGCATAAAAATTAATAAACAGTAACCAATAAGTGGTAGCCTAGAACCTGGCAAGAGATAAGTGCAATAATGAGTCAGTGAATTAAAAGTTCTAATTTGTACTATTTGTCAATATCTGCAGTGTTAATACTCCCATCATTTCAAGATTATGGGAAGAAATGGACAATGAGCTCTCTCAAGCTGGTAGGATCTGACTCACTACAGCACAACACAAACGAATATTTGTTGAAGGGAACTATTTCAGTGGAGGGGGTGTTCCTCTTCCTTTTCAAGGATGATCTCTCTGCCAGTACCCTCCTACTTCCTCCAAACCTTATTCGTTTTAAGTATTTCCTCTTGTACCTTTAAGCATTCCCTCCCTCTTGGATCCTTATCCTCTAACTACAAATACATATGCCTGCCCTATACTTTGCAAGTTTTATTTCTTCTCTTACACTCCCCTAAACCTCATAATGTCTCTCTTATACATAGATTTGATAAGTGTGTTTTAGTCATCCACTAAGAGTCAAGCACTGTGCTAAGCACCTGCCTTGGATTTGAACTAAGAATAAAACACAAACTCCTTACCTTGGCCTCCTGTGTCCTATATGATATGACCTCTACTTATCTCTCTGATCTCATATCTTATTACATTTCCTCCTGCACACTAGGCTCTTTACCAGTCATCATTCATGACAATTTCTTTCCTTCCTTATGGACTTTGCACATTCTCTTCCTTTTGCCTGAAAATAACTTTCATAATTTTTTTTTCTTTTTACACTTTATGTCTCAAACACCATATCTGCTCCTGAGAAAGTTTTCCCCTGAAGACCTTATTCAAGTATGTTGGCACTGTCTTCTCAGTTACAGAGTTTCATAGCACTCTTCTCTTTTGGTTCACAGCTTACCACATTTTGTAAGGAAATAATTCTGTTTGTAATTTTTCGTTTAATGTCATTATTTCTAGCTAGACAATGACCTCCAGGAGGAAAGTAACCACTGCATATCTATCTTTTAGCATAATGGCTAGTGATACTGAGTGAATAAATGAATGAATGAGAGAGTCATTATATTACATTAAGCTACAGATATTTTCTTTTTCTGTTAGAAAATGTAAATTCTGTTTTCCTCATCTATAAAATGTGGATAATATTAAATGATCTCCTGAAATCTATTCTGGCCCCTCCAATATTTACATCACAGTCCAGCCAGGATAATATTTTTAAAAACAAATTTGATCAATATGTAGCCCTGATTTAAATATTTTAGTGGCTTCCTATTTCTCTTGTGATTTAAATCTAATGAGGTATAAAAAAAACTTGAATGTTCATATCACTATCTAGCTTAGTATTCACATCTCATCTCATGTTCTCTCTTGTTTTCTCTGCTTCAGCATTAGGCGTCCCTTCAATTCTCAGGATGCATCATCATGCCTTTTGTACTTTTCTTCCCTCTATTGGGATGAGCATTCTCTGAACACATCCCCACTCCTTTTTATTCTTTAGCTCTTAGCTCAGTGATCACTTCCACAGAGAAGCCTTCCCAGATGCTCCAGTCTGTCAGCCCTTTCTCTATGCTTTCATAGAACCGTATTTTTTCCTTTAAGAGGGCCTATTTGTTTATAATTTTATATTTATTATTGTGTTTAAATGATCAATGACTGTCTCCACCAACATACTGTGAACTCCATAAAGCAATATTGTACAAATCAAGAGATTAATGGCGTGGTTTTATTAGGGAAGGTATAAAACCTACCTGTCTTAAAGGGCTACTGTAAGGGTTAAATGTTATAATACTTCTTACAGAATTTTAAGTAGTATAAAGTATGTTATAAAATTTAAAATATTATTTTAAACTTAATGTACAAACTAAGGTTAAATGTGGGTATAAGACAGATATATCAAAGGTGATAGAAAACATATCCAGGGAATCAAATTTTACCTCTCTGAAGATATTTCTATGTTGTTTTCCAGATATTTTTCTAAGAGCTACAGTTACTTCCCTTTGATCTTCAGGTTAATTGCAAGGGTTTGGCATATTCCTGGATTGTTTTCAGGGCCATAGTGGAATAAAACACTAAGATGCACTGCAAGAATCCCAGTATTCAAAGCAAGCATCTTGGAGTCATCAGTTTCTTCCTGAAATACTTGATTCAGTTGTGCGTAAGAAGAGGAGAGGGAAAAAAATGTCCTGAACCATGTCATATTGGGAAATATTTAAGAAATTTGAGGAGTTTATGTGGCCAAGATAGTGGAGTTGGAAGACGCTGAGCTCACCTCCTCCCATGGGCACACCAAAATTACAGCTATTTATAGAGCAACTCTTTGTGAAAAAACTATCTGAAAACTAGCAGAAAAAAATTTCCACACCTAAAGGTAAAAAAAAAAAAAAAAAAAAAAAAAAAAAAAAACAGAGAGATTGGGTATGAAGAGCAGAGACATGGTAAGTCAGGACCCACACCCCCAGAGAAGTGACCCAAAAACAGGAAGATAATCACAATTGCAAAGGTTATCATTGAGGAGCAAGGAGCCTGAGCGCCACATCAGGGTCTCCAGACTGGGGAGCTTGCACTGTGAAGACAAGCCCCCAGAATGCCTGGCATTGAAAGCCAGTGAGGCTTGCATATGGGTGAGCTTGAGGGCTGTAGGAAACAGACTCCACTATTAAAGAGCACATGCAGACACTTACATGTGCCGAGTCCCAGTGCAGAGGTAGTATTTGAAAGGAGCCTGGTCTTACAGCCAGCCACCAGGGTAACATTGCCCTGCCAAGCAGTAAGCCAGCAGCCACTTCATGAGGCAGGGCCTGGAAGCCACCCTGGTTGGGACCAGCTTTGCTTACGAGCACATCAGAAGCAGTCAGTCCCACCACAAAAGAAAGGCCCATGATGCCCACATAGGGGGCAAACTCAGAGCATATGACACAGGTGATGAGAGGGAAGTATGCTGCTGAACCCCGTAAGATGTCTCCTATGTAAGGCCACTTCTCTGAGATTGGGAACATAACTGACCTACCTAATACTTAGAAATAAACGCAGAGAATTAGGCAAAATGAGGAGGCAGGGGAATATGTTTCAAATAAAGGAACAAAACTACAGAAGGACTAAGCAATGTGGAGATAAGCAATGAACCCAAAAAAGAGTTCAAGCATCATAAAGATGCTCAATGAACTCTGGATAAGAATGGATACATACAGTGAGAATTTTAACAGAGAACTAGAAAATAGAAGAACTAAGCAGAGCAGAAGAATATAATAACTGAAACAAAAAATACACTAGAAGGACTCAACAATAGATCAGATGATAGAAAGGAATGGATCAGAGAAATGGAACAGAGTAGGGGAAATCACCCAAGCTCAACAGAAAACAGAAAAAGTAATTTTTAAAAATGAGGAGAGCCTACAAAACCTCTGGGACAAGATCAAGCATACTAACATTTACATTAGAGGGGTCTGAAGAGAGAGGAGAAATGGGGAGAAAACCTTTTCAAAGACATATTTGAAAACTTCCCTAACCTAGGAAAGTAAACAAACATGCAGGTCTAAGAAGCACAGGGAGACCCAAACAAGATGCACCGAAAGAGGTCCACATTAAGACAATTATAATTAAAGTGACAAAAAATAAACATAATGAGAGACTCTTAAAAGTAACAAGGGAAAAACAATTGATTACATAAAAGGAAACTCCCATAATACTATCAGCTGACTTCAACACAAACACTGCAGACCAGAAAACAGTGCCATAATATATTTAAAGTGATGAAAGGAAAAAAATCTACAACCAAAAGTACTCTCACCAGCAAATCTACCATTCAGCTTTGAAGGAGAGAAACAGAGTTTTACAGGCAGGCAAAACTAAAATAGTTCGTCATCACTAAATCAGCTGTACAAAAAAACTTAGAGGGACTTCTCTGAGTGGGAAAGGAAACACCACAATTAGACCTGATACTTATGAAAGAAAAAATATCTCATTGGTAAAGGTAAACACAAAGTAAAGGTAGTAGATCAACCACTTATAAAGCAGGTAAGAAGGTTAAAGGTCAAAAGTAGTGAAAGCATCTATATCCACAATAAATAGATAAGGGATGCACCAAAAAAAGATGTGATATATGAGGTTAAAAATGTGAAACTTGGGAGGTGAAGTAAAAATTCAGAGTTGTTAGAATGTGTTCACACTTAAGAGATTATGTTATTATCAACTTAATCATTTATATGTATGTGTATACACATGTATATACATGTGTGTGTGTGTGTGTATATATGTGTATATATATATATATATATATATATATATATATATATATATATATATGGTTATACCTAAACCTTATGGTAACCACAAACCTAAAACCTGGAATAGTAACACACTAAAAAATAAAGATATTGGAGCATAACACTAAAAAATTGTTATCAAATAAGAAGAGAACAAAAGAAGACAGGGTAAAAAACTACAAAAAAACAAGAAAACAATTAACAATGGCAATATGTACAAACTATAAATAATTACTTTAAAAATAAATGGAGGGGGCTTCCCTGGTGGCACAGTAGTTGAGAGTCTGCCTGCTGATGCAGGGGACATGGGTTCGTGCCCTGGTCCAGGAAGATCCCACATGCCACAGAGCAGCTGGGCCCATGAGCCTGTGGCCCAGCTCAGCTGGGCCTGCTGAGCCTGCGCGTCCAGAGCCTGTGCTCTGCAACAGGAGAGGCCACAACAGTGAGAGGACCGTGTACCACAAAAATAAATAAATAAATAAAATAAATAAGTAAATAAATAAATAAAAATGGAGGGCTTCCCTCGTGGCGCAGTGGTTGAGAGTCCGCCTGCTGATGCAGGGGACACGGGTTCATGCCCTGGTCCGGGAAGATCCCACATGCCGTGGAGCGGCTGGGTCCATGAGCCATGGCTGCTGAGCCTGTGTGTCCAGAGCCTGTGCTCCACAATGGGAGAGGCCAAAACAGTGAGAGGCCCACATACTGCAAAAAAATAAAAAAAATAAAAAGAAATAAATAAATGTACTAAATGTTCTAATCAGATGTATGGTGGCTGAAAGCATGAAAAGCAAAGACCCATATACATGTTGCCTAGAAGAGACTCACAGCAGAGATAAAGACACACACAGATTGAAAGTGAAGAGATGGAAAAAAGTATTCCATGCAAATGGAAACAAAAGGAATGCTAGGGTAGCAATACTTACATCAGAAAAAAATAGACTTTATAACACAGACTATAACAAGAGACAAAGAAGAATGTTACATAATGATAAAGAGATCAATCCAACTAGTAGATATAAAAGTTGTAAATATATATGCACCCAACAAAGGAGCACCTAAATACATAAAGCAAATATGAACAAATGTAAAGAGAGAAATTGACAGTAACACAAAAATGGTAATTTAACACCCAGCTTACATCAATGGACAGAACATCCAGACAGAAAATCCATAAGGAAATATTAGCTTTAAATGACACATCAGACTATGGACTTAATGGAAATACGTAGAACATTTCATCCAAAAGCAGCAGAATATGCATTCTTTTCAAGTGCACATGGAACATTCTTCAGGATAGATCACATGCTAGGTCACAAAATAAGTCTCAATATATTTAAGAAAATCAAAACCATATCAAACATCTTTTCTGATCACAACATTATGAGACAAGAAATCAATTACTAGAAAAACAAACTGCAAAAAACACAAACGAACATATGGAGGTTCAACAGTATAATACTAAACAGCCAATGAGTTATTGAAGAACTCAAAGAGGCAATCAAAAAATACCTGGAGACAAAGGAAAATGGAAAGAGAGCAATCCAAAATCTGTGGGACACAGAAAAAGCACTTCTAAGAGGGAAGTTCATAACTATATAAGCCTACCTCAGGAAACAAGAAAAATCTCACATTAACTCTCTAACCTACACCTAAAGGAACTAGAAAAAAAACAAAAATAATAAAGATACAAGCAGAAGTAAATAAAACAGAAACTAAAAAAGCAATAGAAAAAGATTAATGAGACTAAGAGTTATATCATTAAAAGACAAACAAATTTAATAAACCTATAGCTAGACTCATCAAGAAAAAGACAGAGGACCCAAATATATAAATCCAGAAATTAAAGAGGATAAATTACACCTGACATCACAGCAATACAAATGGTCATTAGAGATTACTATGACCAATTATATGCCCCCCAACTTTAAAACCTACAAGAAATGAATAAATCCCTAAGAAAGTACAATCTGTACAGACTGATTCAGGAAGGAATAGGAAATATGAATAGAGACATTACCACTAATGAAATTGAATCAGTAATTTAAAAAAAAAAAAACTCCAAACAAGTCCAGGGATAGACAGCTTCACAGGTGAACTCTATCAAACATTTAAAGAAGAGTTAAAACCTATCCTTCTCAAACTATTCTAAAACATTAAAGAGGAAGGGATGCTTCCAAACTCATTCTATGAAGTTAGCATCACCCTTATACCAAAACCAGACAAAGATGACACAAAACAAGAAAATTATAGGCTGATATCATTGATGAACATAGAGGCAAAAATCCTCAACAAAATATTAGCAAACTGAACTCAATACATTTAAAGGATCATACACTATGATCAAGTGAGATTTATTCCAGGGATACCAGGATGGTTAAATATCCACAGATCAATCAATGCAATACACCACATTAACAAATTGAGAACTAAAAATCATGATCATATGTCAAAATGTTTTGACAAAATTTAACATCCATTTATTATAAAAGCTCTCACAAAGTGGGTTTGGAGGGAGCATAATTCAACATAACAAAGTCCATATATGACAAACCTACAGCCAACATCATACACAATGGTGAAAAGACAAAATCATTTCCTCTAAGATAAGGAATAAAACAAGGATGCCCACTGTCACCACTTTTATCCAACATAGAATTGAAAGTCCTAGCCACAATGATCCAACAAGAAAAAGAATTAAAAGGAACTAAATTGGAAAGGATGAAGTAAAACTGTTACGTTTTACAGATGACATAATACTATACATAGAAAATCCTTCAGATGCAACTGAAAAACTACTGTAACTGATAAATGAATTCGGTAAAGTTGTATAATACAAAATTAATATAGAGAAATCTGTTGCATTTCTATACACCAACAATGAAATATCAGAAACAAAAATTAAGGAAACAATCCCATTTACCATAACAATAAAAATAATAAAATACTAGGAATAAACCTACCTAAGGAGACAAAAGACCTGCACTACAAAAACTATAAGACACTGATGAAAGAAATCGAAGGTGAAACAAACAGATAGAAAGATAAACCATGTTCTTGGATTAGAAGAACCAATATGGTCAAAATGACTATACTACCCAAGGCAATCTACAGTTTCAATGCAATCTCTATCAAAATAACAGTGGCATTTTTTTTCACAGCACTAGAACAGAGATCCAAGAAATAAACCCACATTTATATGGGTAATTAATCTTTGACAAAGAAGGCAAGCATACACAATGGGGAAAAAGCAGCCACTTTAATAAATGGTGCTGGGAAAACTGGATAGCTACATGAAAAGAATACAACTGGATTAATTTCTCACACCATATACAAAAATAAATTCAAAGCCTTTAAAGATATAGATATAAAACTTAAAATCAAAAACTGTTAGGAAAAATATATGGGCATACACCCTTTGACATTGGTCTTAGAAATATTTTTAAAAATAATGTTATGTAAGCAAGGGAAAAAAGCAGAAACAAATAGGACTACATCAAATTTAAAAGCTTTTGCATAGAGAAAGTAACTATCAACATAACAAAAAGGCATCCTATTGAATGGAAGAAGTTATTTGCAAATGATATTACTGATAAAGGGTTAATATCCAAAATAAAAAAGTACACATGCAACTCAACATCAAAAAGACAAATAACTTGGGACACAGAGCAAAGATGGTGGCATGGGAAGCAGTGGGGTTTGCATCTCCCCAAAACTAGGGCATCTGGCAGACACTGGGGACTTTGACACCCAAGGAGACGGGAGGAACCCCCAAGTGAACTGCTTGTAGGATCGAGGTTCACAAGCTGGGGGTGGGGCCAAAGCGCTTGTGGTGAGAGTTCCGAGGCCAAACCACTGGAAAAGCATAGAAACTCACACCCCAGGAAGTATTCATTCTGAGTGAGGTTTCTCAGCGGTCCTTATATTGGCACCAAGAGCCAGCTATGCCCACAGCCTACAAATTGCAGTGTTGGAAGCCTCTAGCCAAACAACCAGTAAGACAGGAACACAATCCCGCTCATCAAAAAAAAAAAAAAAAATGAGATGGCAAAAAATATGTCACAGATGAAGGAGCAAGATAAAAATCTACAAGACCAAATAAATGAAGAGGAAATAGGCAATCTACTTGAAAAAGAATTCAGGATAATGATAGTAAAGATGATCCAGAACCTCAGGGAAAAAAATGGAGGCACAGATTGAGAAAATACAAGAAATGTTTAACAAACAACTAGAACTAAAGAACAAAAAGACATGAAAAACACAATAAGTAAAATGAAAAATGCAATAGAAGGAATCAATAACAGAATAACTGAGGCAGAAGAACAAATAAGTGAGCTGGAAGACAAAATGGTGGAAATAACTGCCAAGGAGCAGAATAAAGTAAAAAGAATAAAAAGAGTTTAAGACAACATCAGAGACCTCTGGGATGATACTAAACGCACAAACATTCGAATTATAGGGGTCCCAGAAAAAGGAGAAAGAAAGAAAGGATCTGAGAAAATATTTGAAGACATTATAGTCAAAAACTTCCCTAACATGGGAAACAAAATAGTCATCCAAGTCCAGGAAGTGCAGAGAGTCCCATACAGGATAAATCCAAGGAGAAACACACCAAGACACATATTAATCAAGCTAACAAAAATTAAATTCAAAGAAATAAGCAGAAAGGGAAGAGCAAAAAATAACATAAAAAGGAATCCCCATAAGGTTATCAGCTGATTTGTCAACAGAAACTATGCAGGCCAGAAAGGAGTGGCAGGATATACTTAAAGTGATGAAAGGGAAAATCCTACAACCAAGATTACTCTACCCAGCAAGGATCTCATTCAGATTCGATGGAGAAAACAAAAGTTCTTCAGACAAACAAAAGCTAAGATAATTCAGCACCACAAACCCAGGTTTACAACAAACTGCTCTAGGCGGGAAACACAAAAGAATAAAAAGACCCACAGAACAAAAACAAAGCAATTAAGAAAATGGTAATAGCAACATACATATTGATAATAACCTTGAATGTAAATTGATTAAGTGCCCTAACCAAAAGACAGAGACTAGCTGAATAGATACAGAAAAAAAAAAAAGAAAAAGAAAAAGAAAAACCTATATGTACTGTCTACAAGAGACACACTTCAGACATAGGGACACATACAGACCGAAAGTGAGGGGATGGAAAAAATATTCCAAGCAAATAGAAATCAAAGCAAGGCAAGAGTAGCAATACTCATATCAGACAAAATAGACTGTAAAATAAAGACTATTACAAGGGACAAAGAAGGACACTACATAATGATCAATGGATCAATCCAAGAAGAAGATATAACAATTATAAATATTTGTGAACCCAACAGAGGAGTACATCAATACATAAGGCAAATGCTAACAAACATAAAGGGGAAATCGACAATAACACAATAATAGTAGGGGATTTTAACACACCACGTCTACCAATAGACAGATCATCCAAACAGAAAATAAATAACGAAACACAAAATTTAAATGACACAATAGACCAGACAGATTTAATTGATATTTATAGAACATTCCACCCAAAAGTGGTAGAATACACTTTCTTCTCAAGTGCACATGGAACATTTCCAGGATAGATCATATCTTGCATCACAAATAAAGCCTCGAAAAATTTAAGAAAATTGATATCATATCAAACATCTTTTCTGACCACAATACAATGAGATTGGAAATCAGTTACAGGAAAAAAAACCCGTAAAAAACACAAATACATGAAGACTAAACAATACACTACAAAATAACCAAGAGGTAACTGAAGAAATCAAAGAAGATATAAAAGAATACATAGAAGCAAATGGCAATGAAAACACGATGACCTAAAACCTATGGGATGCAACAAAAGCAGTTCTAAGAGGGAAATTTATAGCAATTTGTCCTCGCCTCAAGAAACAAGAAAAATCTCAAATAAACAATCTAACGCTACACCTAGGGAAAGAAGAACCAAGAAAACCCAAAGCCAGTGAAAGGAAAGAAATCATAAAGATCAGAACAGAAATAAAAGAAATAGAAACAAACAAATGAACAAAAATAGAAAAGATCAATAAAACTAAAAGCTGGTTGTTTGAGAAGGTAAACAAACTTGATAAACCCTTAGCCAGATTCATCAAGAAAAAAAAGGGAGAGGATGAAAACCAATAAAATTAGAAATGAAAAAGGAGAAATCACAACTGACAAGGCAGAAATACAAAGGATTATAAGAGACTACTGCAAACAACCATATGCCAATAAAATGGACAACCATGAAGAAATGGATAAATTCTTGGAAAGGTACAATTTTCCAAGACTGAACCAGAAGTAATTAGAAAATATAAACAGACTTATCACAAGTAATGAAGTTGAAACTATAATTAAAAATCTTCCAACTAACAAAACTCCAGGACCAGATGGCTTCACAGGCAAATTCTATCAAACATGTAGAAAAGAGCTAAAACCAGTCCTCAAATTCATCAAAAAATTGCTGAGGGAGGAACACTCCAAATTCATTCCATAGAGCCCCCATCACCCTGATACTAAAACCAGAAAAAGATATCACAAAAAAGAAAATTATAGACCAATAACACAGATGGACATAGGTGCAACAATCCTGAACAAAATACTATCAAACAGAATCCAGCAACACATTAAAACAATCATACATCACGATCAAGTGGGATTTATCCTGGGGATGCAAGGATTCTTCAATATACGCAAATCAATCAATGTGATACACTATATTAACAAATTAAGGAATAAAAACCACATGATCATCTCAATAGATGCAGAAAAAGCTTTTGACAAAATTCAACATTGATTTATGATAAAAACGCTCCAGAAAATGGGCATAGAGGAAACCTACCTCAACATAATAAAGACCATATATGACAAACCCACAGCAAACATCATACCCAATGGTGAAATACTGAAAGCATTTCCACTAAGATCAGGAACTAGACAAGGAAGTTCACTCTCACCACTCTTATTCAACATAGTTTTGGAAGTCCTAGGCACAGCAATCAGAGATGAAAAAGAAATTTAAAACATACAAATTGGAAAAGAAAAAGTAAAGCTGTCACTGTTTGCCAAAGACATGATACAATACATAGAAAATCCTAAAGACACCATCAGAAAACTACTAGAACTAATCAATGAATTTAGTAAGGTTGCAGGATATACAATTAATGCACAGAAATATCTGGCATTCCTATACACTAACAGAGAAAAATCTGAAAGAGAAATTAAGGAAACACTCCCATTTACCACTGCAACAAAAAGAATAAAACACCTAGGAATAAACCTTCCTAAGGAGACAAAAGACCTGTATGCAGAAAATTATAAGACACTGATGAAAGAAAGTAAAGATGATACAAAGATGGAGAGATATACCATGTTCTTGGATTGGAAGAATCAACATTGTGAAAATGACTATATGACCCAAAGCAATTTACAAGTTCAATGCAATCCCTATCAAACTACCAATGGCATTTTTCACAGAACTAGATCAAAAAATTTCACAATTTGTATGGAAACACAAAAGACCCCAAATAAGCCAAAGCAATCTTGAGAAAGAAAAATGGAGCTGGAGGCATCAGTTTCCCCAACTTCAAACTATACTACAAAGCTACTGTAATGAAGACAGTATGGTACTGGCACAAAAACAGAAATATAGATCAATGGTACACAATATAAATCCCAGAGATAAACCCACACATATAAAGTCACCTAATTTACAAGAAAGGAGGCAAGAATGTACAAATGGAGAAAAGAGAGCCTCTTCAATAGTGTTGCTGGAAAACTTGACAGCTACATATAAAAGAATGAAATGAGAACACTACATAACACCATTCACAAAAATAAACTCCAAATGGATTAATGACCAAAATATAAGACCAGACACAATAAAACTCTTAGAGGAAAACATAGGAAAAACTCTCTTTGACCTAAACCACAGCAAGTTATTTTTTGACCCATGTCCTAAAGTAATGGAAATAAAAACAAAAATAAACAATGGGACCTAATGAAACTTACAAGCCTTTGCACAGCAAAGGAAACCATTAACAAGAGGAAAAGACAACCTTCAGAATGGAAGAAAATATTAGCAAATGAAACAATGGACAAAGGATTAATCTCCAAAATATACAAAGAGCTCATGGTGCCAAATATATATAAATAAAGACCCAATTAAAAAATGAGCATAAGACCTAAATAGACATTGCACCAAAGAAGACATATGGATGGCCAAGAGACACATAAAGAAGACATACAGATGGCCAAGAGGCACATGAAAAGATGCTCAACATCAGTAATTATTAGAGGAATTCAAATGAAAACTACCATGAGGCATCACTTCATACTTGCCAGAATGGCCATTATCAAAAAATCTAGAAACAATTAGTGGTAGAAAGGGTGTGGTAAAAAGGGAATCCTCCTGCACTGTTGGTGGGAATGTAAATTGATACAGCCACTATGGAGAACAGTATGGAGGTTCCTTGAAAAACTAAAATTAGAACCATGTGATGACCCAGCAATCCCACTACTGGGCATATACCCTGAGAAAACCATAATTCAAAAAGAGACATATACCCCGAATTTCATTGCAGCACTATTTACAATAGACAGGACATGGAAGCAACCTAAATGTCCATTGACAGATGAATGTATAAAGAAGATGTGGCACGTATATATAATGGAATATTACTCAGCCATAAAAAGAAATGAAATTGAATTATTTGTAGTGAGGTGGAAGAACCTAGAGTCTGTCATACAGAGTGAAGTAAGTCAGAAAGAGGAAAACAAACACCATATTCTAACACACACACATATATATATATATAGAATGTAAAACAAAATGGTACTGATGAACATAGTGGCAAGGCAGGAATAAAGACATTGACATAGAGAATGGACTTGAGGATATGGGGGTGGTGGGGGAAGCTGGGGCAAAGTGAGAGTAGCACTGACACATATACACTTCCAAATGTAAAATAGATAGCTAGTGGGAAGAAGCAACATAGCACCGGGAGACAAGGTCAGGGCTTTGTGATGACATAAAGGGGTAGGATAGTGAGGGTGGGAGGGAGGCTCGAGAGGGAGGGGATATGTGGATATATATATGTATGTGGCTGATTCACTTTGTTGTACAACAGAAACTAACACAACATTGTGAAGTAATTATAGTCCAGTAAAGATGTATTAAAAACAAAACAAATAACACAGTTGAAAAATGAACAGAGAAACTGAATAGATATTTTTTCAAAAGAAGACCTAAAGATGGCCATCAGGCACATGAATAGATGCTCAACATCACTAATTGTCTAGAATATGCAAATTGGGCTTCCCTGGTGGCACAGTGGTCGAGAGTCTTCCTGCTGATGCAAGGGACACGGGTTCGTGCCCCGGTCCGGGAAGATCCCACAAGCCACGGAGTGGCTGGACCCGTGAGCCATGGCCACTGAGCCTGCGCATCCAGAGCCTGTGCTCCACAACGGGAGAAGCCATTACAGTGAGAGGCACGCGTACCACAAAATATATCTATATATATATATATATATATATATATATATATATATGCAAATCATAACCCCAATGTGATATCTCCTCACACTTGTTCATTTTCAAAAAACAAAAAATAACAACCGTTGGAAAGGATGTGGAGAATAGAGACCCCTTGTGCACTGTTAGCAGGAAAGTAAATTGGTACAGCCATTATGGAAAACATGACAGAGGTTCATCAATAAATTAAAGATAAGAGTAGGTGGAGACAAGATGTGGAGTAGAAGGTCATGAGCTCTCCACATCTTAATAAAACCCCAAAATCACACTTAACTGCTGAACAACCACTGACAAAAACACTGAAACATATGAAACAATACAGCCTACATCCAAAAAAAAGAAGAAGCCACAATGCAAAGGTAAGAGGGGCACAATTGGATAAAATGAACTCCCATACCCACCATTGGGCAAGAGAGCTGAATGTGACCAATCAAAATTTTATATGATCCATTTCTGCAACCTTATGTAATGATGAAAGACTTTTTTCAGAAGTGATATGTAGGTCATAGCATAAGATCATGGAATAGACTTAAGATACTGGGATGGATTCTTGACTAGCAATAGAGTGCATGATACAAGTCTGTATATGAAGGTTTCTTCAGGGACTAGTTTAGGTAAGAAAGAGTGCTTTAGCAGAATATAGTGAAATACTGACAAAGGCCCTCATAAAGTTTTGAAATCATTGACTCTCTTCTCATGCTATACTATCATGCATGGCATGCACAGTGAACTGAGGGGAGGAGAAAAGATGGTGGAGTACAAAGATGTGAGCTCACCCCATCTTTTGAAAACGCCAAAATCACAACTAACTCCTGAACAACCACTGACAAAAAAATGGTAGAACCTAACAAAAAAGATACCCTAAGTACAAAGACAAAGATAAAGCCACAACAAGACAGAAGGGGCACAATCATGATAAAATCAAATCCTATACATGTCAGGTGGGTGACCCACAAAGTATAAAATAGTTATAATGCAGAAGTTCTCTCACAGGAGTGAAAGTTCTCAGCCCCATGTCAGACACCCCAGACTGGAGTTATGGCATTGGGAGGAGGAGCCACCAGAGTATCTGGACTTGAAGGCCAGTGGGGCTTGACTGCAGGAATTCCACATGACTGAAGGAAATAGAAACTCCACTCAAGGGGTTTTACAGTCTTGTGTGCACCAGGACCCAAGGAAAATAGTGGTGACCTCATAAGAGACTGGGCCAGACTTACCTGCTAGTATTGGAGTGTCTCCTTGGAGGTGGGTGGCAGCTATGGCTCACTGCGGGGACAAAGACACTGGTGGCAGCAGTTCTGGGAAGTATTCATTGGCATGAGCCCTCCTGGAGGCCACCATTTCCTCCCCAAGATCTAGGCCCACTAAGCAACCTGTAGGCTCCAGTGCTGGGATGCCTCAGGCCAAACAAAAAACAGGGCGGGAACACAGCCCCACCCATAATCATATAGGCTGCTTAAAGTCTTCCTGAGTAAACAGCTGCTTGACAAACATACTTCCCACACACAGCCCTCCCCACCAGAGGGACAAGACACAGCTCCACCCACCAGTGGTTAGGTACCAGTCCCTCCCACCAGGAAGCCTGCACAAGCCTCTTAGATGTCCTCATCCACCAAGGGGCAGAGAGAAGAAACAACAACTACAACCCTGCATCCTGCAACATGGAAACCAATCAGAAAAAAATTAGAAAAAATGAGATGGCAAAGGAATATATCCCAGATGAAAGAACAAGATAAAACACCAGAAGAACAACTAAGTGAAGTGAAGATAGGCAATCTTCCTGAAAAATAAAAAAGAAATTCAGAATAATGATAGTAAAGATGATCAAAGATCTTAAAAAAATAATGGAGGCACAGATCAAGAAAAAACAAAAGAAGTTTAGCAAAGACCAAGAAGAACGAAATAACCGACAAACAGAGATGAACAATACAATAACTGAATTGAAAAATTAAAAATACACTAGAACAAACCAAGAGCAGAGTGATGGAGGCAGAAGAACAGATAAGTGAGCTGGAAGACAGAATGGTGGAAATCACTGCTGTGGAAGAGAAGAAAGAAGAAAGAATGAAAATAAATGAAGAAAGCATAAGAGACCTCTGGGACAACATTAAATACACCAACATTCATATTATAGGGGTCCCAGAAAAAGAAGGGAGAAAGGACCTGAGAAAATATTTGAAAAGACAATAGCTGGAAACTTCACTAACATGTTAATGGAAACAGTCACCAAAGTCCAGGAAGTGGAGAGTGTCCCAGGCAGGATAAGCCCAAGGAGGAGCATGCCAAGACAAAGAGTCATCAAATTGAAAAAACTAAAGACAAATAAAAAATATTAAATGCAACAAGCGAAAAGCAACAAATAAAATGCAAGGAAATTCCCATGAGGTTATCAGCTGAATTCTCAGCAGAAACTCTGCAGGCCAGAAGGGAATAGCATGATGTATTTAAAGTGATGAAAGAGAAGAACCTACAGCCAAGAATACTTTACCCAAGAAGGCTCTCATTCAGAGTCAATGGAGAAATCAAAAGCTTTACAGACAAGCAAACCTAAGAGAATCCAGTACCACCAGACCAGCTTTGCAACAAATGCCAAAGAAACTTCTCTAAGTGGAAAAGAAAAGGCCACAACTAGAAACAAGAAATGTACAAATGGGAAAGCTCACTGGCAAAGACAAACATACAGTAAAAGTAGGAAATCATCAACACACAAATATATCAAAATCAGCAATTGGGATACGATGAGAGTACAAATACAGGATATTGAAAATGCATTTGAAATTAAAACACCAGCAACTAAAAACAATCTTGTTTATATAAAGACTGCTATATTAAAACCTCATGGGAGCCACAAAAAAATCTACAATAGACACCCACAAAAAAAGAAAAAGGAATTCAAATGCAACAATAAAGTTAGTCATTAAGTCACAAAGGAAGAAAACAAAAAAGGAAGAGAAAAAAAACAGCTACAAAAACAAATCCAAAACAAATAAGAAAAAGGCAATAAGAACATGCAAATCAATTATTACCTTCAATGTAAATGGATTATATGCTCTAACCGAAAGACACAGACTGGCTGAATGGATACAAAAACAAGACCAGCATATATGCTGTCTACAAGAGACCCACTTCAGATGTAAGGACACGTGCAGTGTGAGAGTGAGGGGATGGAAAAGGTATTCCATGAAATGAAAATTGAAAGAAAGCTGGAGTAGCAATACTAATATCAGACAAAATAGACTTTAAAATAAAGACTGTTACAAGAGACAAAGGGTACTACATAATGATCAAGGGATCAATCCAAGAAGAAAATATAACAACTGTAAATATATTTGCACCCAACATAGGAGTGCCACAATATATAAGACAATGCTGACAGCCATAAAAGGAGGAATTTACATTAACACAATAATAGTGGGAGACTTTAACACACCACTTTCATCAATGGACAGATCATCCAGATTAAAGATCAATGTGTTAAATCACAGGCCTTAAATCACACATTAGGCCAGATGGACTTAATGGATATTTATAGATAATTCTATCTAAAATAGCAGAACATACATTCTTCTCAAGGGCACATGGAACATTCTTCAGGGGTGATCATATCCTGGGCCACAAAGTGAGTCTCAGTAAATTTAAGAAAACTGAAATCATACCAAGCACCTTTTCCAACCACAAAACTATAAGATTAGAAATCAAGTACAAGAAAAAAACTGTAAAAACACTAACATGTGAAGGCTAAACAACATGCTACTAAACAACAAACGGATCACTGAAGAAATCAAGAGGAAACTAAAAAATACCTAGAGACAAATGAAAATGAAAGCATGACAATCCAAATCTATGGGACGCAGCAAAAGCAGTTCTAAGAGGAATGTATGTAGCAAACCTATCTTACTTCAGGAAAAAAGGAAAATCTCAAACAACATAACATTAAACCTAAAGCAACTAGAGAGAGAAGAGCAAGCAGAACAAACAAAACCCAAAATTAGTAGAAGGAAAGAAATCACAAACATCACAGCAGAAATAAAAGAACTAGAAATGAAGAAACATCATCCTCATTCTATGAGGCCACCATCACCCTGGTACCCAAACCAGACAAAGATAGCAGAAAAAAAAGAAAATTTCAGGTCAATATCTCTGATGAACATAGATACCAAAATCCTCAACAAAATACTAGCAAACCAAATCCAACAATACATTTAAAGGATCATGCACCCTGATCAAGTGAGATTTATCCCAGGGATGCAAGGGACTTTCAACATCTGCAAATCAATCAGTGTGATACATCACATCAACAAATTGAAGAATAAAACCATATGACCATCTCAATAGATGCAGAAAAACTTTTGACAAATTTCAACACCCATTTATGATAAAAATTCCACATGAAGTGGGCATAGAGGGAACATACCTCAACATAATAAAGGCCATATATGAGAAACCTACAGCTAACATCACACTCAATGGTGAAGAGCTAAAAGCATTTGCTCTAAGATCAGGAACAAGACAAGGATGTCCACTCTTGCCATGTTTATTCAACATAGTTTTGGAAGTGCTAGCCATAGCAATCAGAAAAGGAAAAAGTAGTGGAAATACAAATTGGAAAAGAAGAATTAAAACTGACACTGTTTGCAGATGACATGATACTATACATAGAAAATTGTAAAAGTGCTACCAGAAAACTACTAGAATTCATCAATAAATTTGGTAAAGTTGCAGGATACAATATTAATACACAGAAATCTATTGCATTTCTATACACTAACAACAAAAGATCTGCAAGAGAAATTAAAGAAACAATCCCATTTGCCATGCATCTTAAAGAATAAAATACACAGGAATAAGCCTATCTAAGGAGGCAAAAGACCTGTACGCCCAAAACTGTAAGATGCTGATGAAAGAAATCGAAGATTACACAAACAGATGGAATGATATACCATGTTCTTGGGTTGGAAGAATGACCATTGTCAAAATGACTGTACTACTGAAGGCAATCTACAGATTCAGTGCAATACCTAGCAAATTAAGTTTGGCATTTTTCACAGAATGAGAAGAAAAAACTTATAAATTCTATGGAGACACAATAGACCCTGAACAGCCAAAACACTCTTGAGAAAGAAAAATGGAGCTGGAGGAATCAGGCTTCCTGATTTCATAATATACTACAAAGCTACAGTCATCAAAACACTATGATACTGGCACAAAAACAGATTATAGATCAATGGAACAGGATAGAAAGCCCAGAAATAAACCCACATACCTATGGTAAATTAATCTACGACAAATGAGGCAAGACTATACGATGGAGATAGTCTCTTCAATAAATGGTGCTGAGAAAACTGGACAGCTACATATAAAAAAATGAAATTAGAACATTCTTTAGCCCCATACACAAAAATAAACTCAAAATGGATTAAAGACCTAAATATAATATCTGATACTATAAAACTCTTAGCAGAAAACACAGGCAGAACACTCTTTGACATAAATGACAGCAATATCTTTTTTGAGCTGTCTTCTAGAGTAATGGAAATAAAACATGAATAAACAAATGGGACCCAATTAACTCAAAAGGGTTTGCACAGCAAAGGCAACCATAAACAAAAAGAAAAGATAACCCACAGAATGGGAGAAAATATTTGAAAACACTACGACTGAGAAGGGATTAATCTCCCAAATTTACAAGCAGCTTATATGGGTCAATATCCAAAAAACAATCCAATCAAAAAATCGGCAGAAGACCTAAATAGACATTTCTCCAAAGAAGACATACAGATGTTCCGGAGGCACATGAAAAGATGCTCAACGTCACTAATTATTACAGAAATGCAAATCAAAACTACAATGAGATATCACCTCACACCAGTCATAATGGCCATCATCAAAAAATCTACAAACAATAAATCCTGGAGAGGGTGTGGAGAAAAGGGAACCCTCTTGCACTGTTGGTGGGAATGTAAATTGATACAGCCACTATGGAGAACAGTATGCAGGTTCCTTAAAAACTAAAAATAGAACTACCATACGACCCAGCAATCCCACTACTGGGCATATACCCTGAGAAAACCATAATTCATAAAGAGTCATGTACCACAATGTTCATTGCAGCTCTATATACAATAACCAGGACATGGAAGCAACGTAAGTGTCCATCGACAGATGAATGGATAAAGAAGATGTGGCACATATATACAATGGATTGTTACTCAGCCATAAAAATAAATGAAATTGAGTTATTTGTAGTGAGGTGGACGGACGTAGAATCTGTCATACAGACTGAAGTAAGTCAGAAAGAGAAAAACAAATACCGTATGCTAACACATATATATGAATCTAAAAAAAAAGTTTATGAAGAACCTACGGGCAGGCCAGGAATAAAGATACAGAGAATGGGCTTGAGGACATGGGGAGGGGGAAGGGTAGGCTGGGATGAAGTGAGAGAGTGGCATGGACATATATACACTACGAAATGTAAAATAGATAGCTAGTGGGAAGCAGCCACATAGTACAAGGAGATCAGCTCGGTGCTTTGTGACCACCTAGAGGGGTGGTATAGGGTGTGTGGGAGGGAAGGAGATGCAAGAGGCAGATATGCAGATATATGTATATATATAGCTGATTCACTTTGTTATGAAGCAGAAACTAACACACCATTTTAAAGCAATTATACTCTAATAATAATGTTTTAAAAAATTAAAAATAAATAAATAAAAAAAAGAAAAGTGAACCGAGAATATGGGAAGTGCCTATGCATTTGCATAGTGCAATAGTCGGGAAGAAACAAAAGGTTATACTGGATGACAGCAGAGCTCTATATACTAATGGGCTAATAAAATTACCTTGAGATTATAATCCAGGTATATATAATATAATTTTCCTCATCACCAAGTCATGATGGGATGGGCTGCATTATTTTAATAGTTTAGGGAACTGTTAGTGTTTATCTTGTGCACAAGAATTTAGACCTTTCTGGAAGAGAAATAGTGTAATTCTATAGGACAAAAAAACATGCTGAAATGTGATAATGCAGCTAAGAATAGAAGCACACTGGAGAGCATTTACATGAATATTAAAGGGGAGAAAGGCTGAAAAGATATTGCATAAGTACTGTAGAGACTGCCAGGTGGAGGAAATGGATGAGGTAATCCTGATGCTAAGGATAAAACATGCACTGAAGATAAGGGCTCAGAAGTGTAGTAAAGGAGGGTTAAAGAGTAGGCATTTGACTATCTGTATATCTGCTGAAGCTTCATTCAGTGAAACACTGTATTTGGTAATATCTAGACTTACCTTATTGACAAATGTCTCCTTGATAGTAAAAAAACAAAACAAAATGAAGTTGGTTAGCTGCTATCTTGGCATTGATTTTGACTTAAAAAGAGAATTTGATTGGTCACTTGGAAGAGTCAGAAAAATCATTAGAAAGCCACTCATCCATTTTATAGTTTGGGATAATCAGAACACAGTAAAAAATTTATTCTAGAGAGAACTTGACTCAAAGATTGCTTGACTTGTAGATTGGTATTAACTTGTTATGAGGATCCTTGTATTCTGTCGAGGATCCTATCCTTGATACCTGCCCTGTTCTATCCCATATTTTGTAAATGACATGATTGGAGATGTTTAAGGAGTGCTGATCAGATCTTGGAAAAGATACAAAACTGAAGGGCTTTGTTCAATGACAAAATAAAAATCGAAAATAATTGAGATGGGCTGACACAATGAACTATTAAATCCTACATTTGATTCTTGAATTCCAACTCCACAATACAAGTGAGGAAGTTGTGAATCATGGAAAAAGGCAATATGTTTAGTATGAATCAAAAATGGGGTGTTCTGTCAAAAGTAAAATATAATAATATGTTGCATTAGTAAAAGTATAGACCGTATAATAAGGGAAGTGATATTCTTCTTCTATCTACGTTGGACATATCACAACAGGAATATTGTTTTCAGTGCTCAGAAGACATTTTAAGGAGCCACTGACAACATATTCAGAAGTGCATGACCAGGTTGGTAAGTGAAATTGACATCTATGAGGAAGGTCTGAAATATTAGGGTATGGTGAACCCAGAGGGGGGAAAAAAAATCTTCCAGAGGATACATAATTATGGTTGCTATTTACTAATAACTACAACCAAGGTACTCTGCTAGATACTTTCCGTATACTATATAATTCTCAAAACAACCCATGATACAAGTCTTATTATCTCCATTTTTCAAAAAAGGGCATAGGTACATAGAGGTTAAGTAGCTTGTCCACGTTTATGCAGCAAGGTAGTGGTAACACTGGGATTGGAACTGAGGTCTTTCGAAGACTAGAAACTAAGGCATTTCCATCATACTACAATCCCCTCCTTCCCCTTCCTACCACCACTATTTTAAAGTAACTGCAGTAAATATAAATTTATATTATCATAACTTTGTTTGTTGAGGATCCACAACATACTAAGCATTAAGCAAGCATGATAAACAGTTTACTTCACTACTTTTCATAAAAATTCTACGAGGTAGATTTTATCATTATATTATAAGAGGGTTGTTTAGACCAAGGTGATTATGCTTCACTTTACTTTTCAAAGAGCCTAAGTTTTCTTATCTAAAATATGTTCCATTCAGTATGCCTCTCACAGATTTCCTATGAGTTAATAATAATGAGATACTATCATCCTCAGTTTAAGGATAAAGAGACTGAAATTTGGAGAACTGAAGATGAGATGATCAGGAACAAGGGATCTGAATTAGTTTCAGAATGAGAGAGAACTCTCTACCGATTAAGCTGTCCAGAGATGGAAGCTCTCCTAACAAGGATATTCTAAGTTTGATATAATTTCATGATTCAATCAATGACAATATGGACATTCAATATCTCATTTTTCTTTTATAATTCTTTAAGGCCCTTAAAAAGTATAATGAAGATATAATCTCTGAAAACCATTTAGAAAGTCTGACTGTGGATGTGACAGAGTTAGCAATACTCACCAAATATTCTATCTGCTCTTCTATACTTCCCAGTCTCCTTGCAGTTAGGTAAGGCCAAGTATCTAGTTCTAGTCGATTGGCTGTGAGAAAAATGAATGTGTGGTTTTCAGGCTGAAGCTATGAAATGTTCCTGTGTGATGTTCCAATGCTTTCCTCTCCTGTCACTTTTGATCATCATAACCATGTAAAGCTATAAGAATTAAACAGACTGATACAACATTGTAAAGCAACTATACTGCAATAAAAATTAATAAAATAAATAAAAAATAATAAAGAAGACTGAATATTTACTGGATTCTTAGTTCCTGTGTGTGAACAAAAATAAACATTTATGTATTAAGTCACTGACATTTGTATATTTGCTTATTACCACAACATAGCCTGTTCTATCCTGGCTAAGGAAAATAATTAAGATTTTTCTAGGCCCTTATACTGTGCCAGGAATTGGAATAATTACTTTATATAAATTATCTCATTTCAATTTTTGAATAATCTTCTATTATACTATTATTCTATTATAATACATATTACACAATTGAGAAAAATTATTTACATAGAGGTAAAAAGCTTAACCAAGACACACAGCCAATAAGTAAGTCACTGAACTCAACTTGGAAAACAACCAATGCAGTCATGAAAGTGATATTTCAAAGCTTTTATATTCACATAGAAAATATCTATGATATAATATTTGTGAAAGAGGTAAACAATATACAGTTTGCTTAAATTGTAAAAACAAATATAATGAAGATGAGAAGTATATATGCTAAAATGTTAATAATGATGATATATGGGTGGTGATCTTATGAGTGATGTTATTTTCTTTTTTATGGCTTATAAAACAGGATATAGAGTCCAGAAATGGACCCACTAATAAATAGTCAATTGTTTTATGACAAGAGTGCCAACAAAGAAAGAAAAGTTTTTTCAACAAACATTGCTGGATCACCTGGATACCAATATAGAATAAAACATATATATTGACCATTAGAGCACACCATAAACAATGAGTAACTTCAAGTGAACCATAGTCCCAAATGTAAAATTGAAAATTATAAAAAATTTTGTAGGAAAACATAAAAAAAACCTTTGCCCCCTTGGGGATAGGTAAAGGTTTTCTTGCTAAAACACACCAAAAAAGCAAAAGCGTAAAATTAAAAATTGATAAACTGGACCTCATCAAAGTTAGGAAAATAGAAAGTTTTGCTATTGAAAAAAAAATCAAGAAAATAAGGCAACCACAGATGGGGAGATTATTTGCAAAACTTATATCTGATAAAAATTTTATCTAGGTAACAAGAACTAATAATAATAACTAATATTATATTTATGTAACTTTATATAACTATATAATTATCTATAATTTAATAGTTATTATTATTATACTCCATTAAAATGGGCAAAAAGTTTGAACAAACACTTTTTAAAGGAAGATACACCAATAGCCAACACGCACCTAAAAATATGCTCCACATCATTACTCATAAGGAAATGCAAATTAAAATCACAGGGAGATACAACATCATACCCACAAGAATCACTATAATAAGAAAGACAGCAATGTTAAGTGTTGGGTTAGGAATGGGAGAAACTTCAACTCTCATACATTGCTGATAGGAATGCAAAATGGCACATACACTCTTGCAAAGAATTTGGCAGTTTGTACACAAGTTACATACATCTATCATACAAGCCGACCGTGTGTTATGAGTATCCGCCCAACAGTAATGAAAGCACATGACAAAGACTTGTTTATGGATTTTCATAGCTTTATCATTGTAAAAATCTGGAAACAACCCAAGTATTCATCGAGTTAATATTTATGCAAATTGAATTTATCCATACCATGGCACACTATTCAGCAAGGAAAAGGAATAAACTATTGATATGTGTGACAACATGAATGAATCTCAAAATCATTGTGCCAAGTAAAAGAAGCCAGACAAAAAATAGTACATACCATATAATTTCACTTGTATAAAATTATAGGAAATGCAAACTAATGACTATAGTGGCAGAAAACCACTATAAAATTCTGAGGCAGATAAAATTCTGAGGCAGAAGGGATCTTAGACCTTATTTCAAACTCTTTGTTTTAGAACTTTGGAAACTGTTGCCTAAAGAAAGGTAGAGACTTGCTGAAAGTGTGCATAGCAGGTCAACAACAAAGCTAAAGATAGAATACAGATTTATTTCTTTCTAATCATGTGTTTTTTCTACTATCACATATTATAAAATGGCTGGAAAAACACACAGAAAGTGCGATTATTGCTGGTTGAGGAAATCATGTCAGTTTTATTACTAGCTTATTACTGATTTAGTCAAGTATGTTTCTCTTTGTACAAGCAAGTGGAAGATTAAGCCATTTTGTCTAGCAGCAGAAAATTTACCTCATGGAGCTACTTAGGTAGATTATTGAAGACCTGGATTGACTAATGGAATAAGAAATTTGTCCAATTTCTGATCCTTTCAGCTTCTGATGTCAATCCTTTTACCTAATAAGCAATAAAGAAAAAATATATATCCTTTGGTATCAGCTTTGAATTTAGGCACATTGTTAAGTTAGAATTCATTTCAGGCAATTATGGAAATGTAGCTGTGATTTGGATGTCATTCATAGATACATATCTCAGTGCATGGACTTTGGACAGTTGACTTGGAAGCTAGTCATCTGGAACCTTTGTGTTTTCTGCCTAAGAGTTCTCCCACTGAAGCAGCTTCCACTGACTCACTGGAGACAGTGCCTACAAATCAAAGTTCAGAGCCGGCCTTGTGTAGAATCAGAGTAAGTGACTGCCATAAAGTGTTTTGGGGGCTTCTCTGGAGAACTCCTCAGCAAACCTCTCTTCTTTTGTCCTCACATTATATATGAATTATATATATATATATATATATATATATATATATTAGAGACTGAGGAGGTTTGAGGAGGTTGCTTCACATATTAGAGGCTGCAGCTCAGGGTTCAAACAAGTCATTTGATTCTGAAGCTGGTAGAAGCTTCTCTATGTCATAGGTTTCTATGTTGTGGGCAAGATTGTCCTTAGGGGTGTTCATCTTGTTGGCTTTAGGGACTATGGACTTGGTGACATTAGAATGACAAGGCTTGGTAACTTTAAGGACAGTGGCTATAGAATTATAACAATGGTGGGGTTGAGACTGGCAGGGTTGAGGCAGAGAGCCTTTATAACCTCTGCCCAAGGGTTAATGCATTGTTTCAAGCCGTTCAAGTTGCATTTTTTGGCAAAATGTATGTTCTTCAGGGACTTTGAGTTGACTCAAATTAGAGATTTGTATGTCTTTGAACTGGCCTTTCAAATTCTATTTCTGAACAATTTCTAGGTATGATCAAGGATGTTGTAACTCGGTTTTTATTTTATTTATGTCTTTGAATCTTTTGGAACTTCAGTTCTTAGGGGAAGGAGTGGGGAAGGGCAGAGAGAGATTTAGACAGAGAGAGGGAGACATTAATTGAAATTACATTTTAATCATTCCTTAAGCAAATTTAATCTAATACTCTCATCATTATTCCATGCAAGTTTTCTCTCATGTATTTTTACTTATTTCTCCCTTTTATCCCTATTTTCCTCCTTTTTTATACTCAGGTCTTTACTGTGTTTAATGAGTATATTTTTATTTGTAGATGCTCTTGCAAAATGTGTATGATTTTGTGTGAATGTAATTTTATTTATTCAAATGCTTTTATATTACATATCTTTTTTTCACATTCCTCATTAGCAATGGATTTTTAAGATCCATCCTGTTGCTTATGTGTGTATCTTATCTGTTGTTTATAACTGTGATAATAGTGCATCATATGTATCCATCACAATTTACTTATTGTCTTATCCTGGGTTCCTCTGAATGCAGGGCCCAAGACAAAGGCTTTGCATGCAGGTGTTTTCTATTGGATTGTGATAACAGGGAACAGGTGTAAGCAACAGGAGGTGTGATATAATGAAGAAAGGAAAGCCAATACAAGAATATGTTGCTGAGTTGGTCACAACTGTTGATAACTGGTGCTTTATCCTGTCGGACCTTCTGAGGACCCTTATGAAATTTATATTTTAAGAACCATCTACCCATGGTAGACAAAATAAAGAAGAATTTTATCCATAGGCTTCTGTTCTCCATTGTCAAGGTTGATCTTATGGACTATAACTCACCTGCACTTCACAATTGCATATGGATGAGTGTCAAGTGGGGTTCAGTGGCTGTCTCACACTGTAGATTGTGAGAAACCCTAGGACAGGAAATGATGGTTACACTGAATGGCCATGAGGAAAGGCAAATATCAGATCGTACATGAATAAGACCAGTCAAATCCTATATGGACCTCATTGCCACAGTAGTGGCTAGAATAAGAGATGAGGATGGGTGGATTGAGTTAGTGTACAAGAGGTGTCCAATATACCTGTCATCTAACCCAGCAATGGTCATCTAGATTTTCCCCCCTCAACTACAAACAATGCTGCAGTAAACATCTTTGTGTATGCCCCTTATGAATTGTATGGATATTTCCCTGGGTAAATATGCCCAGGGGAGGAATTACCAGATGAAAAATTATACATATACTTAATTTGATGAAATAGTGTCAGAGTGCTCTTCAGAATGGCTGCATAATCCTACATGCCAACAAGCAGTACATGAGGGTTCCATTGTCCTCATATGGAATCATCCTGCTTTCTAATTTCAGTCAGTTCAGTGGGTGTAAAGTGATATTTTGCTGATTGTAACTTGTGCATTTTCATTGCTCTGATTATAACTATGTTTGGACATCCCTTCATATATAAGCTTGTTAAGACTTTAGAATTTCTTCTCTAATTAATTCCTCATCTTCCTAATTAGGATTGTTATCTATTTCTTGTTACTTGCAGGATATTTTATGTACAAATATTTTGTAATTTTTAAAAAATTTTATTGGAGTATAATTAATTTACAATGCTGTGTTAGTTTCAGTTGTACAGCAAAGTGTATCTCTTATACAAATACATATATCCAATCTTTTTTAGATTCTTTGCCCATATAGGCCATTGCGGATTATTGAATAAAGTTCCCTGTGCTATATAGTAGATCCTTATTCGTTATCTATTTTATATATAGTAGTGTGTATATGTCAATCCCAATCTTCCAATTTATCACTCCCCAACACCTTACCACCCAGTAACCATAAGTTTATTTTCTACATCTGTAACCATTTCTGTTTTGCAGATAAGTTCATTTGTGGACTTTTTTTCTAGATTCCACATATGAGCAATATCATAGGATACTTGTCTTTGTCTGACTTACTCTACTCAGTATGAGAATCTCTAGGTCCATCCATGTTGCTGCACATGGCATTATTTTTTTATTTTTCATTGCTGAGTAATAGTCCATTGTATATATGTACCACATCTTCTTTATCCATTCCTCTGTTGATGGACATTTAGGTTGCTTCTCTGTCCTGGCTACTGTGAATAGAGCTTCAATGAACATTGGTGGTGCAGGTATCTTTTCAAATTATGGTTTTCTCTGGATACGTGCTCAGGAGTGGGATTGGTGAATCATATAGTAGCTCTATTTTCAGATTTTTAAGGAACCTCCACACTGTTCTCCATAGTGGCTGTACCAGTTTGCATTCTCACCACATTGTAGGAGGGTTCCCTTTTCTCCACACCCTTGCCAGCATTTATTATTGTAGATTTTTTGATGATGGCCATTCTGACCAGTGTGACTCATTATAGTTTTGATTTGCATTTCTCTAATAATTAGTGATCTTGAACATCTTTTCATGTGCCTCTTGGCCATCTGTATGTCTTCACTGGTGAAATGTCTATTTAGATCTTCTGCTTATTTTTTGATTTCTTTTTAATTGAGCTGCATGAGCTGTTCATATATTTTGGAGTTTCATCCCTTGTCGGTTACTTCATTTGCAAATATTTTCTCCCATTCTGAGGGTTTTCTGTATGTTTTGTTTATGGTTTCCATTGCTGTGCAAAAGCCTTTAAGTTTAATTCAGTCCAATTTGTTTACTTTTTGTTTTTATTTTCTTTACTGTAGGAGGTGGATCGAAAAAGATCTTGCTGCAATTTATGTCAGAAAGTCTTCTCCTTATGTTTTCTTCTAAAGGTTTTATACTACCGGGTTATATTTAGGTCTTTAAGCCATTTTGAGTTTATTTTTATGTAGGGTGTTAGGGTGTGTTCTACGTTCATTCTTTTACATGCAGCTGTCCAGTTTTTCCAGCACCGCATATTGAAGAGACTCTCCTCTGTCATAGACTACGTGACCAGAAGTACATGAGTTTATCTCTAGACTTTCTATCCTGTTCCATTGACCTATATTTCTGGTTTTTATGCCAGTACCACACTGTTTTGATGATTGTAGCATTGTAGTATAGTCTGAAGTCAGGGGGCCTGACTGCTCCAGCTCCATTTTTCTTTCTCAAGATTGCTTTGGTTATTCATGGCCTTTAGTGTTTCCAAAACATTGTAGAATTTTTTAGTTTTAGTTCTGTGAAAAATGCCCTTGGTAATTTGATAGGAATTGCACTGACTCTGTAGATTGCTTTGGGTAGTACAGTCATTTTCAAAATATTGATTCTTCCAATCCAAGAACATGGTATATCTCTCCAGCTGTTTGTGTTTTCTTTGATTTCTTTCATCAGTATCTTGTAGTTTTCTGAGTACAGGTCTTTTGCTTTCTTCGGTAGGTTTATTTCTAGGTATTTTATTGTTTTTGATGCAATGGTAATTGGGATTGTTTCCTTAATCTCACTTTCTGATCTTTTGTTGTAAGTATATAGGAATGCAAGAGAGTTCTGTGTATTAATTTTGTATCTTGCAACTTTACCAAATTCATGTATAAACTCTAGTAGTTTTCTGGTGCTGACTTTAGGATCTTCTATATACAGTATCATGTCATCTGCAAACAGTGACAGTTTTACTTCTTTTCCAATTTGGATTCTTTTATTTCTTTTTATTGTCTGATAGGCGTGGCTAGGACTTCCAAAATTATGTTGAATAAAAGTGGCAAGAGTGTACATACTTGTCTTGTTCCTAATCTTAGAAGAAATGCTTTCAGCTTTACACTATTGAGTATGATGTTAGTTGTATGTTTGTCATACATGGCCTTTATAAAGTTGAGGTAGGTTTCCTTTAAGCCCACTTATGGAGAGTTTTATCGAAAATGGGTGTTGAACTTTGCCAAAAGCTTTTTCTAAATCTATTGAGATGATCATACAATTTTTATTCTTCAAGTTGTTAATGTGGTGTATCACATTGATTTGATTGAAGAATTCTTGTATCCCTGGGATATATTGTACTTGATCAGGGTGTATGATCTTTTTTATGTGTTGATGGATTTGGTTTGCTATTACTATGTGGAGGATTTTTATATCTATGTTCATCAGTGATATTGGCCTGTAATTTTCTTTTTTGTGATATCATTGTCTGGTTTTTGTATCAGGATGAAGGTGGCACATAGAATGAGCTTCAGAGTGTTCCTTCCTCTGCAACTTTTTGGAAGAGTTTCAGAAGGGTAGATATTAACTCTTCATTAAATGTTTGATAGAATTCGCCTGTGAAGCCATCTGGTCCTGGACTCTTTGTTGGAAAATTTTAATCACAGTTTCAACTTCAGTACTTGTGATTGGTCTGTTCATATATTCTATTTCTGCCTGGCTCAGTCTTGAAGGTTGTTTCTTTCTAAGAATTTGTCAATTTCTTCTAGGTTTTGCATATTATTGTTTTATGGTTGCTACTAGTAGTCTCTTATGATCCTTTGTATTCTGTGGTATCCATTGTAACTTCTTTTTCATTTCTAATTTTATTGATTCAATCCCTCTACATTTTTTTTGATGAGTCTGTGTAAAGGTTTATCAATTTTCTTTATCTTTACAAAGAGCCAACTTTTAGTTTCATTAATCTTTGCTATTGTTTTCTTCATCTCCATTTCATTTATTTCTGCTCTCATATTTATGATTTCTTTCCTTCTTTTAACATTGGGTTTTGTTGTTCTTCTTTCCCTAGTTGCTTTCAGTGTACTTACAGGTTGTTTATTTGAGATTTTTCTTGTTTCTTGGGGTAAGATTGTATTGTTACAAACTTCCCTCTTAGTACTGCTTTTGTTGTGTCCCATGGGTTTGGCATTGTCATCTCTCTCTCGGTATTTTTTTAATTTCCTCTTTAATTTCTTCACTGATCCATTGATAATTAATAACATATTTGGCCTCCATGTGTCTGTATTTTTCAGAGTTTTTCCTGTAATTGATTTCTAATCTCATAGAGTTGTGGTCAGAAAAGAACTTTGCTATGATTTCAATTTTCTTAAATTTACTGAGGCTTGATTTGTGACCCAAAATGTGATCTATCCTGGAGAATGTTCTGTGTGCACTTGAGAAGAAATTGTATTCTGCTGCTTTCAATGGAATGTCCTATGAATATCAATTAAATCTATATGGTCTAATGTGCCATTTTAGGCTTGTGTTTCCGTATTAATTTTCTATCTGGATGATCTATCCATTGTTGTAAGTGGGGTGTTGAAGTCTCACCCTATTATTGTGTTACTGTCAATTTCCCTTTTTATGGCTGTTAACATTTGCATTATATATTGTGGTGTTCCTATGTTGGATGCATATACATTTACAGTTGTTATATCTTTTTCTTGGATTGATATCTTGATCATTATGTAGTGTCCTTCCTTGTCTCTTTTAACAGCCTTTATTTTAAAGTCTATATTGTCTGATATGAGTATTGATACTCCAGCTTTCTTATTATTTCCATTTGCATGGAATATCATTTTCCATCCTCTCATTTTCAGACTGTATGTGTCCCTAGGTTTGAAGTGAATCTCTTGTAGACAACATATATATGGGTCTTGTTTTTGTATCCATTCAGTCAGTCTGTGTCTTTTGGTTGGAGTACTTAATCCATTTACATGTAAGGTAATTATTGATGTATATTTTATTTCACCATTTTCTTAACTGTTTTGAGTTTGTCTGTGTAGGTCTTTTTCTTCTCTTGTGTTCCCTGTCTAGAGAAGTTCCTTTAGCATTTGTTGTCAAGCTGGTTTGGTGATGCTGAATTCTCTTAGCTTTTGCTTGTCTGTAAAGGTTTTGATTTCTCCATCAAATCTGAATGAAAGCCTTGCTAGATAGAGTATTCTTGGTTGTAGGTTTTTCCCTTTCATCACTTTAAATATACCCTTCCACTCCCTTCTGGCCTGCAGAGTTTCTGCTGACAAATCACATGATAACCTTATGGGGATTCCCTTGTATGTTATTTGTTGCCTTCCCCTTGCTCCCTTTAATATTTTTTCTTTGAATTTAATATTTGTTAGTTTGATTAATATGTGTCTCATTGTGTTATGCTTTGGGTTTTTCCTGCATGGGACTCTCTTCACTGCCCTGACGTGAGTGACTATTTCCTTTCCTTTATTATTTAAGTTTTTGACTATAACCTCTTCAAATATTTTCTCGGACAATTTCTCTTACTTTTCTTCTTTGGGGACCCCTATAATTCAAATATTGGTGTGTTTAATGTTGACCCAGAGGTCTCTGGGACTGCCCTCATTTCTTTTCATTCTTTTTTCTTCAGTCTGTTCCATGGCAATGATTTCCAGTATTCTGTCTTCCAGCTCACTTACCTGTTCTTCTGCCTCAGTTGTTCTGCTATTGATTCCTTTAAGTGTATTTTTCATTTCATTTATTGCATTGTTCATCACTGTTTTTTAATTCTTTAGTTCCTCTAGGTCCTTGTTAACATTTCTTGTATTTTCTCTCTCTGTGCCTTCATTCTATTTCTGAGATCTTGGATTATCTTTACTATCATCACTCTGAATTCTTTTTCAGGTAGATTGCCCATCGCCTCTTCATTCAGTTGGTCTTGTCGTTTTTTACCTTGCTGCTGCATCTGCAACATATTCCTCTGTCATCGAATTTTGTCTAACTTACTGTGTTTGTCTTCTTCTTTCTGCAGGATGCAGGGTCATAATTCCTCTTCCTTCTGGTGTCTGCCCCCTGATGGAAGAGGTTGGTCCAGGGACTGGTGTAGGCTTCCTGATGGGAGGTGTCTGTGCTCTGTTAGGTGAAGTTGGGTCTTGTCCCTCTGTGGGCAGAGCCATGTCAAGGGACATGTTTTAGGGTATGTTAGCTTAGTTCGACTTAGGCAACCTGTCTGCTGATAGGTGGGGTTGTTTTCCTCTCTTGCTGGTTGTTTGGCCTGAGGAGTCTTGCACTGGAGCTTGCAGGGTGTTGGGTGGAGTCAGGTCTGTTGCCAAGATGGGGACTTCTGGGAGAGCTCACACCGATTAATATTCCCTGGGGCCTGGAATTCTCTGGTGGTCCAGTGGCCAGAACTCAGTGCTCCCACTACAGGGGTTCAGGTTCAACCCTCGGCCAGGCAACCAAAATCCTGCATACCATGGGGCATGATCAAAATAAAATATAAAAAGAAAAAACACAAAACAAACAGACAAAAACAAAGACAAAAAATAAAACCAAACAAAACTAAAAATAAAGAAAACAAAAAAGAAAACAACCAAACAAATGAAAATCAAAACAACTAAACAAACAATAAGAAGAAAACTGACAAAACTAAAAACCAGAACACAGAACAAAAACAATAAAAAAAGAAACAAAAACAAAAATTAACACACAAAAATGACAAGGACAAAAAATATGAAAGAGAAAAAGAAAACAAAAATCAAAGAAAACCAAAAAATAAATACAAAAACACAATAAAAAGAAACAAAAAATAAATAAATAAAATAAAAATAGAAAAATAAAAAAATATATATATAAATTAAAAATTTTAGAAAATTAAAACAATAACAACAAAACAAAACAAACAAACAAAAAATTCCCTAGGACTTCTGCTATCAATGTCCTTGGCCCCATAGGGAGCCACAGCCAACCCCCACCTCCCCAGAAGGCCCTCCAAGACCTCTAGTTAGGTCTCTGGACATGGTGTGGGCACTTTGGGGGCAGCTCAGAATCTGATCTGGCCATACTCTCACATTTACTGCTCCCAAAATCCACAGCTGCTAAAGATAGGCCCATCTCAGTTGTGGGAGAACTCATTATCCATTCAGATAATTCTGTAGGCATTGGATATACCAGGCTGATCACAGGGGTTTAATCCAAGGCTTGTGCAGCTGCATGGAGAGATTTCATTTCCTCTTTCTTAGTTGCACAGCTCTTGGGGTTCAGCTTTGTTTTTGATCCCACCTCTGCATGTGAGCCACCCTCAGGCATCTGCTCCCCACCCAGGCAAGAGGGGGCAAAGGCCACAACTGACTGAGGCATGCTTGCTCACTTCAGTGTGAGGGGCAAGAGTTTGGGGCTGACTTGGGCACACGTGCTTGCTGAGGCAGGAGGGGGATAAAGTGGCAATGACTTGGGTGCATGTGCTCGCTCTGTTGGGAGTCCCTCCCATTGCCTGCAGAGGCAGGGGCTGGCATGTGGGGAGAGAGAACATGATGGCAGCCCTGCCCCTTTCACGCCACTCAACAATCATTCCCCATCTCCAAGGCAGACACTGCTTCCTCCAGGAGAGTTCTGCGGAGCTTCTCACTCCCATCCCTTCAGGTCATCTCTGTGCAGCCAACAGCAGTTCCCTCCCTAGGTCTACTCTCCTAATCCCATGCTTCAACACCCAGCCCCCACCAGCACTTTTGGGCACCTGTCTCAGGCTGGGGCTAGCACAGCTGTGGCGCAGACCATCTATGCACATCTCACTCTGTCCTCCTTGCCACAGACTGGCTGCTGCACTTTCTTCTGATAGCCTCTCTAGCTCCCACTCTATTTCAGCATATTTCGCCACCAACGAGGGCACCTCCCCAGTTTCAGTAACCTCTCCTCTCCTTCAGCTCCCCCCAAGGTGTGTGGGTACTATCTCATTTCCTCTTTTTCTTTCCTTTCTCTCCTTCATCCTACCCAGTTATGCAGGGAACTTCTCTTGTCCTTTTAGGTGTCCAAGGTCCTCTGCAAGTGTTCAGCAGGTGCTCTGTGTGAATTGTTCCACTTGTAGATGTGTTCTTTTTTTTTTTTTGTGGTACGTGGGCCTCTCACTGTTGTGGCCTCTCCCATTGCAGAGCACAGGCTCTGGACGCGCAGGCTCAGTGGCCATGGCTCACGGGCCCAGCCGCTCCACGGCATGTGAGATCTTCCTGGAACAGGGCACGAATCCGTGTCCCCTGCATTGGCAGGTGGACTCTCAATGACTGCGCCACCATGGAAGCCTTGTAGACGTATTCCTGATGTACTTGTGGGCAAAAGTGAACCCCAGGTCCTCTTATTCCACCATCTGGACCTTGACTCCCCATACTTTGTAATTTTTAAACATTGCAAATAAGTTATCTCATTCTCTTATCTGCCAATTACTTTGTTCACAGTGTCTTTCATTGACAGGAAGGGTTACCTTTTCTCCACATCCTCACAGACACTTATCATTTCTTTCTTTTTTTATTGAAGTATAGCTGATTTATAATATTATATTAATTTTAGGTATACAGTATATTGATTTTGTATTTTTATAGATTATACTCAACTAAAATTTATTACAAGATAATGGCTATAATTCCCCATGCTATACAATATACCCTTGTTGTTTATCTACTTTATACATAATAGTTTGTATCTCTTAATCCCATACCCCTAATTTGCCCCCTCACCTTCTCTCTACCCATTGGTAACCATTAGTTTGCTTTCTATATCCAAGAGTCTGTTTCTGTTTTGCATATGCCTCTGCTTGTACTATTTTTAGATTCCACATATAAGTGATATCATACAGCATTTTTCTTTCTCTGACATTTCAATAATCATAATATTCTCTAGGTCCATCCATGTTGCTGCAAATGTTAGAATTTCTTTGTGGTTGAGTAATATAGCAGTGTGTGTGTGTGTGTGTGTGTGTGTGTGTGTGTACATATGTACACATATATATGTACACACACACAGATATATATAATATTCTTTATCCATTTATCTCCTTACATATCTTGGCTATTGTAACTAGTGCTGATATGAATATTGGGATGCATGTATCTTTTCTAATTAGTGTTTTCAGTTTTTCCAGATATATATCCAGACTTGCTAGATAATACAGTGGTTCTATTTTTAGTTTTATGATGAACCTCCATAATGTTTTCAACAGTAGCTTGTTCAATATACATTCCCACCAACAGTGTTTGAGGGTTCCCTTTTCTCCACATCCTCTGCAACATTTGTTATTTCTAGACTTTATGATGATAGCCACTTTGACAGGTGTGAGGTGAGATCTCATTGTTATGATTTGCATTTCTCTAATAATTAGCAATGTTGAGTGTATTTTCATGTGGCTGTTAACCATCTGTAGGTCTTCTTTGGAAAAAAAGTCTAAGTCTTCTGCCTATTTTTTTTTATTGAGTGGTTTATTTTTGATGTTCAGTTGTATGAACAGTTTATATGCTTTGGATGTTAACCCATTATTGGTCATATCATTTGCAAGTACTTTCTCACATTCAGTTGATTGTCTTTTCATTTTGTCAATGGTATCTTTCACTCTGCAAAGCTTTTTTTTTTTTTTGCGGTACATGGGCCTCTCACTGCTGTGGCCTCTCCTGTTGCGGAGCACAGGCTCTGGACGCACAGGCCCAGCGACCATGGCTCACGGGCCCAACCACTCCGCGGCATGTGGAATCCTCCTGGACCAGGGCACAAACCCCTGTCCTCTGCACCGGCAGGCGTACCCTCAACCACTGCGCCACCAGGGAAGCCCCTCTGCAAAGCTTTTAAGTTTAATTTTTCCATTTGTTTGTTTTGCTTTTGTTTCTTTTTTTTTTTTGCATTACATGGGCCTCTCACTGCTGTGGCCTCTCCCGCTGTGGAGCACAGGCTCCGGACGCACAGGCCCAGCGGCCATGGCTCATGGGCCCAACCACTCCACAGCATGCGGGATCCTCCCAGACCGGGGCACAAACCCGTGTCCCCTGCACCGGCAGGCGGACCCTCAACCACCGCGCCACCAGGGAAACCCTGCTTTGTTTCTTTTCACTTAGGAGACAGATCCATAAAAATGTTGTTATGATTTCTAATTTTATTGATTTGATACTTCTACCTTTTTTTCTTGATGAGTCTGCCTAAGGTTTATTAATCTTTTGTCTTTTCAAAGATCCAGCTTTTAGTTTCATTGATCTTTTCTATTGTTTCATTCATTTCTATTTCCTTTATTTCTGCTCTTATGTTTATGATTTCTTTCCTTCTACTAACTGTGTGTTTTGTTTGTTCTTCTTTCTCTAGTTGCTTTAGTTGTAAGGTTAGGTTATTTATTGTGATTTTTCTTGTTTCCTGAGGTAAGATTGTATTGCTATAAACTTCACTCTTAGAACTGCTTTTAGTGCAACCCATAAGTTTTGGATCATCATGCTTTCATTTTCATTTGTCTCTATTTTTTTTATTTCCTCTTTGATTTCTTCAGTGATCCATTTGTGATTTAGTAGCATATTGTTTAACCTTCATATGTTTGTGTTTTTCTACAGTGTTTTTCTTGTTTCTCTTATCTCATAAAGTTGTGGTTGGAAAAGAAGCTTGATATCATTTCAATTTCCTTAAATTTACCAAGGTTTGCTTTGTGGCCCATCATGTGATCAATCCTAGAGAATGTTCCATGTGCACTTGAGAAAAATGTGTATTCTGCTCCTTTAAAATGGAATGTTCTATGAATATCAATTAAGTCCATTTGGGCTAATGTGTCATTTAAGGCCTGTGTTTCCTTATTGATCTTCTATCTGGGTTATCTGTCCACTGATGAAAGTGGGGTGTTAAAGTCTCCCACTATTATTGTGTTAATGTCGATTTCTCCTTTTAAACTTGTTAGCATTTGCCTTATATATTGTGGTGCTTCTATATTGGATGCATATATATTTGTAATTGTTATATTTTCTTGTATTGATCCCTTGATCATTATGTAGTGTCCATCTTTGTCTCTTGTAACAGACTTTATTTTAAAGTCTATTTTGTCTGATATGAGTATTGCTGCTGCAGCTTTCTTTTGATTTGCATTGGCATCAAATATCTTTTTCCATCCCCCCACTTTCAGTCTGTATGTTTCCCTAAATCTGAAGTGGATCTCTTGTAGACAGTGTATAAATGGGTCTTCTTTTAGTATACATGTAGCCCCTCTATGTCTTTTGGTTGGAGCCTTTAATCCATTTACATTTAAGGTAATTGTCAATATGTATGTTCTTATTCCTATTTTTTTTTTTTGTGGTACATGGGCCTCTCACTGACGTGGCCTCTCCCACTGCAGAGCACAGGCTCCAGACGTGCAGGCTGAGCGGCCATGGCTCCCAGGCCCGGCTGCTCCACAGCATGTGGGATCTTCCTGGACCGGGGCACGAACCTATGTCCCCTGCATCAGCAGGCGGACTCTCAACCACTGCGTCACCAGGGAAGCCCTGTATTCCTATTTTGTTAATTGTTTTGGCTTTGTTTTTGAAAACCTTTTTTTCCCCTTCTGCTTTTGTTCTCTTCCCTTGTGACTTGATGTCTATCTTTATTGTTGTGTTTGGATTCCTTTTTCTTTTTGTCTGTGCATCTATTGTAGATTGTTTGCCGTTCTCATGAGGTTTTCTGTTTTTAATATATGTATTTATTTATTTATGGCTGTGTTGGGTTTTTATTGTTGCATGCTGGTTTTCTCTCATTGCAGAAAGGGGGGGACTATTCTTCATTGCAGTGCATGGGCTTCCCATCGCAGTGGCTTCTCTTGTTGCACAGCATGGGCTCTAGGCACGCAGGCTTCAGTAGTTGTGGCACGCAAGCTGAGTAGTTGTGGCTCACGGGCTCTAGAGTACAGGCTCAGTAGTTGTGGCGCATGGGATTAGTTGCTCCATGGTGTGTGGAATCTTCCCAGACCAGGGCTCAAACCTTGTCCCCTGCATTGGCAGGTGGATTCTTAACTACTGCACCACCAGGGAAGTCCCCCATGAGGTTTTGACATAGCAGTCTATATATGTACAAGATTGTTTTAATTAGCTGGTCTCTTACTTTCCAATGCATTTTCAATATCCTGCATTTGTACTCTTTTCTCACGATTGCTGGTTTTGATATTATATTTGTTTCTGTGTGATTTCCTAACTTTGCTTTATGTTTCCCTTTACCAGTGAGCTTTTCCATTCATAATTTTCTTGATTCCAGTTGTGCCCTTTTCTTTTCTGCCTAGATAATTTCCTTTATGATATGTTGTAAAGCTGGTTTGGTGGTGCTGAATTCTCTTAGTTTTGCTTGTCTGTAAAATTTTTGGTTACTCCATCAAATATAAATGAGAGCCTTGTGGAGTAGAGTATTTTTTGTAGGTTTTTCCCTTTCATCACTTTAAATATATCATGCCAGCTCCTTTCTGTCTTCCAAAGTTTCTGCTGAAAAATCAGCTGACAACCTTATGGGCATTCCCTTGTACATTATTTGTTGCTTTTCCTCTGTTGCTTTTATTTTTTTTTCTTTGTCATTAATTTTTCTCACTTTGATTAATATGTGACTCATCATGTTCCTCCTTGGGTTTGTCTTGTATGGAACTCTCTGTGCTTCCTGGACTTGAGTGAAGTTTCCTTTCTCATGTTAGAGAAGCTTTAGGCTATAATCTCTTCAAGTATTTTGTCAAGCACTTTCTCCCTCTCTTCTCCTTCTGGGATTCCTTTAATGCAAATTTTGATGCATTTAATGTTGTACCAGAGGTCTCTGAGTCTCTCTTCATTTCTTTTCTTTCTTTTTTCTTTATTATGTTCTGTGCCAGTGATTTCTACCATTCTGTTTCCACCTCATTTATTCGTTCTTCTGCCTCAACTTTTCTGCTATTGATTCCTTCTAGTGCATTTTTCCTTTCTGTTCTTTTATTTTCATTTCTGTTTGTTTATTCTTTAAACCTTCTAGTTCTTTTTAAAACATCTTTTGTTTCTTCTCAGTCTGTGCCTCCATTATTTTTCCAAGATCTTGGATCATCTTTACTATCATTAATCTAAATTATATTTCATGTAAGTTGCCTATCTCCACTTCATTTAGTTGTTCTTGTGGCGTTTTATCTTGTTCCTTCTTCTGGAACATATTTTTCTACCATCTCATTTTGTCCAACTTTCTGTTCTCTTTCTGCTGGCTGCAGGATCATACTCCTCTTGCTTCTGGGGTCTGCCCCTTAGTGGGTGAGTTTTTTCCTAGGGTTTGTGCAGCCTTCCTGATTGGAGGGACTTGTGCCAGCCCACTGGTGTGTGGAGCTGGGTCTTGGCCCTTTGGTGGGTAGGGCCATGTTAAGGGGAGTGTTTAGAGGTGGCTGTGAGCTTGGTACAGCTTTAGGCAGCCTGTTGGCTGATGGGCAGTTCTGTGTTTTTATGCTTCGAGTTGTTTGGCCTGAAGCATTCTAGCACTAAGCCTGTATGCTGTTGGTTAGGGTCATGTCTTGATGCCAAAATGGCGACCTCTGGGAGAGCTCACGTTGATCAATATTCTCTGAGACGTCTGCCACCAGTGTCGTTACCCCTACAGTGAACCACAACAGACCTCTGCCTCCCCAAGAGACCCTCCAAATTCATAGGTAAGTCCAGCCCAGTCTCCTATGGAGTTACTGCTTTTTCCTGGGTCCCAGTGTATGTGAAACATGTGTACGCCCTCCAAGTGTGGAGTCTCTTTTTCCCCCAGTCTTGTGGAGCTCCTGTACTCAAGTCCCACTGAACTTGAATGCCAATGTTCTAGGGGCTCCTTGTCCTAATGCTAGACCTTCAGGCTGGGGAGACTGACATGGGGCTCACAACTTTCACTCTTATGGGAGAACCTTTGTGATAAAATTATTTTCCTGTTTGTGGATTGCCTTCCTGGGTGTATGTGCTTTGATTATTTCATGAAAGCACCTCCCTACCATCTCCTTGTGGCTATTTCTTTGTCTTTGAATGTAAAATATTTTTGGTAGGTTACTCTCTTTTTTGTTGATGGTTGTTCAGTCGTTAGTGGGTTGTTTTTTTTTGTTTGTTTGTTTTTTATGAGAGTGGGTGAGCTCAAGTCCTTCTACTGTGCTATCTTTTCCAGGATCTAGGGGATGTCTTCAGTTTGAATGCTTGCTGTCTCTTTCCTCAATGTGTGCTGGCTATTATTCCCTTGATATGGGGTATGCAGGTGCAGTGGCTGTTGCACACTCCTCGGACAACAGGGTCAGCACTTGGCACCTGCTGGCAGGTCTCCTAGGGATGGCTGAAGTCCACATACACCTGGGAGCAGAGCTTGGCACCTGCTAGTGGGTCTCCTAGGGGTGGCCACAGTCCACACACTTCCAGAACAGCTAGGGCAGGGCTCAGTGGCTGCTCACAGGTCTCCTAGGGGTGGCTGCTGTCCACACTCTCTCAGGACAGCACTTCTGTGGAGCACGGGATAGTGGCAGTGACTTGCACCTGCACCTGGATATCCTGTGGGCAGTGTCCTGTTGCCTGGGGTTGCTCACAGGTAAATAAGCTCTTTTGGTGGTCCCACACATTTCCTTGTGAGCCTCCCAATAATGGTGGCTTGCCTCTCTGGTTGACCTTGGTTTCTTCAGAGAACCCCCTCAGTTGCCAGAGTCCAGACTCTTCAGCCTGTCTCCATGCAGCCAATCCTTGTCCTCTCCCTAGGTCTGACCTATGAAACCTGAGCTTCAGCACCCAGCCCTTATACACACTAACTAGAAAAACATTTAAGGCTGTGGAGAGCCAGGCAGTGGTGCCAACGTTCTGTGCATGTTACTCTCCATTTTGCCTTCTGCAAATCAGCTGCTGTGCTCTCCTCCTAGACTCTGCAGCTCCCCCTCTGTCCAGCCTGATCTCTTAGTGAGAGGACTCCCCAGGATGTGGGAACATTTCCTCCTTCACATTTCCCTCTTTGGGGTACAGGCCCTGTCCTTTTCTTTTTCCTTTTGTCCTACCCAGTTACGTGGAAATTTTCTTGCCCTTTCAGAAGTCTGAAGTCTTTTGTCACCATTGAGTAGCTGTTATGAGTGAATTGTTCAACTTGTAGATGTATTTTGAATGTTTTTGTGAGATAGAGTCAGCTCCCTGTTCTATTCCTCCATTATCTTCATCCTCCTCCCATCCCATAGATTTCGGAAATTTGAGTTTTCATTTTCATTTCCCTCAAGGTATTTTCTGATTTCCTCTTTGATTTTGTCATTGACCTGTTGGTTTTTTAGTAGTACATTGTTTAATCTCCATGTTTGTTTGTTTGTTTCCCATTTTTCTTTCTATATTTGATTTTTAGTTTCCTACACTTGTGGTCAGATAAAATGCTTGACATGATTTCTATTCTCTTTTCATTTTTAAAAACCTTTATTGGAGTATAATTGTTTTACACCGTAGTCTTAGTTGCTGCTCTATAACAAAGTGAATCAGCTATACATATACATACATCCCCATAATCCCTCTCTCTTGTGTCTCCCTCCCACCCCTCTAGGTGGTCACAAAGCACCAAGCTGATCTCCTTGTGCTATGTGGCTGCTTCCCACTAGCTACCTATTTTACATTTGTAGTGTATATATGTCAATGTCACTGTCTCAATTTGTCTCAGCTTACCCTACCCCCGCCCTCAGTCCACAAGTTCATTCTCTACATCTGCATCTTTATTCCTGTCCTGCCCTTAGGTTCTTCAGAATCATAATTTTTTTAGATTCCATATATATGTGTTAGCATACGGTATTTGTTTTTCTTTCTGACTTACTTCTGTATGACAGACTCTAGGTCCATCCACATAACTACAAATAACTCAATTCCATTTTTTTTATGGCTGAGCAATATTCCATTGTATATATGTGACACCTCTTCTTTATCCATTCATCTGTCGATGGACACTTAGGTTGTTTCCATGTCCTGGCTATTGTAAATAGTGATGCAATGAACATTGTGGTTCATAAGTCTTTTTGAATTATGGTTTTCTCAGGGTATATTCCCAGTAGTGGGATTGCTGGGTCGTATGGTAGTTCTATTTTTAGTTTTTTAAGGAACCTCCATACTGCTGTCAATAGTGGTGTATCAATTTACATCCCCACCAACAGTGCAAGAGAGTTCCATTTTCTCCACACCCTCTCCAGCATTAATTGTTTGTAGATTTTTTGGTGATGGCCATTCTGACTGGTGTGAGGTGATACCTCATTGTAGTTTTGATATGCATTTCTCTAATGATTAGTGATGTTGAGCATCCTTGTGTTTGTTGATGATCTGTATATCTTCTTTGGAGAAGTGTCTATTTAGGTTTTCTGCCCATTTTTGGATTGGGTAGTTTGTTCGTTTGATATTGAGCTGCATGAGCTGCTTGTATATTTTGCAGATTAATCCTTTGTCAGTAGCTTCATTTGCAAATATTTTCTCCCATTCTGAGGGTTGTCTTTTCATCTTGTTTATAGTTTCCTTTACTGTGGAAAAGCTTTTAAGTTTCATTAGGTCCCATTTGCTTATTTTTGATTTTATTTCCATTGTCCTAGGTGGTGGGTCAAAGAAGATTTTGCTGTGATTTATGTCATAGAGTTTTCTGCCTATGTTTTCCTCTAAGAGTTTTATAATGTCTGACCATACAGATAGGTCTTTAATCCATTTTGAGTTTATTTTTGTGTATGGTGTTAGGGAGTGTTCAAATTTCATTCTTTTAAATGTAGCTCTCCAGCTTTCTCAGCACCACATATTGAAGAGGCTGTCTTTTCTCCTGTGTATATTATTGCTTCCTTTATCAAAGATAAGGTGACCATATGTGTGTGGGTTTATCTCTGGCCTTCCTATCTTTCCAATGACCTGTATTTCTGTTTTTGTGCCAGTATCATATTGTCTTGATTGCTGTAGCTTTGAAATATAGTCTGAAGTCATGGATCCTGATTCCTCCAGCTCAGATTTTCTTTCTCAAGACTGATTTGGCTTTTCAGGTATTTTATGTTTCCATACAAATTGTGAAATTTTTTGTTCTAGGTCTGTGAAAAATGCCATTGGTAGTTTGTTAGGGATTGCATTGAATCTGTAGATTGCTTTGTTTTGGGTCATATAGTCATTTTCACAATGTTGATTCTTCCAATCCAAGAACATGGTGTATCTCTCTATCTGTTTGTAACATCTTTAATTTCTTTCATCAGTGCCTTATAGTTTTCTGCATACAGGTCTTTTGTCTCCTTAAGTAGGTTTATTCCTGGTTATATTATTCTTTTCATTGCAGTGGTAAATGGAAGTGTTTCCTTAATTTTTCCTTCAGAGTTTTCATCATTAGTGTATATGAATGCAAGAGACTTCTGTGCATTAGTTTTGTATCCTGCTACTTTACCAAATTCATTGATTAGCTCCAGTAGTTTTCTGGTAGCATCTTTAGGATACTCTATATATGGTATCATATTATCTGCAAACAGTGACAGGTTTACTTCTTCTTTTCCAGTTTGGATATCTTTTATTTCTTTTTCATCTCTGCTCTATCTAATACTTCCAAAACTATGTTGAATACTAGTGTGGGAGTGGGCCACCTTGTCTTGTTCCTGATTTTGGAGGAAATGGTTCAAGTTTTTCACCATTGAGAATGATGTTGGTTGTGGTTTTGTCATATATGGCCTTTATTATGTTGAGGTAAGTTCCCCCATGCATATTTTCTGGAGAGTTTTTATCGTAAATGGGTGTTGAATTTTGTCAAAAGCTTTTTCTGCATCTATTGAGATTATCATATGGCTTTTATCCTTCACTTTGTTAATATGGTGTATCACATTGATTGATTTGCATATATTGAAGAACCCTTGCATTCCTGCCATAAACCCCACTTGATCATGGTGTATGATCCTTTAAATGTGCTGCTAGATTCTGCTTGCTAGTATTTCATTGAGGAATTTTTGCATCTATGTTCATCAGTGATATTGGCCTTTAGTTTTCTTTCTTTGTGACATCCTTGTCTGGTTTTGGTATCAGGGTGATGGTGACCTCATAGAATGAGTTTGGGAGTGTTCCTCCTTCTGCAATATTTTGGAAGATTTTGAGAAGGATAGGTGTTAGCTCATCTCTAAATGTTTGATAGAATTTGCTTGTGAAGCCATCTTGTCCTTGGCTTTTTTTTGCTGGAAGATTTTTAATCACAGTTTCAATTTCAGTGCTTGTGATTGGTCTGCTCATATTTTCTATTTCTTCCTGTTTCTATCTTGGAATGTTGTGCTTTTCTAAAAATTTGTCCATTTCTTCCAGTTGGTCCATTTTATTGGCATATACTTACTTCTAGTAACCTCTCATGATCCTCTGTATTTCTGCAGTGTCAGTTGTTACTTCTTTTTCATTTCTAATTCTATTGATTTGAGTCTTTTCCCTTTTTTTCTTGATAAGTCTGGCTAATGGTTTATCAATTTTGTTTATCTTCTCAAAGAACCAGCTTTTAGTTTTATTGATCTTTGCTATCATTTCCTTCATTTCTTTTTCATTAATTTCTGATCTGATCTTTATGACTTCTTTCCTGTTGCTAAATTTGGTGTGATTATTTGTTGTTGTTTTTCTTTCTGTAATTGTGTTAGGTGTAAGTTTAGGTTGTTTATTTGAAATTTTTCTCTTTTTTTTGAGGTAGGATTGTATTGCTATAAACTTCCCTCTTAGAACTGCTTTTGCTGCATCCCATAGATTTTGGCCCGTCATGTTTTCATTGTAATTTGTTTCTAGGTATTTTTTGATTTCCTCTTTGATTTCTTCAGTGACCTTTTTATTATGGAATAGTGTATCATTTAACCTCCATGTGTTTGTATTTTTTACAGTTTTTTTCCTGTGTTCCTCTGGTGGTGTGTTTTGGGGTGTCAGTGAGCTTATTTTGATTTTAGGCAGCCTCTCTGCTAATGGGTGGGGTTGTGTTCCTGTCTTGCTAGTTGTTTAGCATGAGGTGTCTAGCACTGGAGCCTGCTGGTCATTGAATGTAGCTGGGTCTTAGCGTTGAGATGGAGATCTCTGGGAGAGCTCTCGCTGATTGATATTACATGGGGCCAGGAGGTATCTGGTGGTCCAATATCCTGAACTCGACTCTCCCACTTCAGAGGCTCAGGCCTGACCCCTGGCTGGATCACCAAGACCCTGTCAGCCACAGAGCTTCAAATATTCTTCAGTGTGTTCTATGAGTTAGTTTTCCATTCTGTTGTGTCAAGGAGTTTTCCTTCTTCATATTTTACAAAGAAGTCTCCCTTTTTTCTTTCCCTTTGTGCTTTCTAGTTTCACTCGCTCATTTGGTGCTGGAGGCCCAAGACTCACACCTGGCTCTTCAGACCAGACTCCATAGTGCAAAATCGATTTTTATCCTCTTAAACTTGTTGAGACTTGTTTTACAGCCTAGCATGTGATTTATCCTGGAGAATGTTTCATGTGGGCTTAAAAGAATGTGTATCTGCTCTGTTTCTGGTTGTAATGCCCTATAGATATCTATTAAGGTCCACTGGTCTATTGTGTGATTAAAAGCCACTGTTGCCTTATTGATTTCTGTCTGGATGATTTGTCCATTGATGTAAGGGTAGTGTTAAAATTCCCTACTATTCTTGTATTATTGTCAATTCCTCCCATTATCTTTTCAGTATTTGCTTTATGTATTTAGGTGTTCCTTTATTGGATGCTCATATATTAATGAGTGCAATATTCTCTTATGTTTTATTGATCCATTTATCATTATATAATGCGTCTGGTTGTCTTTTCTTATACCCTTTGTTTTAAAGTCTGATTTGCCTTATATGAAAATTGCTACCCTCAATTTCTTGTTTCCGATTGCATGAAACATTTTTTCCCATTCCATCACTTTCAGTCCATGTGTGTGTATTTAACTCTTAAGTGATTCTCTTGTAGGCAGCATATTGAAAGGTCTTGATTCTTCATACAGTCAGACACCCTATATATCTTTTGTTTTGCGTGTTTAGTCCCTTGACATTTAAAGTAATTATTGTTGGGTATGTATTTGTTGCCATTTAATTACTTCATTTTCAATTGTTTTTGTAGCTCTTCTCTGTTCATTTCTTCGGTTTCTTCCCTTGTGGTTTGATGATTGTCTTTAGTAGTATGCTTGTGTTCCTTTCTTTTTGTTTTGTGTGTATCTATTGTAGGTTTTTTATTAGTGATTACCATGGGGCTCATGTATATTGACACATAATTATATCTACTTGTTTTTAGTTTCAAGCACATGATGAACAATCTACATTTCTTACTCCCCTCCACTACATTTTGTTGTTTTGATATCATATTTTACATCTTCATGCTTATCCTTTCACTGTTCATTGTAGTTACAGTTGATTTTTACAAGTTTTGTCCTTTAACCTATGTACTGATTTACTGAAGTGGTTGATCTTCAATCCTTACTCTATATTTGCCTTTCCTAATGCGATTTTCCCTTTCATATAGATTTTTACTCTTTTCTTCATTTATGGAAGATCCTTCAATATTTATTTTAGGCTAAGTTTAGTATTGATGATTTTTGTTTTCTGCTTGTCAGACACTGTCTTTATCTTTCCTTCTATTCTAAATTATAATCTCACTGGGTAGATTCTCCTAGTTTGCTGGGGTTTTTTTTCCTTTCAGCATTTTGTATATATCATGCCACTCTCTTCCAGCATGCAAAGTTTCCGCAGAGACATCTGCTAATAGCTTTATGAGGATTCCCTTATATATGACTCTGTTTTTCTCTTGCTGCCTTTAGAATTTTCTCTTTATCTTTAAATATTACCATTTTAATATTGATATGTGTTCATATGGGTCTTTTTGGCTTCATCTTTTCAAGACCCCCTGTGCTTCCTGTACTTGGATATCTGTTTCCTTCCTTAGGTTTTGGGAGTTTTCAGCCATAATTTCCTCAAATACATTATTGATTCCCTTATCTCTTCTCCTTAAGGAACCCCTATAATGCAAATGTCACTGACACTTATCTTTTACCATTTAGGTAATACCCATTCTAAGGTGTGAGGTTTATCTCATTATGATTTTGACTTCCATTTCCCTAATGATTCATAACGTTAAGCATCTCTTCATGTACTGGTTGGCCATTTGAATAGGTTCTTTTGAGAGTGGCTATTTATATCTTTTGCCCATTTTCAAATTTTAATTATTTGGGTTCTTACTATTGATTTGTGTGTGTTCCTTATATACATATTGGACATAAACTTTTTCAGATATATAGTTTTTAAATATTTTCTCACATTTGGTAAGTTTCCTTTTCATTTTGTTGATTTTTTTTTCTCTGCAAAAGCTTTTTACTTTTATGTCATCCCACTTGGCAACTTTTGCTTTTGTTGCCTGTGGTTTTGGGGTCATAGCAAGAAATCATTGCTGAAGGCAATGTCAGGCAGATTTTCCCTATGTTTTATTCTAGGAGTTTTATGGTTTTAAGTCTTATGTTTAAGTCTTTAATCCATTTTGATTTGATTTTTGTGTACAGTGTAAGATAAGTGTCCAATTTCATTCTTTTGTATGTGGATATCCAGTTTTCACAGTATCATTTATTCAAGAGACTATCTTTTCCCCAATAACCTGTATATCACTTTGTGTAGTATGACCATTTTAATAATATTATTTTTTCTAATCCATGAATATGGGGTGTGTCCTTTTATATGTGTCCTCTTTCATTTCCTTCATCAGTGCTTTATACTTTTCAGTGTACAGTTATTTTATCTCTTTCATTAATTACTAAATGTTTTAATCTATTGGGTATTTTTGTAAATGAGATTGTTTTCTTAATTTCTATTTTGATTAGCTTGTTATTGATGTATAGAAATGCCACTGAATTTTTTCATGTTGATGTTGTATCCTGCAAATTTACTGAATTTGTTTGTTTATTCTAACAGTTGTATGTGAGTGTATGTGTGTGTGTGAGTGTGTGTGTGTGTAGTGTAGTGAATGTTTAGCGTTTTCTATGTATATAATCATCTCGTCAGCAGAGATAATTTTAATTCTCTGCTTTCAATTTTTGATACATTTTATTTATTTTTCATTGTCTGATTGCTCTAGCTAGGACTTCCAGTACTACTTTGAAAAACAATAGTGAGAGTGGGAATCTTTGCTTTGTTCCAGGTCTTAGAGGATGAGCTTTCAGTTTATCCCCATGAACTATAATGGTAGTTGTGATTTTTTTCATACATGGCATTTATTGTGTCGAGGTAAGGTCTTTTTGTACATGTATCACTGAGAGCTTTCATCATGAAAGGGTGTTAAATTTTGTTAAATACTTTTTCTACATCTACTGATATGACCATATGGTTTTTATTCTTCATTCTGTTCATGTAGTATATTACATTGATTAATATTTATACGTTGAAATATCCTTGCATCCCAGAAATAAATCCCACTTGGTCATGTGAATGACCTTTTTAATATGCTGTTGAGATGATTTTGCTATTATTTTATTGCGGATTTTTCCATCTAAGTTCTTCAGGGATTCTGACTTGTAGTTCTTTTTTCTTGTGGTGTCTCTATCTGGCTTTGGAATCAGGGTAATGATAGTTTCATAAAATGAATTTGGGAGTGTTCCTTCTTCTGTTTTTTGAAAGAGATTAATAAGGTTTTGTATTGTATTAGTTCTTTAAATGCTCGGTAGAACAAATCCTGGTCCTGGGATTTTCTTTGATGGGGTGTTTTTGATCTTTGTTTCTTATTGGTTTGTTCAGGCTTTCTATTTCTTCTTGAATAGGTCTTTTAGGTTGTATGTTTCTAGGAATATATCTGTTTCTTCTGGTTTACCCAACTTGTTGGTGAATAATTGTTTAAAATAGTCCTTTATGATCTTTTTATTTCCATGTTATCTGGTGTAATGTCTCCTCTTTCATTTCTGATTTTACTTTACTGATCTCTCTTTTCTTCTTTCGTAGTGTAACTAAGAGTTGTCTATTTTGCTCATCTTTTTAATACACCAAATCTTATTTTTCTTGTTTTTTTCCTAAAGTTTATCTATTTTCTATTACACTTATTTCTGCTTGAAACTTTATTATTGAATATTATCTTCCTTATGCTAACTCTGGATTTAGTTCTTCTTTTTTATAGTGTCTGAAGTTATAAAGTGAGATTGTTGAATTGAGATCTTTCTTCTTTTTAAATGTAAGCATTTAACACTATAAACTTTCCTCTTAGCACTATTTCTGCTGCATCACATAATTTTAGTGGGTTGCATTTGCATTTTTGATAGTTTTGAGGTATTTTTTAAAATTTTCTTATTTTATTTTTTTAACATCTTTACTGGAGTATAATTTCTTTACAGTGATGAATTAGTTTCTGCTATATAAAAAAGTGAGTCAGCTATATGTATACATATATCCACATAAACCTTCCCTCTTACATCTCCCTCACACTGTCCCTATCCCAGCCTTCTAGGTGATCACAAAGGACCAAGCTGATCTCCCTGTGATACACAGCTGCTTCCCACTAGTTATCTATTTTAGATTTGGTAGTGTATATTCGAACATGACACTCTCTCACATCATCTCAGCTTACGCATCCCCCTCCCCCTGTCCTCAGGTCCAATCACTATGTCTGCATCTTTATTGCTGTCCTGCCCTTATGTTCTTCAGACCATTTTTTTTTAGATTCCATATGTTTGTGTTAGCATATAGTATTTGTTTTTCTCTTTCTGAATTACTTCACTCTATATGACAGACTCTGGGTCAATCAACCTCATTGCAAATACCTCAATTTCTTTTCTTTTTATGGCTGAGTAACATTCCATTGTATATATGTGACACATCTTCTTTATCCACTCATCTGTCGATGGACACTTAGGTGGCTTCCAAGTCCTGGCTGTTGTAAATATTGCTGCAATGAACATTGTGCACATGACACTTTTTGAATTATGGATTTCTCATGGTATATGTCCAGTAGTAGGATTGCTGGGTCATATGGTAGTTCTATTTTTAGAATTTAAGGAATCTCCATACAGTTCTCCATAGTGGTTGTATAAATTTACATTCCCCCCAACAGTGCAAGAGGGTTCCATTTTCTCCACATCCCCTCCAGCACTAATTGTTTGTAGATTTTTTAATGATGGACATTCTGACCAGTGTGAGGTGATACCTCATTGTGGTTTTGATTTGCATTTCTCTAATGATTAGTGATGTTGAGCATCCTTTCATGTGTTTGTTAGCAATCTGTATATCTTCTTCCGAGAAATGTCTATTTAGGTTTTCTGCTCACATTTTGATTGGGTTTTTTGTTTGTTTGATATTGAGCTGCATGAGTTGCTTGTATATTTTGGAGATTAATCTTTTGTCAATTGCATTGTTTTCAAATATTTTCTCCCATACTAATGGTTATCTTTTCATTTTGTTTATGGTTTCCTAGGATGTGCATAAGATTTTGTTACATTAGGTCCCATTGATTCATTTTTGATTTTATTTCCATTTCCCTAGGAGGTGGGTCAAAAAGTATCTTGATGTGATTTATGTCATACAGTGTTCTGCCTATGATTTCCTCTAAGAGTTTTATAGTGTCTGGCTTTACATTTAGGTCTTTAATACATTTTGAGTTTATTTTTGTGTATGGTGGTAGGAACTGTTATAATTTCATTCTTTTACATGTACATGTCCAGTTTTCACAGCACCACTTATTGAAGAGGCTGTCTTTTCTCCACTGTATATTCTTGCCTACTTTGTCAAAGATAAGGTGACCATATGTGTGTGGGTTTTTCTCTGGGCTTTCTATCCTGTTCCATTGATCTGGATTTCTGTTTCTGTGCCAGTACCATACTGTCTTGATTGCTGTAGCTTTGAAATATAGTCTGAAGTCCAGGAGCCTGATTCCTCCAGGTCCGTTTTTCTTTCTCAAGATTGCATTAGCTATTCGGAGTCTTTTGTGTTTCCCTACAAATTGCAAAATTTTTTGTTGTAGTTCTGTGAAAAATGCTATTGGTAGTTTGATAGGGATTGCATTGAGTCTGTAGATTTCTTTGAGTAGTATAGTCATTTTCACAATATTGATTCTTCCAATCCAAGAACATGGTATATCTCTCTATGTGTTTGTATCATCTTTAATTTCTTTCATCAGTGTCTTATAGTTTTCTGCATAGAGTTCTTTTGTCTCCTTAGGAAGGTTTATTCTTAGGTATTTTATTCTTTTTGTTGCAGTGGTAAATGGGAGTGTTTCCTTAATTTCTCTTTCAGATTTTTTGTCGTTAGTGTATAGGAACACAAGAGATTTCTGTGCATTCATTTTGTATCCTGCTACTTTACTAAATTCACTGATAAGGTCTAGTAGTTTTCTAGTAGCATGTTTAGGATTCTCTGTGTATTCTATCATGTCATCTGCAAACAGTGACAGTTTTACTTCTTCTTTTCCGATTTGGATTCCTTTTATTTCTTTTTCTTCTAATTGCCATGACTAAAACTTTCAAAACTATGTTGAATAATAGTGGTGAGAGTGGGCAACCTTATCTTGTTCCTGATCTTAGTGGAAATGGTTTCAGTTTCTCACCATTGAGAATGATGTTGGCTGTGGGTTAGTAATTTATGGCCTTTATTATGTTAAGGCAAGTTCCCTCTATGCCTACTATCTGGTGGGTTTTTATCATAAATGGGTGATGATTGTTTTTGAAAGCTTTTTCTGCATCTATTGAGATGATCATATTGTTTTTATCCTTTAATTTGTTAATATGGTTTATCACGTTTTTTGATTTGTGTATTTTGAAGAATCCTTGCATTCCTGGCATAAACCAGGAGTTTTATAGTATCTGGTCTTACATTTAGGAGTAACGCATTTTGAGTTTATTTTTTTTTGTACAATGTTGAATGTTCTAATTTCATTTTTTTACATGTAGCTGTCCAGTTTTCCCAGCACCATTTATTGAATACATTGACTTTCCTCCATTGTATATTCTTGCCTCCTTTGTCATAGTTTAATTGACCACAGGTGCATGGGTATGCTTCTGAACTTTCTATCCTGTTCCATTGATCTATATTTCTGTGTTTATGCCAGTATCATACTATTTTGAGGTCTGTAGCTTTGTAGTTTAGTCTGAAGTCAGGGAGCCTGATTCCTCCAGGTCCGTTTTTCTTTCTCAAGATTGTTTTTGTTATTTGGGTCTCTTCTGTGTCTCCATACAAATTTTAAGATTTTTTATTCTAGGTCTGTAAAAAGGGCCTTGGTAATATGAGAGGGATTGCATTGAATCAGTAGATTGTATAGTCATTTTGACAATATCAATTCTTCCTGTCCAAGAACATGGTATATCCTTCAATCTGTTGTGTCATCTTCAAATTCGTGCATCAGCATCTTATTGTTTTTGGAGTACTGGTCTTTTGCCTCCTTAGGTATGTTTATTCCTAGGTATTTTATTGTTTTTTTCTTTTCTGTTGTTGTTTTTATTAATTAATTAATTTATTTTTGCTGTGTTGGGTCTTCATTTCTGTGTGAGGGCTATCTCTAGTTGTGGCAAGCACGGGCCACTCTTCATCGCGGTGTGCAGGCCTCTCACTGTTGAGGCCTCTTTTGTTGTGGAGCACAGGCTCCAGACATGCAGGCTCAGTAGTTGTGGCTCATGGGTCTAGTTGCTCCACGGCATGTGGGATCCTCCCAGACCAGGGCTCAAACCCGTGTCCTCTGCATTAGCAGGCAGATTCTCAACCACTGTGTCACCAGGGAAGCCCTATTGTTTTTAATGCAGTGGTGTATGGGATTGTTTCCTTGATTTCTCTTTCTGATCTTTTGTTGTTAGTGTATAGAAATGCAAGAGATTTCTGTGTATTATTTTTGTATCCTGTAACCTTACTAAATTCATTGATGAGCACTAGTAGTTTTCTGGTAGCATCGTTAGGATTTTCTATGTGTAGTATTATGTCATCTGCAAACAGTGACAATATTACTTCTTCTTTTCCAATTTGGATTCCTTTTATTTATTTTTTTCTTCTCTGATTGACGTGTCTAGGACTTCCCAAAGTATCCTTGTCTTGTTCCTGATCTTAGAAGAAATGCTTTCAGCTTTTCACCATTGAAAATGATGTTTGCTGTAGGTTTGTCATATATTGGCCTTTATTATGTTGTGATTTGTTTCCTCTGGTCCCACTTTCTGGAGAGTTTTTATCATAAATGAGTATTGAATTTTGCCAAAAGATTTTTCTGCATCTATTGATATAATCATATGGTTTTGATTCCTCAATTTGTTGATGTGCTGTATCACATTGATTGATTTGCAGGATAGTGATATTGGCATGTAATTTTCGTTTGTGTGGTACCTTTTTCCTGGTTTTTGTATCAGGGTGACCGTGGCCTCACAGAGTGAGTTTGGGAGTATTCCTTCCTGTGCAATATTTTGGGATAATTTCAGAAGGATAAGTGTTAACTTTTCGCTAAATATTTGATAGAATTCGTCTGTGAAGCCATCTTGCCCTGGGCTTTTGTTGGGAGGTTTTTTTTAAGTTGTTTTTTGTTTTGCTTGCACCCCATAACATGTGGGACCTCAGTTCCCTGACCAGGGATCAAACCCACATCCCCTGTATTGGAAGTGTGGATTCTTAACCACTGGACTACCAGGGAAGTCCCTGTTGGAAATTTTTAAATCACAGTTTCTATTTCAGTACTTGTTATTGACCTGTTTATATTTTCCATTTCTACCTGTTTCAGTCTTTGGAGTTTGTATCTTTTTAAGAATTTGGTCATTTCTTCCAGGTGGAAGGCTGTCCATTTTATTGACATACAGTTGCTTATACAGTCTTTTGTGATCCTTTCTATTTCTGTGGTGTCTGTTGTAACTTCCTCCTTTTTATTTCTAGTTTTATTGACTTGTGTCCTCTCCCCTTTTTTCTGGATGAGCCTGACTAAAAATTTATCTATTTTGTCAAAAAAATAAGCTTTTAGTTTCATTTATCTTTTCTATTGTTTTCTTCATTTCTGTTTCATTTATTTTTGTTCTGATCTTTATGATTTCTTTCCTTCTATTAAGTTTGGGTTCTGTTTGTTCTTCTTTCTCTAGTTGCTCAAGTTAGGTTATTTATTTGTGATTTCTCTTTTGTTTCCTGAGGTAAGATTGTATTTCTATAAACTTTCCTCTTAGAAATGCTTTTGCCATATCTATTGGTTTTTGATCATCATACTTTCATTTTCATTTGTCTCTAGGTATATTTTGATTTCCTTTTTATTTCTTCAGCAATCATTTGTTGTTTAGTAGTATATTGTTTAACCTCTACATGTTTGTGTTTTTTTATATTTTTTTTCTTGTAGTTGAATTTTAATGTCATACCCTTGTGGTCAGAGAAGATGCTTGATATGATTTCAATTTTCTTAACTTTACCAAGGCTTGCTTTGTGGCCCAGCATGTGATCACTCTTGGAAAATGTTCCATGTGCACTTGAGAATATTTTATATTCTGCTTTCAGATGGAGTGCTCTATGAATATCCATTAATCCATCTGGTCTAATGTGTCATTTGGCCATCTAATGGCCTTGCCTGTGTTTCCTTATTGATCTTCTGTTTGTGTTATCTGTCCATTGACAAATTTTAGATGTTAAAGTATCCCACTATTATTGTGTTAATGTAGATTTCTCTGTAGATTTGTCCTTTATGGCTGTTAGCATTTGCCTTATATATTGGAGTGCTGCTATGTTGGGTGCATATATATTTACAATTTTATATTTTCTTCTTGGATTGATCCCTTGATCATTATGTACTGTCTGTCTTTGTGTTTTGTAACAGTCTTTATTTTAAAGTCTATTTTTACTGATATGAGTGTTGCTAGTCCAACTTTCTTTTGATTTCCATTTGCACAGAATAACTTTTTCCATCCCCTCACTTTTGGTATGCATATGTCCCTAGGTCTGAAATGGGTCTCTTGTAGACAGCATATTTACGGCTCTTGTTTTGTATCCATTCAGCCAGTCCATGTCTTTTGGATGAAGCACTTAATCCATTTTCATTTGATGTAATTATTGATATATATGTTTATGTTGCCATTTTCTTAATTGTTTTGGGTTTGTTTTGTAAGTCTTTTTTCTTCCCTTTCTCTTTTGCTCTCTTCTATTGTGATTTGATGAATAACTTTAGTGTTGTGCTTGGGTTTCTTTTTCTTTTTGTGTGTGTGTATCTATTGTAAATTTTTCATTTGCAGTTACCATGAGGTTTTGATATAGCAGTCTATATATAAACAACATTGTTTTAACTTGCTGGTCTTTTAATTTCAAAGGCATTTCCAGTATCCTGCATTTGTACTCTCCATTTCTCACAATTGCTGGTTTTGATATCAGATTTGTGTGTGGATGATTTCGTACTTTTACTGTATATTTGCTTTTATTGGTGAGCTTTCCATTCATAATTTTCTTGTTTCGGGTTTTGGCCTTTTATTTTTTGCTTAGAGAAGTTCTTTTTGCATTTGTTTCAGGACTAGTCTGGTGGTGTTAAATTCTCTTAGCTTTTGCTTATCTGTAAAACATTTGATTCCTCCATCAAATATGAATGAAAGCATTGCTGGGTAGAATATTATTGACTGTAGGTTCTTCCCTTTCATTACTTTAAATATATCATGTCACTCCCTTCTGACCTGCAGAGTTTCTGCTGAGAAATCAGCTGATAGCCTTATGTGAGTTCCCTTGTATGTTTTTTGTTTCTTTTCCTTGTTGCATTTAATATTTTTTCTTTGTCTTTAATTTTTGTCAGTTTGATTACTATGTGTCTCAGCATGTTCCTCTTTGAGTTTATCCTGCCTGGGACTCTCTGAGCATCCTGGCCTTGAATGAGTCTTTCCTTTCCCATATTAAGGAAGTTTTCATCTACTATCTCTTCAAATATTTTCTCAAGTCCTTTCTCTCTCTCTTCTTTTTCTGGGACCCCTATAATGTGAATGTTGTTGTGTTTAATGTTGTCCCAGAGATCTCTTAGGCTGTCTTCATTTCTTTTCATTCTTTCTTATTTCTTCATTTCTGCAGCAGTGATTTCCACCATTCTGTCTTTCAGCTCACTTATCTGTTCTTCTGCCTCAGTTATTCTGCTATTGATTCTTTCTAGTGTATTTTTTAATTCAATTATTGTATTGTTCATCTCTGTTTGTTTGTTCTTTATTTCTTCCAGGTCTTTGTTAATCATTTCTTGTATCTTCTCAATCTGTGCCTCCATTCTTTTTCTGAGATCTTAGATCATCTTCAGTATCATTACTCTAAAGTCTTTTTCCAGTAGATTGCCTATCTCTACTTTACTTAGTTGTCCTTCTGGGGTTTTATCTTGCTTCTTCATCTGGGACATATTCCTCTGCTATCTCATTTTGTCTAACTTTCTATGATTGAGGTTTCCATTCCACAGGCTGCAGGATTATAGTTCTTCTTGCTTCTCCTGTCAGCCTTCTGGTGGATGAGGCTGTCTAAGAAGTTTGTGCAGGCTTCCTAGTGAGAGGGACTGGTTCCTCCTCACTGGTTTGTGGAGCTGGGTCTTTTCTCTCTTTAGGGTAAGGCTGTGCTCAGGAATACTTTAAGCAGCCTGTCTGCTGATGGGTGAGTCTGTGTTCCCACTCTGTTTGTTATTTGGCCTGAGGCATCCCAGCATTGGAGACTACAGTCTCTTGGGTTGAGCTAGGTCTTTGGTGGTGGGTGGGGGGGGGAATGGCAGCCTCCCAGAGGGCTCACACCAATGATTACTTACCAGAACTGCCACTGCCAGTGTCTTTGCCCCCAAAATGAGCCACAGCTAACCCTTGGCTCCACAGGCACCCCCCAATACTAACAGGTAGGTCTGATCCAGTTTTTATTAGGCCACTGCTTTTTTCCCTCAGCCCTGTTGCACACAAAACCTTGTGTGTGCACTCCAAGTGTTAAGTTTCTCTTTCCCCCAGTTCTGTGTAATTCCTGGGATCAAACATCACTGGCCTTCAAAGCCAGATTCTCTGGGACTCCTCCTCCCTTTTCCAGACCTCCGAGCTGGGAAGCCTGATGTGGGGTCAGGACTTTCACTCCTGTGGGATAACTTCTGTGCTATAATTATTTTCCAGTTTGTGGCTCGCCCACCTGATGGATATGGATTTGATTTTATCACAATTACATCCCTCCTATGATCTCATAGTGGCTTCTTCTTTGTGTTTCTCTATAGGGTATCCTTTTTGGAAACTTCCAGACTTTTTTGGTTGATGGTTGTTCAGCAGTTAGTTGTAATTTTGGTGTTTTTGTAAGAAAGTGTGCACTTATGTCCTTCTACTCTGCCATCTTACAATTTCCCTTCAACTAGATTGTATTTATTTTTACACTTTGTTTAAAAAACTAAAGAGTCTTTTACCAAATGAGTCTCTAATTGTTGGAAAGTTGGGTGGGAATAATAACATATATAATTGTTGTTTGTGACTCATGGAAAGTGACACATTTTGAATGCTTTGTTTCTGGTCTTATTCTTTCTAAAATATTGTTCCTTAAAACACACCCATTATTATACTAACAGTCCTTAATGAGTGAAATAAACAGATTGAGAGAAGATGAGTTATATGTCATATAGTTTATATTAATAAGAAGATGCTTTGACCTAAGCCAGCAGCATTATTTGAATTTATGATGAAATTCATGCTACTGAGAGTGAGGGTCCTATCTTCATATGAATAAACTGCTAAGACTGCTACCATGTGACCTTTAACTTCATTTAGAGTTCAACAGGAGGAAGATTTCCAAGTAAAATCTCTTTTGGAATGGTGGAATATTTTATATAAAAGTCAGAATCCTAGATATGTAAAAATTAAAAACATAGAATTAAATAAAATGTCCATCAACACAAGACTGCTTAAATAAATGGTAAATTCGCACAAAATTCTCTACAGTTGTTTAAAAAGAAAGGTGGATCTATAAGTGCTGGTATGAAAAGACATCCAACACATTTTATTAAGAAAGAAAATATGAGACAAAGAACAGTGTGTATATCATATGACTTGACTTATTTCAGGAAAAAGACTATGTATTGCATATGCATAAAATATTTCTAGAAGAATAAAAAAGAAATCGTTAATTGGTCATGATTAACTCTGAAGAATGGAACTAGGAAGGAAGATAAGGAGGCTGACTGCAATATTTCATGTGTACTTGTTACATTTATTCAAAAGAGATGAGAGAGAGACAGTGACAGAGACAGAGAGACAGAAAAGAAAAGAAGACAAACTACAATATAGAGCCCAGGCTCAAAAGATTCAATAGTTTTGATATAAGAATGAGTGATGCTGTTTCCAGTTGTTCTCATTTGGAAGTATGACTATTAGAATCATAGGGTCCATAATATAACTTAGTCCAAATTCTTCATTGTGTGGATAAGTAAACCAAAGTCCAGAGAGAAAACAAATTGCTCAAGGTTATACACAGGCAAAATAAGTCAAAGCAGAACAATAATTCATGTTTTCTGATTCCCAGTTGTGATCTGTTTCAGAGGTGTTTTTAGTGTAGTGAACACTTTTAACATTTATCATCATTAACCCACTTGTATTTGATAAAACCTGAAATTCTCTAACAATGAGAAAACAATGTGTTTCAGAGAGATGACATTTTCCCCAACATGGCAGTGGGAATGATTTCCCAGTAGTGAGTGTTAAAACAATTAAACAAAAGGCCATTTGACTGAGGTGGCTTTAATACCTTGGTAGCCTATGTAAACAAACCAAAACTTAAGCCAAAGTCAATGCACTAGAATCCAAGAAAGTGAAACTTAAAGTTTCCATTCTTTAAGTTTCCAACTTAAAGAATCCAAGAAAGTGAAACAACCAATTACAGCCAACTAAGCTTTCCCAACTACTTAAGCTATAACCAATAAAATAATTTCCTTGCTTTGCTTCAATGTCTTCACTATAATAAAACCTTGCCTGAAATCCTGTTAGTGGATTACTCCTAACCACCTTTTGTTAGGAAATTGCCATGATATTTTATTGTCTTATGCCTTCATTTCTTGCCTTACTCTTAATTAGGAAACTATTCAAAAGTGTAATTTACCCCATTCTTGTTCTCATTGGAACCACTTTTAGCAATTTCTACATTTCCTTTCAAAAATACTCTCTTTATATGCAAGCCTAGATATTCTAACAGCTATAAGAAGCAATGCAAGATTTCTATGACTAATTACAAAAAAGTTTATTTCTTGCTCATGGTCCAGTACAGTGCGTGTGTGTGTGTTCATGCGTGTGTGTGTTGAGGGGGACTTACATATCATGTAATAAAGGGCTTTATTATGTAGTCAATTATTCAATCTCTCCCCCTCCCCACCCCCCCTCTCTCTCCCTGTCTCTCTCTCTCTCTTTATCTCAGTCTCTTCATTGGGATCTGTTCTTTTCAAATTTACTTAAAAGATTAATATATAGAAAACATAATATGGGACTACTCATTTTGAAGTAAGCATATAGAGTCTGAAACCACATTTGTGCTTACCCTTCATTTGTAGCAATACCTGAGGCACCTTCATAGAACTCTATGGTTCCATGGAGCAGTGTCTGAAAAACACTGGCCTAGATACTACCTGGAGATAGGCTTCATACAAGAAATATATCAGAGGGGGTTAGTTTAGACTGTGAAGGCTTCCCAGAAGAATAGATAATTATCCTGGGTAGGATTTAGAGGATCAGAAGAGGCAATTCAACACTGAGGAGAGAAGGTAATATGAGGGAAAACCTAGAGACATGGAATAAGCACTGCATGTACATCAGCCAATGAGTGTAGTTCAGACAGGGGAGAAGTAGAAGCTAAGAATAGATATTTTGGCCCAGCTCAGACTATGTACGACCTTTGAATACAGGATGGGGAAAATGGATTTCAGCCTGTGAGCAGTGGCAAATTAGTGATGAATTGAATGAAGAATAATATGCTAAAAGTAATATTTATAGGAGGAAAGGGAGTCAATAAAGAAGATTCTGTTGCAGATATCCACAAACGAGGTGTCAGTGCCTTGGATTAGGGTGATACCAGGAAAAATGGAGAAGAAAAACTATCATTTAATTCATCATAATTTTATTGATTACCTTTTAAGTGGACAGAAGATAGCATGTAGCATTAGAAAGAAGGAAACAGGAGGTCCCAGAGATCTTTTAATGAGTGAAAAGCAGAGGATAATAACTGAAGAGGACTTCAAAGTTTTCAGAATGAATGATTAAGAGAAAAAAAAGAATTATTATAAATTAAGTCTGTTTTAATTTCTTAATTTCCTGGGGAAACATTCCCTATCATCACTTGCCCATGGGGAGTATCTTTTCATGGAACATCAGGGGTTACAGTCATTAGCCCTGAATTTGAGTTCTGGCTCCATGATTTGCCACTTTCATGGCCCTGAATAATTAAAAGGTTGACTTTTAAGATTATGTGTCTACCTCAGAGTGAAACTTACATGGAAGGTGCTTGTTGGAGTTCCTGAGAACAGAAAGTAGGAACTCACCATCATTACAGGAATAGGTTGTTATGCAGTTTTTGTGCCTATACCCTAATGAATAATTGTTTATGTAGATGATTTAGGTCTGAAATTTGCATTCATTGAAATATAACACCAGGTAGTAAGGTTATAGGGAAGCTGATATATTGCTCTTGTCTATTTCCAATCCATGCAGGCTGCTCATACTTAGAAGAACCTGATACTGGTTGAATGGTCAATTTGCTTTATGCCAGTTTACAATAAAGTACTCATATCACTGAATTAAAAATGTACAATTTATTTTTATTAGCCTCATTTTGGAGATTAATAAACTGAGGCAAATAGCAGTAAGAAAATTTGCCCTAAATCACAATAGCTTCAATACTGTAACTCGATTAAAGCAGTCTTGCTTAACTTACCTAGGTCAATGCATTCATTTTATATCTAGGCAGAGCAAGGTCTTTCCTCCATGTAGGACTTGAGGAGCAACAGTTGACCCATGAGGCTCCAAGTATTCTGCTGGCATACCGATGTATGGAAATTTTATTATTAGAGTCATGTCTTTGGTGTAAAGGATTGTCTCCAAATGACCTCTGTTAACTATGTGCAGATGGTACATGTCTCATCCAAATCTATTATTTCCATTAATACATCAACATGAATTCGTTTATTAAATTATTCAGTTACTTAACAAAGCTCTGAAGAAAAAAAACAACATGACACTGATATGTTTTAATGAAGTGAGTAGAAGAGTATATTGATTTACTATGGCTGCCATAACAAAATACCATAGAATGGGTGGCTTAAATAAAAGAAATTTTTTGTCTCACAGTTTTGGAGGCTAGAAGTCTAAGATCAAGATGTTAGCAGGATTGTTTATTTTTACAGCTTCTCTCCTTGACTAGTACATTATGGTCATTTTCTGCCTGGGCCTTCATATGGCCTCTCTGTGTGTGTCTGTACCCTAGTTTTCTCTTCTTATAAGGACACCAGTTGTATTGGACTAAAGCCCACCTCAGTGACCCCATTTAACCTTAATTACGTCTTTAAAGATAACTGGTCTCTAAATACAGTCACATTCTGAGCTAACTGGGGTTAGGACTTCAACATATGAATTTGGGGGAGTACACAATTTAGCCCACAGTGAAGAGAAAGAACAAAATCTGGAGCAAAGCTTGGCATACTACTCTAGAAAGAGCTATTCCTCTGGAAGCTGTGAGAAAGCACAAAGTGTCATGTATATCCTGGGTGCTTATTTGGATGAACAGAAAAAGATCACTGAAGATCAATTCCACGTGTGTAAGACCCTGCCATGAGCTAGTAAGGCTGGATTGATTCTTGGAGGGCACAAATAAATTCTTTTGCAGCTCTGTTGAATTTGCCTATTAAGAGTCTTTTGGAGTTTTTGTAGCTAAGATACTTTGATAGTGTTTTGCTTGACCGCAATGAGTGCACAATAAATGTTGCAAGATGATAATAGTGCAAATAGACTTCCTTCTATAACTCATTAATTGCTCATTACTCCAGATTACACCACCTGTATTACAACCAATTGTATTAGATATTACTACTATGGGCTTTGTTTTTCAACCTTCACAGCTGGAAACTCACCTGATGTTTTTCCAAATGATGGCAAGGTCAAGTTTTCTCCTTTTATCTACTTATTCATGTCTGTTTCTTTCAGAAATTATCCTATTACTGCTGGGTAAAGTACTTCCTAATGGTTCAACATTCTCAAAGCAATCGATGTAATACAGCATATTAACAAAAGAAAAGTAAAAAAAACACACGATCAGCTCAATAGATGCAGAAAAAGCATTTGACAAAATTCAACATCCATTCATGATAAAACCTCTTATCAAAGTGGAAATAAAGGGAACATATCTCAACATTAAAAAAGTCATTTATGACAAACCCACAGCCAATATAATACTTAATGGTGAAAAGCTAAAAGCCTTCCTGCTAAAATCTGGAACAAGAGAAGGATGTCCACTCTCACCACTTCTATTCAACATAGTATTGGAAGTCCTAGCCAAAGCTATGAGATAAGAAAAATAAATAAACTGTATCCAGATTGGAAGGGGAAATTGTCATTATATGCAGATGACATGATATTATATACAGAAAACCCTAAGGACTCCACACAAAAACTACTAGAGCTAATAAATGAATTCAGCAAAGAAGCAGGATACAAGATTAACACTCAAAAATTGGTTGCATTTCTTCACACTAACACTGAAATATCAGAAAGGGATGTACAAAATACAATACCTTTTAAAATAGCACCAAAAACATGAAATACGTAGGAATAAACCTGACCAAGGAGGTGAAAGACACATATTCTGAGAACTATAAAACATTAATAAAGGAAATTAAAGAAGATTCAAAGAAATGGAAAGGCATGTCATACTCTTGGATTGGAAGAATTAATATTGTTAAAATGGTAGTACTACCCAAAGCAATCTACAGACTTAATGTGATCCTTATCAAAATACCCATGATATTTTTTACATAACTAGAACAAATAATCCAAAAATTTATATGGTACCATAAAAGACCCAGAATTGCCAAAACAATCTTGAGGGAAATAAACAAAGCAGGAGGCATAACTCTCCCAGACTTCAGACAATAGTACAAAGCTATAGTAATCAAAACAGTGTGGTATAGGTACAAAAACAGACATACTGATCAATGGAAAAAATAGAGAGCCCAGAAATAAACCTACACACTTATGGTCAATTAATCTTCAACAAAGTATTCAAGAATATAAAATGGGGAAAAGACAGTCTCTTCAGCAAGTGGTGCTGGGAAAGTTGGACAGTTGCATGTAAATCAATGAAGTTAGAACACACCTTCATGCGATACACAAAAACAAACTCAAATTGGCTTAAAGACTTAAACATAAGACATAACACCATAAAACTCCTAGAAGAGCGCATAGGCAAAACATTCTCTGTCATAAATTTTACCGATGTTTTGTTAGGTCAGCCTCACAAGGCAATAGAAATAAAAACAAAAATAAACAAATGGGACCTAATTAAACTTAAAAGCTTTTGCACAGCGAAGGAAACCATAACAAATGAGAAAACCTATGGAATGGGGGAAAATATTTGCAAATGATGTAACAGACAAGGGCTTAATCTCAAAAATATACAAATGGCTCATACAACTCAACAACAAAAAAACAAACAACCTAATCAACAAGTGGGCAGAATACCTTAAGAGACATTTCTCCAAATAAGACATACAGATGACCAGTAGACACAGGAAAAGATGCTCAACATCACTAATTATTAGAGAAATACAAATCAAAACTACAATGAGGTACCACCTCACACCAGTCAGAATGACCATCATTAGAACTTCTACAAACAACAAATGCTGGAGAGGGTGTGGAGAAAAGGGAAGCCTCCTACACTGTTGGTGGAAATGTAAGCTGGCACAGCCACTATGGAAAATATTGTGGAGGTTCCTCAGAAAACTAAAAATAGAATTACCAGATAATCCAGCAATCCCACTCCTGGGCATATACACAGACAAAACTATAATTCAAAAAGATACATGCACCCTTATGTTCACAATAGCTAAAGCATGGAAACAACCTAAATGCCCATCGACAGATGAATGGATAAAGAAGATGTGGTACACATATACAATGGAATACTACTCAGCTATAAAAAAGAATGAAATAATGACATTTGCAGCAACATGGATGCAGCTAGAGATTATCATACTAAGTGAAGTTAAGTCAGAAAGAGAAAGACAAATACTATATGATATCACTTATACATAGAATCTAAAATAAGGCACAAATGAACCTATCTATAGAACAGAAACAGACTCACAGACATAGAGAACAGACTTGTGGTTGCCAAGGGGGAGAGAGGAGGGGGGTGGGTGAGGGAAGGATTAGGAGTTTGGAATTAGCAGATGTAAACTATTATATATAGGATGGATAAACAACAAGATCCTACTCTATAGCACAGGGAACTATATCCAATATCCTGTGATAAACCATAATGGAAAAGAATATTAAAAAAGAGTGTCTATATGTGTATAACTGAGTCACTTTGCTGTACAGCAGAGATTGGCACAATGTTGTAAATCAACTATACGTCAATAAAAAAATGAAAAAGGAATACATAAACAATTTTGATGTCAGTCACAGGGCAGAATCTAGGAGATAAATAGGTACAGTTACAGTGAAATTAGAAGTTATTTACTCCAGGAACCTTGTCTGTATTGCTGGTTAATCATCCCGAATTTTGTTTTTGCAGGCCAGAATAGTCTCCACCTCTGGGTAAAATGAAACAAGTTTATTCAGCAGTAAAACAAACACAATACATCGATAGTTAAAGGAACAAATATGAGGCTAGTAGATCAAGCAGATAGTAGGTCAGGCTTATCTAATGTGTTGATAGCTAAATTAAGTAGGGTAGCTACACTGGGTTTGGGACAATTACTAGTTCATATGTTGCTTTTGTGAAATTTAGAAAAGAGACATTATTTTTCTCAGGAAGACATACCCCACATCAGGTTATGTGAACATAAAGTGAGCTAGACTTTAGCCACTACTCATTCATTTAGCTGAGTACCTTTGTGCAGTGAACAACCTTCCCAACTCTATGTGAAGACCTTGATTGAGTATGTCTATTTGTTTGTCAGTTATTTCTCAATCTCAGAATATTGTTCAATTTCAAAGGCATCTATGTTTGCCATCATGGTATCCCTTTTCTATAAATTTTCCATATCAACAATGGCCTATCCCATCCCTTCCAGGCCTACTTTTGGGGGAAGTGTCCTATAAATATCCTGGTAGAGGGAATTTCCTGGCAATCCAGTGGTTAGGACTCTGCACTTTCACTGTCAAGGGCCCAGATTCAGTCCCTGGGCAGGAATTAAGATCCCACAAGCTGTACAGCCTGGCAAAAAATAAAAATAAAAAAGTAAATTAAATTAAATTTTAAAAATATCCTAGTAGAAAGAGTTACTGAGTATATGGAGCAAGATAGGGACAAGTACAAAAATGAATGAGAATAAATATCAGAAAAATAGTATATTAAAAAAACTATATTTCAACCATTCTAGGAACATTTTAGGGTGCTATAAACTGGAAAGATGCTAAGAAAGTAGCACAATTCCCTACTCTAAGGAAGAGATACCGGTTACTCTGTGATTTAGTGACATGTTCCTTTACAGATGACTTGAAAGGTCATCTTGGTTTCTGAGGGCTAGGAAATCTTTCCGATTGGATAGAGTTTTGATCTCTAGATAAATAGAGGGTCAAGGTGAGGCCTGAAAAGAAGAAAGGAAGCTGGCTAAATTATTTAGAGTTTACTCAGAGACCTGGGATTAGGGGTGAAGGAGAGAGTAGACCTTTGGATTAACATCTAGGGTTCACAACCTGTGTCTCAGGAACCTAAGCTTGGTGGAGGGGATGAAGGAAGGTATGGTGATCCAATGCTTTTCCTTTCAGTTATTGTCTCTTTTCCAGGTACCCTGGGCCCTGAGGCTATGATGAGCCCTTCCTCAAAAAGTGAAGCAAATAACGATGAATAGACGTCATTAAAAGTTAAGCAAGAGAAATGTTGTTACCCAAGGGCAGTAAAAAGAGATTTTAAGGCAAATGTGGGACTTTTGGGGATCTTCATATAGCTATGTAAGGCTGGTCCTGCCTCTAAACATAGTAAATGTTTTTATACACTCTTAACAGTACAGTGGGAAAAAAAAAATGGACCCTTCAGTTTGGGTTGAGCCTTTGCATATGAATAGCTGTGTGCCATGGGTAAGTCATTTCTTATCTCTTGACCTAGTAAAGGGTTCTGGTGAGGGGGAGTTGGAATAGAACACAGGTCCCAAACTTGTGGCCTATAGAGAGCATGACAATATGGTTTGTTTTACCCAGTACAGTCATCAGTTTCAGCAGTTGTCCCAGTGTCATGCTCATTTAGTGATTCCTTTTATTCTGAAAGTGCTCCAGTTTCGTTGGTTACTCTACTTTCTATTAGCAAATCTTTATGTATTTTGTTTGGCCCATCAAATGCTTATAAGTATTTCTTAAATTAGTAGCCAGCATCATTTAAAACTTAGACAGTTTCATGGCAACTAGATTCTCTGACCTAGTGTTACCTCATGGCAAAAATCAGATGTAGTTGAGTAGTGGCTCCCAAATTTATATGGAGTTTACATTCTTTAATAGGTTTACTTTACTTATTTATATAAACTGCTTGGCCCTTTTACACACATGAGTTTTCAACCCCTGGACCAGATTACCTCCAAGACTATTTCTTTATCTACAATTTGCTTTTGTAAAGCTTTCTTCACACTGTAAAGCTTCCAGGTAAATTTACAAGCTGTACTTATCAAAACATGAAGACCCTCAGGGATAGATGATTCTGCTGGGGAGGGGATAGACAAGATGAATGAGGAGACTTTTGCAGGCAAAGAATAGAGAGAAGTCATAATATCCTGGAGGACATGAAGGAGGGAGTGAAGCTAGTAATATTTTGAAGAAAAAGAGCATTGTCTTGTTGAAACATAAGTATGATCCCATTTACATAATAACAGCATATATATAAATGTATTATATATGTAAATACATGGACAAAGATGTGAAAGTATACAAAGCTAAATGATAGCAACCATTATATGTCAGAAGGATGTGAGGAAACAGGAATCAGGAGAGTGGAGGTCAATGGGAACTTTAGTACTTTAGTAACATCTATTAAAAAATTTAAGAATCTGTGTGTTCTATGATCCAGTAATTCTACTTGAATAAAGTGTAAAAACATGAATAATGGCATACTCTTTACAACATAGAATAATAGTTATACTAGAAAAATAATAGTTATAAAAGAAAAAATCTTAAAAACTACATATCAATCAAATGGAAAATGGCTTATAAAACTATGCTATGTTCATAAAATAAAATACCAAGTAGATTTTGTTTTCATAATTTGGTGTGTCTGTATATACTAAACTGGAAAGATATTCAGAACAGTGTTGTGTATAAAAACATAATTTCAGAACAATATGTAGTGTATACCATTTATGAAAAAATCTTCATAAAAAATAACACGTTTTTATGTATGGAAATGTATAGTCCAGAGTCTGTAAAAATATTTTCCAGACCTAACAGGGGTGACTCTATGTAGGAAATGAGATGGGGGGGAATGGGTAATGATGAAGAGATCTTGAATTTCTAACAGTGAAAATATAATTCTCATGCAAAATTGAAAAAAAACCAAATAATTATATACTCACATTAAATACAGCTGATACAAACTAAGGCAAAGCTTGTGGTTGAAAACTGGTCACTCTGATTTTATTAGACACCCAGTTCCCCAACCTCTGGATGAAACTCATTGAACTAGCCCCATATTCTTCTCCTCTGCAGTCTCCCCCTGCCTTTCTGTGGTCCTTCAGCACATGAATTATTAGGTATTTTAACAATTCAGATATCACCATCAATTAACTGATCAAATTAGTGAAAGACATCTCACTTAGTAATTATACTGAAAATCCTGATATCCAGATTTGACCAATCCAGATTATGACATTTAGTAAATTGGCTTTAAAAAAGTGGGATGCAATCCTTCCTGGTAGACCTTTGGAGAGGTACAATTGGGACTGTATACTCTTAATGAAGTCATTAAATCTTGTGACCTCCATCTGTTTTGAAGTGCACACATATATCTGATTTGAGAATGAGGTTATCTTTGAATGCAAGTCCCTCATGTGTGTCCAGACAAAAACTCAACTCCCCTCTCAACCTGTTCAAACACACACATACACACATCATCTTAGGGCTATAAATGATTCAGTAATTTTTATACCAAACAGGAATAGTATACAGGTAAGACTAAGACACACACACACACACACACACACACACACACACACACACAAAGAATTAGAATCAAGTATTATAATTTTTTTTTATTTTTCCAAGGCAGCAGTCTCTATTACAGCCAGCCACCTGAGAAATTTAATCACATTAATTTCTAAATTACCTCACTACTAAAGAAACACAATTTTGTATTTATTGGGAAAATAGCATAATTAATCTCTTCCACACCAAAGTTCGCTTTGAAAAAAAAATCCTAACTTGATAGCATGTTTCTCAGACAGAGAGAAAATTTACACAGAGAATGAATAGAATGAGATTGAAAGAAGACTAATGTTACCTTCTTATGTCTCACAATGGTGTAAAAATGAAACTCTTGTCTTGCAGGGAAACCCGAGTTTCCCTTATCCTAGGAGATTTGAAGAATTTGAAGCTCCTGTAATAAAGTTCTCAAAATGCTATCATAACTCAATTTTGAGGGCCTTGCTAGAGGTAGGTCAGTTCCCTTTGTTGAGAAGCCAATTAAGTCCACACCCTCCACTACATAACATATCAGACTCTCACACTCTAGATCACTATAAATTAACCCTTATTGCCCCAGGACCAGGTACCAGACAACCAGCAACAGCCCTTAGGCCCAAGAGCCTGCTGAAATTTTTCAAATTAGCCACTCCTAACCCCCCTTGACTGTTCCTTTGTGCAGAAACCACAATAAAGACACTTCCCCACAGTTCTCCTCCCTCCCTTTGTCTCATGACCAACCAACTCTTGTGCTTTTCCTGACTTGCTCTGTGTGGTGTGTTGCATTCTCCCCAGGAAACTAAGAGTAGTACAATTGTAAAACTCTTTCCAGCTTCTCTCTCGTGGTTTGTGCCTGGACTCACAATAGCTCAGCTAAGGTAATATGATCAAAACAATGGGGTAATATGATCAAAAGAATTGGCACATCCAGCAAACTTGTTTGGCCCCAGACAACATAGAGTGCTGCTAGGCTGCTTTTGGCTTAGTAATTAAGTATGCCAAACAGTGGAGGTGGCAAGATAAGGCACTGCCTGCCATCGGCCAGTGTGCTTTGTTGACTGCTGCACTGTGTGCTATTTGTTTTGGGTTTTGACATCTTTTCCCATGCTAAGATGAGGAGTTTCTACCGCCTAAGTGCAGGTTAAGCAATCTCACCTACTCACTGATACTTAAGTGTCCAGGAGTTGAGGGGCTCATACTAACTACCTCTCTTTTGGAGCTGAGGTACATGGACCTCATGCCATGGAACAGCCTGATCAGCCAACACAAGTAGCTGGGCATATTTGACTCAAAATCCTGTTTCTTGTTTCCTGACATAGTAGAGCAGTGGGAGACTGTCCAGAGATCACCTGGAATCCCTGGGTAGTACATGGTGCTAGTGTGGGGACACCCCCTTCCTAGGATTAGATATGGTACCTCAGACAAAAACAGTGTCATTGGGTAGCTGTTTCCTGTATTGTTGCTTAAATTCAGTCTGTCACTGTCCATCCCCAGACCTAGTGGGCTGTCAAGACACACATTGATGGAGACCAGCGGCTCCAAATCTTATGAAGTGGGAAAAGACAATTTTTCCCACACTCGTTAAGTTCCTGGATGAAGTCTCCAAACTCTTAGAATAATGTAAAACTCCAAGTCAGTGTGCCTCACCACTACTCGTTATCGAGAACAAAAGGCCTAGCAGACTTCGCTAGAAATAGGGCCACCATTGCACTCCTGGAAGCTGACTTCGACTCCTTCTAGGTTGACTTGGATGCCCTGGTATGGGAGGCAGCCACCTACAAACAGGGCCACTTGGGACCACCAGGAATATATCCAGAAGTTTATTTGGTAAACACCCGAAGGGTAAAAATGATCGGGAACAGATAGAAGACTGAAATAGAGCTTAGAAATATTATGTGCTTAGAAATACAGGCTATTTTTTTAAAAATCTGCTCAAAATACGATGAAAAAGGGACTGATGACTCATATAAGGAGGCTAAAAGCCCTGTGCATCCTATGGGAGGCAGCAAAAGCAGTTCTAAGCAGGATGTTTATAGCAATACAGTCCTACCTCAAGAAACAAGAAACATCTCAAATAAACAACCTAACCTTACACCTAAAGAAATTAAAAAAGAAGAAGAAAAAAACCCAAAGTTAGCAGAAGGAAAGAAATCATAAACGTCAGATCAGAAAAAAATGAAAAAGAAAAGAAGAAAACAATAGCAAAGATCAATAAAACTAAAAGCTGGTTCTTAGAGAAGATAAACAAAATTGATAAACCATTACCTAGACTCATCAAGAAAAAAAGGGAGATGACTGAAATCAACAGAAATAGAAATGAAAAAGGAAAAGTAAAAACTGACACTGCAGAAATACAAAGGACCATGAGAGATTACTACAAGCAACTATATGCCAATAAAATGGACAATCTGGAAAAAAATGGACAAATTCTTACAAAAGCACAACATTCCAAGACTGAACCAGGAAGAAAATGAAAATGTAAACCGACCAATCACAAGCACTAAAATTGAAATTGTGATTAAAAATCTGCCAACAAACAAAACCCCAGGACCAGGTGGCTTCACAGGCGAATTCTATCAAACATTTAGAGAAGAGCTAACACCTATCCTTCTTAAACTCTTCCAAAATAAAGCAGAGGGAGGAAAACTCCCAGACACATTCTATGAGGCCACCATCACCTGATACCAATACCACAAAAAGATGTCCAGAAAAGAAAACTACAGACCAATATCACTGATGAAGATAGATGCAAAAATCCTCAACAACAATCTAGCAAACAGCACATTAAAAATATCATACACCACGATAAAGTGGGGTTTATCCCAGAAATGCAAGGATTCTTCAATATATGCAAATCAATCAGTGTGATAAACCATATTAACGAAGTGAAGGATCAAAACCATATGATAATCTCAATAGATGCAGAAAAAGTTTTTGACAAAATTCAACACCAATTTATGATAAAACTCTCCAGAACATAGGCATAGGGGGAATTTACCTCAACATAATAAAGGCCATATATGACAAACCCATAGCCAACATCATTCTCAATGGTGAAAAAGAGAAACCATTTCCTCTAAGATCAGGAACAGAACAAGGTTGCCCAATTTCACTACCATTATTAAGTATAGTTTTGAAGGCTTTAGCCACAGCAATTAGAGAAGAAAAAGAAGAAAAAAAAAGGAATCCAAATCGGAAAAGAAGTAAAGCTATCACTGTTTGCAGATGACATGATACTATACATAGAGAATCCTAAAGAAGCCAGCAGAAAACTACTAGAGCTAATCAATGAATTTGGTAAAGTAGCAGGATACAAAATAAATGCACAGAAATCTCTTGCATTCCTATACACTAAAGAAGAAATATCTGAAGAGAAAGTAAGGAAACACTCTCATTTAACATTGCAACAAAAAGAATAAAATACCTAGGAACAAACTACCTAAGTAGACAAAACACTTGTATTCAGAAAACTATAAGACTCTGATGAAAGAATTTAAAGATGATACAAACAGAGGGAGATATATACCATGTTCTTGGATTGGAAGAATCAACATTGTGAAAATGATTACACTACCCAAAGCAACCTACAGATTCATTACAATCCCTATCAAACAACCAATGGCATTTTTCACAGAACCAGAACAAAAAATTTCACAATTTGTATGGAAACACAAAAGACCCCGAATAGCCAAAGCAATCTTGAGAAAGATAAAAGGAGCTGGAGGAATCATGTTCCCAGACTTCAGACTATACTACAAAGTTACAGTAATAAAGACAGTATGGTACTGGCACAAAAACAGAAGTATAGATCAATGGAACAGGATAGAAATCCCAGAGGTTTACCCACACACATATGGTCACCTTATTTTTGATACAGGAAACAAGAATATACAATGGAGAAAAGGCAGCCTCTTCAATAAGTGGTGCTTGGAAAGCTGGACAGCGACATGTAAAAGAATGAAATTAGAACACTCCCTAACACCATACACAAAGATAAACTCAACATGGATTAAAGACCTAAATGTAAGGCCAGAGACTTTAAAACTCTTAGAGGAAAACATAGGCAGAACACTCTATGACATAAGTCACAGCAAGAACCATTTTGACCCACTTCCTAGAGAAATTGAAATAAAAACAAAAATAAACAAATGGGACCTAATGAAACTTAAAACTTTTGCATGGCAAAGGAAACCATAAACAAGCCGAAAAGATAATCCTCAGAATGGGAGAAAATATTTGCAAATGAAGCAACTGACAAAGGATTAATCTCCAAAATTTATAAGGAGCTCATGCAGCTCAATATCAAAAAAGAAACAACCTAATCCAAAAATGGGCAGAAGACCTAAATAGACATTTATCCAAAGAAGATATACAGATTACCAACAAATACATGAAAGGATGCTCAACATCCCTAATCATTAGAGAAATGCAAATCAAAACTAAAATGTGGTATCACCTCACACCAGTCAGAATGGCCATCATCAAAAAGTCTACAAAAAATAAATGCTGGAGAGCGTGTGGAGAAAGGGAACCCTCTTGCACTGTTGGTGGGAATGTAGATTGATACAGCCACTATGGAGAACATGTGGAGGTTCCTTAAAAAACTACAAATAGAACTACCATATGACCCAGCAAGCCCACTACTGGTTATATACCCTGAGAAAACCATAATTCAAACAGAGTCATGTACCACAGTGTTCATTGATACACTATTTACCATAACCAGGACATGGAAGCAACCTAAGTGTCCATCGACAGATGAATGGATAAAGAAGAGGTGGCACATATATACAATGTACTATTATTCAGCCAAAAAAAAATGAAACTGAGTTATTTGTAGTGAGGTGGATGGATCTAGAGACTGTCATACAGAGTAAAGTAAGTCAGAAAGAGAAAAATAAATACTGTATACGCTAACACATATATATGGAATCTAAAAAAAAAAAAGGTCTGAAGAACCTGGGGGCAGGACAGGAATAAAGACGTAGACATAGAGAATGGACTTGAGGACATGTGGAGGGGGAAGGGTAAGCTGGGACGAAGTGAGAGATTGGCATGGACATATATACACCACCAAATCTAAAATAGAAAGCTAGTGGGAAGCATCTGCATTGCACGTGGAGATCAGCTCATTTCTTTGTGACCACCTAGAGGGGTGAGATAAAGAGAGTCTGAGGGAGACTCAAGAGGGAGGAGATATGGGGATATATGTCTATGTATAGCTGATTCACTTTGTTATAAACAGGAACTAACACACCATTGTAAAGCAATTTTACTCCAATAAAGATGTTTAAATTTGTTTTTAAAAAATATGGTATATACTTACAATGCAATAGTATTCAGCCTACCATAAGACCCAGCCATCCCACTACTGGACATATTCCCTGAGAAAACCATAATTCAAAATGAGTCATGTACCACAATGTTCATTGCAGCTCTATTTACAATAGCTAGGACATGGAAGCAACCTAATTGTCCATCAACAGATGAATGGATAAAGAAGATGTGGCACATATATACAATGGAATATTACTCAGCCATAAAGAGAAATGAAATTGAGTTATTTGTAGTGAGGTGGATGGACCTAGAGTCTGTCATACAGAGTGAAGTAAGTCAGAAAGAGAAAAACAAATACCATATGCTAACACATATATATGGAATCTAAAGAAAAGAAAAAAAAAAAAGACCATGAAGAACCTAGGGGAAAGAAGGGAATAAAGACACAGACCTACTAGAGAATGGACGTGAGGACACAGGGAGGGGGAACGGTAAGCTGGGACAAAGTAAGAGAGTGGTAGTGTATATATGGACATATATACACTACCAAATGTAAAATAGATAGCTAGTGGGAAGCAGCTGCATAGCACAGAGAGATCAGCTCGGTGCTTTGTGACCAGCTGGAAGGGTGGGATAGAGAGGGTGGGAGGGAGGGAGGCGCAAGAGGGAAGAGATATGGGGATATATGTATATGTATAACTGATTCACTTTGTTATAAAGCAGAAAGTAACACACCATTGTAAAGCAATTATACTCCAATAAAAACGTTAAAAAAAGTAATGAAATTCTGACATATGCTACAACATAATGTGACTTGAAGACATTATGCTAAGTGAAATAAGCCAGGCACAAAGGGCAAATATTTTATGATTCCACTTATATGAGGTACCTACCTTAGTCAAATACACTGAGACATAAAGTAGAACGTAAAGTTGTTAACAGGGGCTGAGAGGAGATAGGAAAGGGGAGCTATTGTTTTTCCGGTGCAGAATTTCAGCTTTTGGGATGCTGAAAATTCTAGAGATGGATAGTGGTGATGGTTGCACAATGTGAGTGTACTTACTTAATGCTTGCTCTAGACGGAATGTTTGTGTGCCCCTAAAATTCATATGCTGAAACCTAATGCCTAATATGATGGCATTTAGAGGTGAGGTCTCTGGGAAGTGTTTAGACCATGAGGGTAGAGTCCTGATGAATGGGATTAGTGCTTTATAAAAGAGACCCTAGGGCTTCCCTGGTGGCGCAGTGGTTGAGAGTCCGCCTGCCGATGCAGGGGACACGGGTTCGTGCCCCAGTCCGGGAAGATCCCACATGCCGCAGAACGGCTGGGCCCGTGAGCCATGGCCACTGAGCCTGCGCGTCCGGAGCTTGTGCTCCGCAATGGGAGAGACCACAACAGTGAGAGGCCCGCGTACCGCAGAAAAAACCAGAAACCCTAGAGAGCTTCCTCACCCTTCTACCATGTGAGGACACAGAGAGAAGATGGCTATCTATGAAGAAAGAAGCGGGCTCTCACCAGACACTGAATCTGCCAGTACCTTGATTTTAGACTTCCCAGCCTTCAGAACTGTGAGAAATAAGTTTTGTGTTTATGAATCACGTTTATACTACTTTGTTAAAGCAGTCCAATGGGCTAAGACAATGACATTGAACAGTATGCTTAACAATGGTTAAAATGGTAAATTTTATGTTATATTTATTTTATGATAATAAAAAAGAATATATAAAAAAAGAAAGAAAGAAAGTTATACCTTGAGTTTGCATTAAATTTAAATGTAGCATCCCCTATAATCTTAGGGAAGTAAGTAACTAAATAGAGTAAAAAGGGATATGCCTCACTTAAATTATAGCCTTGCCTAAATTTTCCATGTCATAGTACCAATGCCCTAAAATATGCCATATTAGGCATAGATTCTCTAACACAATAAGTTAAAATTAAATTAAGTCTTTGGCAATTACAAATTGGCTTGATAAAATGGGATCCCCATGACTCCTCAAGTAAAATAATTAATATGGCCTAATGTAGGTTAAAATAGGGCCTTCAAAGATTAAAACTTATTATATAAGAGATAATAAAGGCATGAATAGCCCAACTTTGCCTGTTCTTAAGGATATATATATATATAAACGTATATATATATATATATATATATATATATATATATCACCTTACAATGTATTACTGAAACTTTAATATTGTGATCCCATTCATTAAGTACCCCCTACCAAACACTCAATATTATTAAAATTACTGACTCTATCCATCCGCTATTCATTCAGTAAATATTGTCCTATTGCAGAGTTGGCTAATATGTTCTGTTTAGTGCCTATTTCAAGAGCATCTCAGCTTGAGTTTGCCTTTACAATACACCTTACCTAGGCTAACCATGGCGGTACCTCAGCAGCTTTCCCATTGCACACGATCTTTGCAGACAAGATCTTAACTGCATCTACTTTTATCCAGGAGCACAGGTAAGATGATACATTTATATCTTCCTCTGAGGAGAAGATCTGACATATTCATTAAGGTTATAGAAGTCTAACATCATTTAGTCCATTTTGGATTGTGATGACAACGTATTCCTTATTTACAGATTTTGCTTAATCTCACTGATGCTGCAAATTATCTCATAGTCTCCTTCATTGTAAAGGCTTTGGCAACCTCATTTCATGGCTCATTGTTCATGTCTCTGGACCACCTGTGATGCCCATAAGTTATTCAGTGGTTTCTGAGACAAGAAACTGCCTCTCTGGGCTCCACGCTGTACACCTGTATACAACTAAAACATAATTACTGACTACATACTTAGCTCTCCTGGAAATAGAGGCTCTCAAATCTCTGAGCCTGTAACTCTCCATACCCAGCTTCCCATTATAATTTGAGCCATGAAAGCAATACCCCACAAGCTCAGCAGAATTACTGGGGCCTCTTTATTACAGGAAGGAGCCAAACCTGTGCCCTCTGGCAATATTCTACCTGTAGGAGGTGGTGGTCTCCCCTATCTTTAGTTCCTTGCCAGATGTCATGATGCTTGAAGAGGTCACCCCTCCCTCATACTCCTTGGCAACTGGGAAGCCCATTGGGATTAACTAAATGAACAAAAATGGGAGTTCATAGACAGTATTAAAAGCATTGCCACCATCATAAATGATGTAGCTCAGTGGAATATTTCTGCTTTTCATTCATTAACTAGGATATCCCTGATAAAGGACAGGACCCAAGAGTCAGCACAATTGGACAAAGTTCAAGCAGTCATTTTAGCACAGCCCTGGCCAACAAATGACCCCATTTTCACATTTATTAAAAACTGTTAGACCATTGCCCAAGGGTTATCACATTCAGGATAGAGAATTCTGGAAATCTCTTACCTTATAGATACCCAAAATATAAAATATAAATCAAGGTTACATATGTCTCTACATATACAAAGGCCACAATATAATGCCTTGCCACAATATTCCTTATCCCTTTCAGATTACAGATGGTACTGATAATAACCAACGCACACATTATATTTCTCAGAACATATAATGATAGGCTTTTTATAAAGACATTCAATAGAACTTTCCTGTTCTTGATAGACCTCAGATACCCAATTTAATTGAGAGATATAATAGTCTACACAAACAATTCCTTTTCGTATTCCAGTTTGGCAAATGGACCCCTTAATGGGGCTCTATCTTGCCCTAGGCCTTAATATCTCTTAAGACCCCTTGGCTGACTCCCACCTCATACCCACTTCAAAAAATAACCTTTCTCATTGCCTTTTCCTATATTTAAAGGCCATGTATGTAGAGACTCATTATATATGCGGCCGTTTAATAATGTTTCCTCCTAACTTTACAAATTTTCTATCTTTTCCCTATACTATAAGAGCTGGAAACCAATTGAAGGTGTCTAATCTCCTGGGACCCATTAACCATAGATTTGCCACAGACCAGGCAACTGCCCATCTGATATGGGACCCATTTTAGTCTAAACTTCCACCATCCCCCACCCTTCAAATGAACTTCCTGAATATTCAAGTTATAAGGGCAGATGATTAATCTGTGATCTCTATATGATCCTCTCCAGGAAATTAAAATTAGTATCCCAAGGCTATTCCCTCAGACAGTATGGACTACCAAAAAGGAAATAGAAGACTCTACTTAGTAAACAAACACATTTGGAGAAAATAAAATCAACACCATATTCCATAATATGGAAACAAGACAACTTGCACTTGGTAATAATACATGCTGGAGGAAAATAAATATCAGAAAACAAAGTCTTTAAAGTGTAGTTTCACACCACTTTGTTGAATTTAGGGTTTATTGTTATTGATCTGGGTGCTTTCATTGGTTTGAAAGCCAGAGGCCCAAGCCCTTCGAATAAGTTATTGTTTCAACCAGATATGGCAAATGCTGAAGCCAACATACCTTTGAGTTTGGTTAGTACAAGTTCTACAACACAAAGACCTCATGAGCTTGCCCATCACCAAAGAAATTAAGAACTGAATAAAACAAAAACAAACAAATAAAAAACACCCTATTAAAACCACACACTTCCATCAGGCCATAAAATTTAAAATATTTGCAACAGAAGTCCTCTCTTCACCTATCTGGGCAAAACTTTGGTCTATGTTTCTTGAGATCCACGTCTGTTTAGCTTATGATCCTGGTATACACCTTGTTCTCCACCAAAACGTATAGCCCTACACTTCCATGGCTAAAGGGAAATCTGGTCAAGGTTACTGTTCACTGTGCCATTCTAAAAATTATTGGAGATTACTGCTTTCCCCAGGAAACAACTGTTTCATATCAGTCAGCTCTTCCATCACCGAGCACAAAAACACCCTCTCCCCAGTGCCTTTTATCTGCTACCCCCATCCAAGCTTTTCACCATGACCTTCAGCCCAGTGTCTCCAAACATGACCACTACAACCACTCCTTCCTTTTGGTTACACACAAATACTCCTAATCTTTACATAGATTTTATTTAACTATCAGTTCATATGCTCCAAAAACATAACTACCAGACCTGTCACCTTGACTTAAGAAACACACCAATATATTATTGCCAAAATATATATGTAAAACCCATACTTTTAACGCACTTTACAACTCTACCAAGATATTTTTAGAGACACCAGAAATTTCAAATCAGTTTTCTCGGCTAGTGCCATGTAAATGGAAACCTTATAAGCTAGCCTACAAGGACTCCTCATACATCAACTTGTGTTCTTCCTTTTTACTCTCATAATAAAATGTTTTCTACACTTTTTAGGGTAACTTACAGTCTACTCCCTAAAAGTCTACCCTACTATCCAGGCCACCCAAATGCCCCCAAATAATCTAGCTCAAAACTGATGTCAAGAAATCAGGTGGTCATTTGTATTATAGTTTCTAAAAGCCTGCCTTGACTCAGTTTTGAGATCCTGGCTAGAGGCCAGTTTTCCTTCTTGAGCAGCCAGTTAAGTTCACACCCCACAACCACCTCCCATATTGGGCTCTCACAGTCTGGGTCACTCTACACCTGCTCTAATCACTCCAGGGCCAGGTTCTAGACAACCAGGGAGAGCCTCTATGGCTAGAATCTGCTGAAATTCTACAAATAAGCCAATCCTGAACCTGCTTACCCTGCCTCACTTGTTCCTGCAGAAAACACAATAAAAAGCACTTGCTCATAGTTTCCCTCCTTCCTTCTGGCTAATGACCACCCTGGTGCTTCCCCTGGGTTGCCCTGTGTGGTGTGCTGTGTTCTCTCTATGGAACTATGTGTAACAAAACTGTAAAACTCCTTCTGATTTTTCTCTCTTGATTTGTGTCTGGTCTCACCATTCCTCACCCAAGGTAATATGTTTAAAACAGGGCCTAATTTCACCTGGGCTGTGTAAGTCTTTATTCCTGTAGTTACCATTTCCTTATAGGAGAAGGAGAAGGCAATTTTTTAACATATTGGGAAAACTTCTATTACACCTCCCATCTTTCCCTGTTCTGAGAGATCTCAGAGAAATTTTAAATAACATTTTGTTTTCCCATGGCATATATTGGATTGAGTAACAATGATCTATTTTTATATATTTTTAAAATCGAGGTATAATTGACATACAACATTATATCAGTTTCAGATATACAAGGTAATAATTAGATATTTGTATATATTGCAAAATTATCACTACAGTAAGTCTAGTTAACAGCCGTCACCATACAGTTTCATATTTTTTTCTTGTGATGAGAACTTTTAAGGTCTACTCTCTTAGCACCTTTCAAATATGCAATACAGTATTATTAACTATAGTCACCAGTTGTATACTACATCCCCATGATTTATTTATTTTATAGCTGGAAGTTTGCACCTTTTGACTCCTTTCATTCATCTTGCCCACTTCCTCTCCCCGCCTCTGGCAACCACCAATCTGTTTTCGGTATCTATGAATTTGTTTGCTTGTTTGTTTAGATTCCACATATAGTGATATCATACAATATTTGTCTTTCTATGTCTGATGTATTTCAGTTAGCATAATGCTCTCAAGGCAATATCCTTTCAAATGGCAAGATTTCCTTCTTTTCTTACAGATGAATAATATCCCATTGTATGTGTGTGTGTGTGTATATATATATATATATATATATATATATATATACACACACACACACACACATAGATATATGTATATACATATACACATATATACATATTTTATTCACTCATCCGTAGATGGGCACTTGGATTGATCCCACCATGTCTTGGCTATTATAAATAATGTTGCAGTGAACATGGGAGTGCATGCCATTTTGAATTAGTGTTTTCATTTTCTTTGGATAAATACCTAGAAATGAAATTGCTGGATCACATGGTAGCTCTATTTTTAGTTTTTTGAAGAATCTGCATATTCTTTTCCATACTGGCTGCACCAATTAACATTCCCACCAACATGTACAAGGGTTCCCTTTTCTCCACATCCTTGCCAACACTTATTATGCCTTATCATTTTGATAATAGCCATTCTAACAGGTATAAGGTGATATCTCATTGTGGTTTTGATTTGTATTTCCCTGTCGGTTAGTGGTGTTAAGAATCTTTTTATGTGCCTGTTGGCCATCTATATGTCTTCTTTGGAAAAGTGTCTATTCAGATCCTCTGCCCATTTTAAATTGAATTGTTTGGGGTTTTGCTATTGAGTTGTATGAGTTCTTTATATATTTTGAATATTAGCCCCATATCAGGTACATGATTTGCAAACATTTTCTCCCATTTAGGAGGTTGCTTTCTCACCTTCTTGATTATGTATTTATTTTTATTATATTTTTTCAAAGCAAAGCATACACAAGGTTTCAAATGAAATAATTTAGAAGGAAAATAAAAACATTCCATTGTTTCACTCTCTCATATCAAGAAATAATCACTTTCAACTCTTTTTTTATTTGTTTCTACCATTAGTTACTGCCCAAACTCTAAATAATGTTTCTACTATATTGTTTTTTTCTTTTTTTAAAAATTGTGTAGACTTCTTTACATGATAGTTGGGAATTTGACTCACTAGAATATCCCATGTTCTCTTTTTCATCTGAACAATATAGTTATAACAATATTTTAATTTTCCTTATTTGTTCCTTTTGTAAATTTAAGTAATATATTGCCTTTATTCCTTATTATATAAACTTGACTTCTCACATTATAAGATCAAGCTATGATCAACACTTTTACCTACCATTTCTTCTCTAATTTCCACATTTATTCTACATCCACATACATTTTATCCAGTTTTATTGAGATATATTTGACCCACAGCACTGTATGAGTTTAAGATATACAGCATAATGAATTGTCTTACATATATTGTGAAATGATTACCACAATAAATTCAGTTAACATCCATAATCTCATAAAGATACAAAAGAAAAAAGGAAAAAATGTGTTTTTTCTTGAGATGAAAACTCTTAGGATTCACTCTCTTAATAGCTTTCATATATACCATATAGGGTGTTAATTATAGTTATCCTGCTGTACATTATATCTCTATTACTTATTTATCTTACACCTGGAATTTTATACCTCTTGGCGTTCTTTATCCAATTTCCCCTCCCTCATCCCTTGCTTCTGGAAACCACAAATTTGACCTATTTTTTTTAATAAATTTATTGGGTCTTTTGCTTTGTTTTATTTTACTTATTTTTTTTCTGATTCTACACATGGTTGAGATTATATAGTATTTGTCTTTATCTGTCTGACATTCCACCAAGCATAATGCCCTCAAGGTCCATCCATATTATCACAAATGTCAGGATTTCCTTCTTTTATGGCTGAATAATATTACACTGAATGAATATATAAAATTATATGAATATATAATATATATAATCAACTTATATATCCATTCATCTGGCAATGGACACTTAGGTTGTGCCCATGTCTTGGCTATTGTAAATAATGCTGCTTTGAACATGGGGGTGCTGATATCTCTCTGCATAGTGATTTCATTTCCTTTAAACATATTCCCAGAAGTGGAATTGCTGGATCATATGGTAGTTCTGTTTCTAACTTTTAAAATAACTTCATACCCTTTTCCACAGTGGTTGTACCTATTTACAGTCCCATCAATAGTGCACAAGGTTTCCCTTTGAGTAACAATGACCTCTGTGGAGGATGAGAGTGGTGTATGTTGTATTGCTACTATTTCTAACTGATGGACAATGGAGATGGAAATAATGAAAGATTAATATGTTTTGTGACTTTACTATGTGAATAGAACCCACAGAAGTTATGTAATTAGTCCATACACTCAGGTATGCAATCATTCTAACATTTATTTGTTCATTTTAGTTTTACACAAATAAGAACCCTCATTCCACAGGACGGTGTGAAATCCAATACCAGTTGTTACTATTTCCATTTCTCTTCTCCTCAAAGATGGTACAAGGCCCACATTCTTATGAAAGGCCAGTTCATTAGGAAATGCAAAACATTCATATACAACCACTCTCCCACTCTCATTTCAGGCTTGAGGCACCAGTATCCTTACTGTGCCTAAGGGAGTCAGTACTTACAGACCAGATTTCTTAGGTCCACCAAGAAAGTCACCTCTTTGAGATTTTGGTACCTCTCTGGAACACTGACAAAGGGGAACATGGGTACCCACCTCTTACAGGGCTCTCCAGCTTCCCAAATCTTCCCAGTCACTGAGAAATTGTCACCCCTGTTACCCTCCTTTGCTCTCCAACACTTCAACCTGTCTTACATTTAGCAAAAAGCACTTCAATGTCTCTGGACAAATACCACCAGTACTTGCTTTGTAAAAAAACACAAACAAAAAAATTACAAAGTCAAACATTGAAAGAGAGAAGGAAAAACAACTAGGATTTGAAATACAAATTAATGTCTTAATAAATTATCCTGCCACATTGAGCCTAATAGTTACATCAGAGAACAATTTAGTAGAGCTATTTAGCAGGGCTTGAAGACATGGGCTGGGGTAGGAATGGGGAAATCAAACAAAAAGGCTAGTCTTTACAGGGTGAAAGGCAGCCTTGAGTTACTGTAATTTTCTTCACATTAAATGTCAGTCTCAGCAAATTTTTGAGATGAAAATATAAGAAAACTTGTCATCGCTTTATAATCAATAAGCTAGTTCACATTTCTGGCAGTCACACCTTCTTTACTAGCCAACCAACAACCTGAACTTGTTAGACTCATTAAAGAATCCAGTCAGAGGACAAGCCATTGAACATAATTTCTTTTGTGGATTTCCACTTGCAATGATATGCTTGTCCTGGGAGGATGTTCACAAACATCAGACTGGTACACAGGGTTGCAAAGCTCTGACAACTGCTGAGTGTGATCTAGAGGCAGGGAAATGATATCAATAGCTTCAAGAGTGTTTTATCCAGGACAGCAGGCCTTGGAGAACTATTCCCAGATCTACATAAAATTTGACAACTCCAAACAAAGGGACAGTATAATAAAGATAGGTGAATATCCCTATTTGTTTATAACTGACTTAAAAATTCAAGTATGTCACCGTAAGTTGAGAGCCAGTATCATTTCTGAAATCAAGAAAATTTCATTCATGGTTGATTTCATACATTGTAAGAATTATCAGTCCTACAACTTGTGGCTATAATTTTCTTTGTTTTTGAAAGTGCAGTTATCACAGAGAAAGGACATTAAATTAACTAAATTGCAGATATTCAAGTAACATCATTGTTGGAAACAAGACTTTCAGTTTCCCTTTGGCAAAGGTAAAATAGAAAATGATAATTAAATTATTAATTCATCTACCCTTTCCTACCCTCAACTTCTTCATCATAAGGCCAAATTCTAACACAGGAGTCTGATCTATGACATCTGCAACCTGTTGTCATTGCTAGGGAAATCCATGTTCTCAGAAAGATCTCTTCTCAGAAGCACCAGTTCTAAAAAGCCAGCTCACAAAATAGTCTGAGATTTTCAGCTTTAAGATTCTTCTACTGATGTCTTTACCTTCACCTCTGTACTTAAACTGCCTCCTGTTATTGATATTCTCTCCAGAAACACAAAACACTGGTAGATGAGAGAGAGAGAGGGAGAATTTCTTCCTCAAGTAAGTAAGTGAGGCAATTTTCAGTCTTCTTATCTATTGATAGAATTCATTTTACTGAATATAACAGAAGGAAATGTGAATGCTTAATTTGGAGAAAAGAGCTAGGCATGTCTACTACTTCTTAGATGGGTAACATTAGCAAACGTCTTAACTTCTATCTGCAGTATGGGAACAAAAACAATATTTCCTATATAATGGAGCTATTTTGAGGGTTTAATAGTACACAGGCTAAAAGCACGGCATAGTAAACATCAATAACTACATTTTTATTCATATTGTTAATAGGCTTACTGTGTTGATTTTAGGGTAAGATTGTCAAGAACTTTTTAAGGGAAACCTTCAGAAAGCTGAACTTACCAGCATCATAAGTGCCACCTATATTTTGGTGTTCCTGCTTTAAACATAATAGTAGCCTAGACGAACCTACATGGTATTTTTTAATGCTTCTTCAAATATAGCCTAGGTCTTACAACTATATCAAATTACCTCCATTTTGCTGTCATTTCTTTGACTCCGAAAATAGGAACCTAACATCTTGACTCTCATATCTCATATCCGACACAAGACAAATTCCCAAGTTCTCATTTTTAAAATAAATTTAACATATTACCTAAATTTGTTCAACACAAAAGGAAATGGCCCTCTCCTTTTTGAAAAAAACACACTTCTGCAGAAGGTATATCTAATTACATTGATTCCAAAAGGACCACATGTTCCCTTTTCTCCACACCCTCTCCAACATTTATTTTTGTAGATTTTTGATGATGGTCTTTCTGACTGGTGTGAGGTGTTACCTCACTGTATTTTGATTTGCATTTCTCTAATGATTAGTGATGTTGAGCATCCCTTCATGTGTTTGTGGCAATCTGTATATCTGCTTTGGAGAAAGGTCTATTTAGGATTTCCGCCCATTTTTGGATTAGGCTGTTTGCTTTTTGATATTGAGCTGCATGAGCTACTTGTATATTTTGGAGATTAATCCTTTGTCAGTTGCTTAGTGTGCAAATATTTTCTCCCATCCTGATGGTAGTCTTTTTGTCTTATTTATGGTTTCCTTTGCTATGAAAAAGTTTTCAGTTTCATTATGTCCCATTTGTTTATTTTTGTTTTTATTTCCATTTCTCTAGGAAGTGTGTCAAAAAGGATCTTGCTGCGATTAATATCATAGAGTGTTCTGCCTATCTTGCACTGTTGGTGGGGACGTAAATTGATACAGACACTATGGAGAACAGTATGGAGGTTCCTTAGAAAACTAAAAATAGAACTACCATATGACCCAGCAATCCCACTACTGAGCACATACCCTGAGAAAACCATAATTCAAAAAGAATCATATACTTCAATTTTCATTGCAGCACTACTTATAATAGCCAGGACATGGAAGCACCCTAAGGGTCCATCGACAGATGAACAGATAAAGAAGATGTGGCACATATATACAATGGAATATTACTCAGCCATAAAAAGAAATGAAATTGAGTTATTTGTAGTGAGGTGGATGGACCTAGAGTCTGTCATACAGAGCGAAGTAAGTCAGAAAGAGAAAAACAAATACCGTATGCTAACACACATATATGGAATCTAAAAAAAAGAAAAAAATGGTCATGAAGAACCTAGGGGCAGCATGGGAATAAAGACACAGACCTACTAGAGAATGGACTTCAGGACATGGGGAGGGGGAAGGGTAAGCTGGGACAAAGTGGGAGAGTGGCATGTACATATATACACTACCAAATGTAAAATTGATAGCTAGTGGGAAGCAGCTGCATAGCATAGGGAGATCAGCTCGGTGCTTTGTGACCACCTAGAGCAGTGGGATAGGGAGGGTGGGAGTGAGATGCAAGAGGGAGGGGATATGGTTATATATGTATTATAGCTGATTCACTTTGTTATAAAGCAGAAACTAACACACCATTGTAGAAAAATAATAATTAAAAAATTCAAAAAATAAAAAAACTTAAAAAAAATAAAGGCATTATAAATTTAAAAAATAAGAAAGAAGATGTGCCACCTATATACAATGGATTATTACTCAGCCATAAAAAGAAACGAAATTGAGTTATTTCTAGTGAGGTGGATGAACCTAGAGCCTGTCATACAGAATGAAGTAAGTCAGAAAGAGAAAAATAAATACCGTATATGCTAACACATATATATGGAATCTAAAAGAAAGAAAAGGGTCTGAAGAACCTGGGGGCAGGACAGGAATAAAGACTCAGACGTAGAGAATGGACTTGAGGATATGGGGAGGGGGAAGGGTAAGCTGGGACAAAGTGTGGGAGTGGCATGAATATATACACTAACAAATATAAAAAAGATACCTAGTGGGAAGCAGCTGCATAGCACAGGGAAATTAGCTTGGTGTTTTGTGTCCACCTTGAGGGGTGGGATAGGGCAGGTGGGAGGGAAACTCAAGTGAGAGGACATATGGGGATATATGTATATGTATAGCTGATTCACTTTGTTATACAGCAGAAACTAACACACCATTGTAAAGCAATTATATTCCAATAAAGATGTTAAAAAAAATCAGGGAAAATGGGATCTAAGTACAAGTGCAGCTAAAACAGGATTAACCAGGAGTTGATAAAGTTGAAGCTTAGTATATGTTTGAAGGTTTTCATAGTAAAGTTTCATAGTGAACTTTTTCTGAAATAAATAAATAAATAAATAAATAAATAAAAGGACTGCATATGGTGAAGAAAGGAGAACAAAATCCCTTATCTTACTATGATTCAATTTATTATCTAACATGTTGAGTTGAAATATGCTCTTTTTTAATTCTTTCTGTTTTTGGAAAATAAGTGAGCCAATTAAAATACTCTGATTTTATTTACATGGAAAAAAGCAACAGACTGAGAAATTAACTATCATTTAGCACTTTCAGCACTGTCTTCAGGAAACATAATACACATTAGAACACTTGCTTCTGTGGCAGTACTGAGGTGGTGATAGCTAAGCCTAAAAAAAAATCATGATAATGTCTCTTCTACCACTTTCCTTCTTTATATGGGATACACAGGACATGAGTGATTTACAATTTTCTTATGGATATCCCAGGGATTAGATTCTAGTAATATTCTATGGTCAAGGGGCTTCATTGATTTAGATTTTTAAACTCTGAGTATATGTAGAAGAGAAGAAGGACAGCTTTTTTTCTTGCATCATCCCATCCCCCGAACAGCATTGTTCAGTTCTAAGAAGGAACTTCCCAGCTAGAACGAATTCCTCTAGCCAGGAAAGGAAGAGTGTGGTGACAGACCAGATTCTCCAGCCTTTCAGGACACTGCACAAAGGTTTTGCTTTGGTTTCACCTCACCCAGACCAGCAAAGTCAAGATGTATAGAGCCGGCTAGGAACAAGGAAGAAAATCAGGGGCTATTATTAATATACTTGCAGGAGGAGCTATTATGGTTTATAAAGACCTTCTCTGCAGACAAACTCAGCAGATTTCACCAGTGATGAAGCCAAGAGCCAGCAGAGCTTCTGTAGACTCCCTGCAGATTTTGCTAGCATTTGGTCCTCAGGTATTCACATTTGCTAATGCCAGCCACCTGAGTCCTTCCCCACTCCCTCCCCTCTGCCTCTACAGAAGCCCAGAGCATGCACAAGCAGGCATCCCAGGCATCTGCAGATGCATGAATTCAAGAGACCAGCCTATACACCCCCTATCTGATGCCCACTGCCATGACTGCACTCAGGATTAACCTCTCCAGCTACACATCTGCACATTTCCAGTTTGATGTCTGTGATTGGCCTTCACTGCAGGATGCATGCCCAGGGGAAGAGTGTGCAGCCATAGGAGAGCACACCAACAACCAGCGTCACTGCAGCTGTTGTGGACCTGGATCAGTCACTGGCTTCTGTCACTGCATGGCATCAATGCATATACATGCAGCTAACATTTCCAGCTGTGCAGTTGCATGCCTCCAGACGAATCCCCATTAGTGACTTATGCTGAAGCATGTATGCCTGGAGGGAGAGTGTAAAGCTACAGGAGAACATGCTGACAGCCAGGGCTTCTGCAGCTTCCAGAGAGCATAGTTGTCCCTGGCCCATGTTATTTGTCCTGGGCCTCATTACTACATGTGTATCTGCAACTTGCCGCTGCCACTACATAGGCATCAGCTGGCCTCCACAGATAAGTGTGTGTACACAACTGGCTCTGGCTACCACTGCTGCCTGCCCTGGTTTCTAGCTGCTAGACTTAGATGTCTAAGGATGTCAATAGCCCTTGAAGCCACTATGGTCCCCACACAGTGCTTGACAAGGACTACACAGTTGTCAATGCTGTGGACTGCAGTGGCCTGAACAAAAGAGACATCAGGCCCTACTAGGCCTGGTGCCATCAAACACCCTCAGATTTGTTCCACTGAACCACTAGAAATCAAGCCATAACATGATCCAGCATACTCCCATCCATAGATAAAAGGTTTCCCTTACCAAGTTCAGTTTATAAAGTCTGGAAGAGGTGAGGGCTTCTTCAAATGTGCAGACACCTTTTCAAAACTACAGAGATCAAGACAAATCAAAGAAACATGACATCACCAAAGAAATACAGTAAACCTCCAGTAACTGGCCTCTAGAAATTAATATCCAGGGATTTACCAATAAAGATTTCAAAATAATTGTTCTAAAGATGGTCAGAGAGCTGCAATAGAATACAGGTAAACAATTTAGTGGACTCAGGAAACCAATACAAGAATAAAATGAGTTCAACAAAGAGATAGAAAACATAAGAAGGAAAGAAAGAAAATTTTTGGAGGTGAATAATACAATTACTGAACAGAATAATTCAGTAGAGATCTTCAAAATAGAGTCAAACAACAGAAGAAAGAATCAGTTAGCTAGAAGACAGATCAAATGAAAGACCAATTCAATCAGATAAGCAAAAAGAACAAAAAAGTAAAGGAACACAGAAAGCCCAGAGGACTTATGGGACACCATCAAAAGAAATAATATATGCATACCTAGAGTCACAGAGAAAGGAAAATGGGGGTAACAGTAGAAAACCTATTTAAAGAAATAATGGCTTAGAACTTCCCCCCAGGAGAAATTTGGATTTTCAAGTTCATGAAGTAGACATGGGTCACACTGAAATTTCCATCCAAAATGATTTTCTTCAAGCCACATTATAATAAAACTGTCCAAAAAAAAAGAAAAGAGAATTTTAAAAGCAGCAATAGGGACATAATCTCTCATACAAGGGAACACTCATAAGGCCAGCAGCAGTTTTCTCATCAGAGACCTTGCAGACCAAGAGAGAATAGGATGATATATTCAAGGTGCTGAAAGAAAAAAACAAAACAAAACAAAACAAAACAACCTGCCAACCAAGAATACGTTAGCCAACAATGAAATGAAAGTGAGATAAAGACTTTCTCTAATAAACAAAAGCTGAGGGAATTCTTCACCACTAGACCTGCTTATAAGAATGCTGGCAGGAGTTTTTCAGACTTAAAAAAAAGGATGGCAATTGGTAACATAAAAAACATTGGAAAATAAATAACACATTGGTAAATGTAAACATATAGACAGATTATGAATACACTAATATTGTAATATGGTGATGTGTTAACTACTTAATTATAGTATAAAGGTTAATGGGCAAAAGTATTAAAAATAACTATACCTTGCACTCCTATGTTCATAGCAGCACTATTCACAATAGCCAAGACATGGAAACAACCTAAATGTACATTGACAGATGAATGGATAAAGAAGATGTGGTACATATATACAGTGGAATACGATGCAGCGATAAAAATGAATGAAATAATGCCATTTGCAGCAACATGGATGGACTTAGAGATTATCATACTAAGTGAGGTAAGTCAGAAAGAGAAAGACAAATACTATATGACATCACTTATGTGTGGAATCTAAAATGTGACACAAACGAACCTATCTACAAAACAGAAACAGACTCACAGACATAGAGAACAGACTTGTGGTTGCCAAGGGAGAAGGAGGGTGGGGGAGGGATGGATTGGGTGTTTAGGGTTAGCAAATGCAAACTATTATATATAGAATGATAAAAAAACAAGATTCTACTGTATAGCACAGGGAGCTATATTCAATAGTATGCGATAAACCATAATGGAAAAGAATATAAAAAAGAATATATGTAAATCAATCAATAAATTTTTAAAATAAATTTAAAATAATTTAAAAACATATACCTTCAACAATTTGTTAATAGATAGACAATATAAAAAGATATAAATCCTGACATCAAAAACATGAAAGGAGAGGAATAAAAGGATAGAATTGTTGTATGAGATTGAATTTAAATTGTTATCATCAGTGTAAAATACACTGATACATATATCATATATATATCATATATATATGATGTTTTATGTATAACTCATGGTAACCACAAAGGAAAAACCTACAGTAGCTTAACAAAAGATAAAGATAATGAGTAGGGAACCAAAACATTCCACTGCAGATAATTATCAATTCACAAAGAAAAGCAGCAAGAGGGAGAGAAAGGAACAATGGAACTACAAAACAACTATAAAACAATTAATAAGATGGCATTAGTAAGTCCTTGCATATCAACAATTACTCTTAATGAAAATGGATTAAATTATCTAATCAAAGGCATTGAGTGGCTAGATGAATAATAATAAAAATATACCTAACAATATGGGGCCAAAAGGGACTCACATCAGCTTTAAAGATACACATAGGTTCAAAATGAAAGAATGGAAGAAGATATTCCATCAAGTAGAAACTAAAAGAAAGCAGGGTAGCTATACTTGTATCAGATAAAATAGACTTTAAACCAAAATTGGTAACAAGAAACAAAGAAAGTCATTGTGTAATAACACTAGGGTCAATTCATCAAGAAGATATGATAATTGTAAATATACATACACTCAAAATCAGAGCTCCTAAATGTATTAAGCAAACACTAACAAATCTGAAGGAAGAAATATACAATATAATAACAGTAGGAAATTTTGAAACCACACTTTTGACAATGGACAGGTCATTCTTACAGAAAATCAGTGAGGAAACTTTGGACTTGAATCTTACTTTAGACCAAAAAGAATATATATATATATATATATATATATATATATATATATATATATATATATATATATATATATATATGTATGTATGTGTATATATATATATGTATGTGTATATATATATGTATGTGTATATATATATATTCTTATATATGTATATACACACATATATGTGTGTTTGTGTGTGTGTATGTGTGTGTATACATACATTCTGTCAACAGCAGCAGAATGCATACTCTCCTCACAAACACACAGAACATTCACCAGAAGAGATCATATAAGTCACAAAACAAGTCATAACAAATTTAGAAAGATTCAAATCATACCACAATGGTATGAAACTATAAATCAATAACAAGAAAGAAAGCTACATCAGAAATATGTGAATATTAAAGAAAAAAACCTAAACAATCAATTTGTCAAAAATAAATTAAAAGGGAAATCAAGAAGTGTCTTGAAACAAGTGAAAATAGAAGCACAACATATCAAAATCTATGGTATTCTGCAACAGCAGTTCTGAGAAGGACATTTATAGTGATCAGCACCTTCATTAAGAAAAAAGAGAAATCTCAAATAAACAATTTACCTTTACACCCCAAGGAACTAGAAAATCAAGGACAAACTAATCCAAAAGTTAGCAGAAGGCAGGTAATAATAAAGATCAGAGCAGATACAAATGAAATAAAAACCAGAAAAACAATAGAAAAGATCAACAAAGTAAGAGCTAATATTTCAAAAAGAATCAAAGTTGACAAACCTTTAGCTCCACTAAGTCAGAAAAAAAGAAGACTCAAATAAAACCAGAAATGGGACTTCCCTGGAAGTCCAGTGGTTAAGACTCCATGTTTCTACTGCAGGAGGCACAGGTTTGATCCCTGGTCAGGGAACTAAGATCCCACATGCTGTGTGGCATGGCCAAAAAATAAAAATAAATATTAAAAAAATAATAATAAAATAAAATCAGAAAAGAAAGAGAAGACATTACATTGATATCACAGAAATACAAAGACTAATGAGAGACTATGATGAACAAATATATGTGAGCAAACTGGATAACCTAGAAAAAAAGGATAAATTCCTAGAAATATACAACTCATGAGTAGTGAATCATAAAGGAATAGATAATGTGAACATATCATTAAAAAGTGAGTAGGTAGAATTAGTAACACATAAAAGCCAAGAGCCAGATGGTTTCACTTGTAAATTCTATCAAACGTTTAAAGAAGAATTAACCAAGTCCTTTTCAAACTCTTCGAAAAAAATTAAAGCAAAGGGAACACAACCACACTCATTTTAGGTGGCCTGAATTACCTTAATATCAAAGCCAGATAAGTAAAAAGAAAATTACAGACCAATGTCCTTCATAAACATAGATGCAAATATTCTCAACAAAATATTAGCAAACCAAACTCAAAACAAGTTTAAAAGATTATACATTAAGATCAAGTGGGATTTATCCATGGCATGCAAGGATTGTTCAACATACACTAATCAATAAGTATGATACAACAGATTAAAAAAGAGCTGCATAGCACAGGGAGATCAGCTCAGTGCTTTGTGACCACTTAGAGGGGTGGGATAGGGAGGACAGGAGGGAGATGCAAGAGGGAGGAGATATGGGTATATATGTACATGTATAGCTGATTCACTTTGTTATAAAGCAGAAACTAACACACCATTGTAAAGCAATTATACTCCAATAAAGATGTTAAAAAAATGAGTGATAAGAATCACATGGTCATCTCAATAGAAGCAGAAAATGCAATTGACAAAATACAACATTCTTTCATGATAAGAACTCTTAACAAATAGAGTACAGAAGGAACATACCTCAACACAATAAAGGCCATATATGGCAAACTCTCAGCTAACATCATAATAATTAAACTTAAAAGCTTTTGCATAACATAGGAAACCACTGACAAAACAAAACAGACAAACTACTGAATGGGAGAAAATATTTGCAAATGATATGACCAATAAGGGATTAATATCCAAAATATATAAAACACTAATACAACTCAATATTTAAAGAACAACCCAATTAAAAAATTAGCAGAAGACCTGAATAGACATTTTTCCAGAGAAGACATACAGATGACATAAAGGCACATGTAAATATGATCAACATTGTTAAGTATAAGAGAAATACAAGTCAACACCACAATACTATATCACCTTACAACTGTCAAAATGGCTTTCATCAAAAAACCACAAATAACAAATGTGGGCAAGAATGTGGAGAAAAGGGAACACTTGTACACTGTTAGTGGGAATGTAACTTGGTGCAGCTACTGTGGAAAACAGTATGGAGGTTCCTCAAAATACTAAAAATAGAACTACCAGAGGATTGAGTAATTCCACTTCTTGGTATATATCTGAAGAAAACAAAAACAGTAATTCAAAAAGATACAGACACCCCAATGTTCATAGCAGCTTTATTTACAATAGCCAAGATATTGAAGCAACCCAAGTGTCCATCAACAGATGAATGGATAAAGAAGATGTGACACATATATACAATGGAATACTACTCAGCCATTAAAAAAAGAATGAAATTTTACCATTTGCAACAACACAGATGGACCTGGAGGTTATCATGCTTAGTGAAACAAGTCAGACAGAGAAAGACAAATATTCTATGTTATTACTTGTATGTGGAGTCTAAAATAGAAAGCAAACTAGTGAATATAACATAAGAGACACAGACTCACAGATACAGAGAACAACTAATGGTTGTCAGTAGGGAGAGAGAAGTGGGACAGGGCAAGATAGGGATGGGGATCAAGAGGCACTAACTGCTATGTATAAAATAAATAACCTGCAAGAATATATTGTACCGGGCTTCCCTGGTGGCACAGTGGTTGAGAGTCCACCTGCTGATGCAGGATATGCGGGTTTGTGTCCCAGTCCGGGAAGATCCCACATGCCGCGGAGCAGCTGGGCCCATGAGCCATGGCCACTGAGCCTGCACGTCCAGAGCCTGTGCTCCACAATGGGAGAGGCCACAATAGTGAGAGGCCCGCATACCACACACAAAAAAGAATATATTGTACCACATAGGGAATATAGCAAATATTTTATAATAACTATAAGTGGAGTATAATCAAAATTTTTGAATCACTATTTTGTACAGCTGAAGCTAATATTATGTTGTAAATCAAATATACCTCAATAAAAAGTAATTAATTTATTAATTAAAAATAATCATATGATCATCTCAATAGAAACAGAAAAACACTTGACAAAATACAATATTCTCTCATTATAAGAACTCTCAAGAATTAGGGTAAAGGAGGAAAATATGTCAACATAATAAAGGCCATATATGACAAACTCTCAGCTAACATCATACTCAATGATGAAAGAATGACAACTTTACCTCTAAGATCAGGAGAAAGAAAATGGTGCCAATTCAACATAGTACTGGAAGTTGTAGCTAGAGCAATCAGGCAAGAAAATTAAATGAAAATCATCCAGATCAGAAAAAAGAAGCAAAACTGTCTTTGATAGTAGATGATATGATCTTACACAAAAAAATCCTAAAGATTCCAACAAAAATTGTTAGTACTAATCAATAAATTTTACAAAGTTGCAGCATATAAAACTAACAGGCAGAAATGACTTGTGTTTCTATATACTAACAACAAAATATATGAAGAAGAAATAAAGAAAACAACCCCATTCACAATAACATTAAAAACAATGAAATATTTAGGAATAAATTTACAAAAGAGGGAAAAGTCTATACACTGAAAACTACAAGACTTTGTTGAATAACATTGAAGGAGATGTGGAAAAATATCCTATGTTGCAGAAGATTTAATATTGTTAAAATGTCCATACTGCCCAAAGCCATATAGATTCAATTCAATTCTTGCCGAAATTCCAATGTCATTTTTCATAAAAATAGAAAAAAAAACCCTATAATTTGTATATTGCTACAAAAGACCCTGAATAGCCAAAGAAATCCTGAGAAAGGACAAATCTGGAGGTATCACACTTCCTGATTCAAACTACATTATAAACCTATAGTAATTAAAACAGCATGGTTCTGGCATAAAGATAGACACATACATTAATGGAACAGAATAAATAGCCCAGGAACACACCATTGCAGATATGGTCAACTGATGCTTAATATATATATATACATACACAATGGAATATTATTTAACCAAGAGAAAAATGAAATCCTACCATTTGCAGCAACTTGGATGAACCTTGAGGATGTTATACTAAATGAAATGAAACAGACAGAGAAGGGCAAAAACTGTATGATAGCACTTATATGTGGAATGTAAAAAAAGCCAAAATCAGAGAAACTAGAAGTAGAGTAGTGGTTACCAGGGAAAGGGTGTAGGGAAAATGCGGAGGTAATGTTCAAAAGGCACACAAACTTCCAGGCATAAGATTAAAATTTTCTGGGAATCTAGTGTATAGCATGGTGGTGATAGTTAATAATACTGTATTATATACTTGAAAGTTGCTAAGAGAGTAAATCTTAAATCTTCTCACCACAAAAATGAAGTGGTAATAATGTGACAGGATGGAGGTGTTAGCTAATGCTATTATGGTAATCATTTTGCAATATATAAGTGTATCAAATTAACACATGTACACCTTAACCTTGCACAATGTTATATGTCAATCATATCTCAATAAAGTTGGTTAAAAAAATCTGGTTTCATGTCATTATATCTTACGCAGTACAATATTCCTGAAATTTATTAGAGGAAATTTGTTCAGTAGTGACAAGCAGGTAGTCTTTGGAGAACATAGAATATGTAGTTTGAAAGAAGTTTCAGAGGATGTTTAACTCACGGAGAAATAAAATGTTTAAAGGTTATGGCACCAAAATATCTTTGTAGTAAAACACCCTTCTTACTGCCCCCTTTTCCTACATCAGTAATTAGTGTTAGTTGCACATTAAAATCCTTTGAAGACTTTTTTAAAAAATACTGATGCCAGAACCTCAACTTTAGACATTATGATGTAATTGGTATGGGATGTGGCCTGAGCATTGTTATTTTTCTTTTGATTTTAGTAAATCCTTAGTAATTATAATAGGAAGCTCAACTGAAGAGCCACAGACCTACAGCATACTCTAATATTTCATGTGAGGGCCTTTTGGGTCAGCTGTTGACTTCTAAACTATTCCTTACTGCTCTGCAGGTCTCTGAGCAAACACATCCTGATCATTTTTCCTTCTATTCCTTTGTACATGTTCTTCTCTAAGCTTGTCATGCTTTTCTAGCTTTCTTTCTCTGGGCTGTAACTCTTTGCCAAGTTTAATAAATACGCATTTCCCCTGAGGAATCTTCTTTTGTCTGTCAATGCAAAAATACACACTTCCTTGTTTATTTTTCTTATAGTGTCTTTTAAGGTAGTGATCACACTGTGATGATTTACTTTGGGCTTCCTGAACTAGACTGTGAACTCCTTGAAGAGAATTCTGTTGTATTTATATCTATAACATCCAATGGTTTAGACTCTTAGTCAATGCTCAACAAATGCTTGGTAAATAAATGAATATTGAATCTTTCTAATTACGGGGAATTTAATATTACCCAAGATAGACCATTCTATCTTTTCAATAACTTTATTGGGATATAATTCAGATATTATAAAATTCACACATTTAAGTGTATTCTTCGGTGTTTTTAGTATATTTACAAGGTTGTGCCACCATCACCACAATACAATTTTAGAACATTTTTATCACTCCAAAAGGAAAAACCACATTCTTTAGCAGTCATTTCCCATTCCCACTTCTCCACCTGAGCCACAGATAGCTATTGATTTACTTTCTGTATGTATAGATTTGCCTATCCTGGACATTTCATATAGACTTATAAAATAAGTGACATACAATATATAACTGGCTTCATTTTCAAAGTTTATGTGTATTTTAGCATGTATCAATAATTCATTCCTTCTTATTATTGAATGTTACTCCATTATATAGATATGTCACAATACATTTACCCATGACTTGAGTCATAAAAAAAGAGTCAAAGCTCCTCAACCAATTCCCAGACTTGAGCCAGTTTACAGACTTGAACCCCTTGAATAAAAGGGAAGTCATGTTCCCTTGAAGTAAGAATCTGCTATACTGCAAAAAATTATACTGTTAAATTTTATCTCAGTCTTCCCCAAAGCAGCTTATGTTTTCTTACAGGGTGCCTGTGCATTAAGGAAAAGAAAATCAGACTTTTTGTGGGTTACTGAACACAGGCTCTAAACTGACACTCATTCTAGGAGACCCAAATTGTCACTGTGCTCCACCATTCAAACTAGAGGCTTATAGAGGTCAAGTGATCAAGTCCATCTCCAAGTGGGTCCATTGTGTCTCCGAAACCATCTTCTGGTTATTCCCCAAGTTTTGGAATGCATAATTGGATTTTGGAATTCAGCAACTGGCAGAATCTTGACATTGGTTCCCTAATCTGTGGAGTAGGTACTATTATGGTAGGAAAGACAAAGTGGAAGCCGCTAGAACTGCCTTCCCCTAAGAAAATAGTAATTTAAAAGAAATAACATATTCATAGAGGGATTACAGAAATTAGTGCCAACATCAAGGACCTGATGAATGTAGGGGTGGTTATTCCCACCACATTCCCATTTAACTTGCCTATTTGGCTTGTGAAGAAAATAGATGGATCTTTGAGAATGTTAGTGGATTATTATAAACTTAGTCAGGTGGTCATTCCAACTACACCTTCTGTTCCAGTGTGATTTCATTCCTTGACCAAACTAGCATATTACCTGGTACTTGGTATACAGCTATTGATCTGACACATGCTTTTTTCACAATAAGTATTACTAAATACCACTAGACACACTTGCATAGCCAGCAGTGTACCTTCACTGTTCTACCTCAAGATTATATCAACTCTCTAGTCCTATGTCATAATTTAGTTTGCAGGGATCTTGATCACCTTTCACTTCCACAATACATCACACTGGTGCATTTATATTGATGATATTATGCAGATTGGACCTTAAGAAGCAACAAGTAGAAACTACTCTAGATTTACTGGTATGACATTTGAATGTCAGAGGGTGAGAAATAAATCTAACAAAAATTCAGGGGCCTTCTACCTTAGTGAAATTTATTGGGGCCTAGTGGTGTGGAGCATGTTGAGACATCCCTTCTAAGGTTGAGGATAAGTTGTTGCATCTGACCTTGTCTAACAACAACAACAAAAGGAGCACAATGCCTAGTGACTCAAACAGTGGAGTATTTAATAATCAAATTGACAGGATAACTCATTCTGTGGATATGCAATCAGCCTCTAACCCACACACCCCCAAATTGTCCAATGGGTTTGTTAAAAATGTGGTCATGGTGGCAGGGATGGAAGTGATCCATGGGCTTAGCAACATGAATATGCACTCACCAAGGCTGACTTGGCCACAGCCACTACTGAGTGCCCAGTCTGCCAGCAGTAGAAACTAACACTGAATCTTCAGTATGGCACACTTCCCTAGGATGATCATCTAGTTACCTGGTGGCAAGTTGATTACATTGGACCACTTCCATCATGGAAACAGCAGCATTTTTTTCTTACTGTAATAGACACTCTGGATAATCATTTGCCTTCCCTGCATGCAAAGCTTCTTCCAATATTACCATCTGTAAACTTACAGAATGTCATCCACTATCATGGTATTCCATACAGAATTGCTTTTGATTGAGGGACTCCCTCACAACAAAGCAGTGTGACATTAGGCCCATGCTCATAGAATTAACTGGACTTACAATTTTCCTCAGCATCCTGAAGCAGCTGGCTTAATTGAAAGGGGGAATGGTTTTTTTGAAGACTTAGTTAGATGGCATTACAGATAGATGGCATTACTTTGCAGGACCAGAGCAAGGTTCTCTAGGAGGCTGTATGTGCTTTGGATCAGCTTCTAATATGTGGTACCATTTGTCTTATAGCCAGGATTCACAGGTCCAGGAATCAAGAGGTGGGAATGGTAATGGTACCACTCATTATTACCACTAGCGATCGACCAGCAATTTTTTTCTTCTTGTTTCTTGACCTTATGCTATGCTGACTTAGAGGTCTTAGTTCCAAAGGTAGAAGTGGTTACACCAGGAAACACAAAAATGATTCCATTGAAATGGAAATTAAGATAGCCACCTTGCCTCTTTGTGTTCTCATGCCTCTGAAGCAACAGACAAAGAAGGGAGTTATTTGCTTTCTGGGGTGATTAATCCTCATTACCAAGGAATGCAGATACTACTACACATGGAGATAAGAAAGAATATTTGGAACACATGAGCTCCTTTAAGATGTCTCTTAGTACTACCTATAGTAAGTAATGTCTTGTGGTTGTACACCTGAAACTAATATAATATTGTAAATCAACTATACTTAAATAGAAAAAAATAGAGTCAATAGAAAACTATAGTGGCCCAATTCAGACAAGACTACTAATGGCCCAGACCCTACAGGAATGAAGGATTGAGTCATGCCATAAGAGACATGACCAGCTAAGTTGCTGGTGGAAGGCAAAGAGAATAGGAAATAAATAGTGAAAGAAGGTAATTGCAAATACCAGTTATGACTATGTGGCCAGTTATAGAACCACAGACTATATTTGTTATAAGTATTTCTGCCTGCCTGCAGATTTCAAACTTGTCAAACCACATAATTGTATGAAGAAATTCCTTAACATTCTCTCTCTCTCTCTCTCATAGAATATATATTACATGATATGAATATTATCTATACACCAGTTGGATATATTTTACCTTCACTGATTCCTTCCTTAAAGTTCTTCCTTACTTTATGTAGATCTGAGTTTCTGATGTATATTATTTTTCCTCTCTCTAAAGAAATTTTTAAAACATTTATTGCAGGGCAGATACACTGTCAATAAATTACATCAGATTTTGTTTGTCTGAGAAAGTCTTTATTCCTCCATCACTTTTGAAGGATAATTTTGCAAGATATAGAACTTTAGGTTTGTGGGGGGGCATTTCTCTTAACATTTTAAATGTTTTACTTTACTTTCTTCTTGCTTGCATGGTTTCTGAGGAGAAGTTGGATGTAATTCTTATCTTTGTTTTTCTATGGGTAAGGTGATTTTCCTCCTCTGGCCTTCTTCAGAATTTTTTTCTTTATCTTTAATTTTCGGTATTATATGCCTAGGTGTAGATTTTTTGACAATTTTCCTGCCTGACGTTCTGTGAACTTTCTGGATCTGTGATTTGATGTCTGACATTAATTTGAGAAAAAATTTAGTCATTATAGTTTCAAATATTCCTCCTATTCATTTTTCTCTTTCTTCTCCTTCTGGTATTCCTATCACAAATATGTTACACCTTTTGTAGCTGTCCCACAGTCCTTGTACATTCTGGGATGTTTTTTTTCCAGTCTTTGTTCTCTTTCATTTTCAGTTTTCAAGATTTCTATTGATATACCCTCTAGCTAAGAAATTCTTTCCTCAGCTGTGTCCAGTCTACTAATAAGCCCATCAAAGGCATTCTTAATTTCTGTTACATTATTTTTTATCTCCAACATTTCTTTTGGTTCTTTCCTAGGATTTACATCTCTCTACTTACATTGTCCATCTGTTCTTACCTGCTATATCTACTTTATCCATTAGAGACCTTAGTACATTAATCATAGCTGTTTTAAACTCCCAGTTGATAATTCCAAAATCTCTGTCATGTCTGGTTCTCCTTGCTCTGTCTCTTCAAAATGTGTATTTTGACTTTGGTATTTCTTGTGACTTTTTTTCTTGGTTGCTGAATATGTTGTACAGGTTAAAAGGAACTGCTGTAGCTAGAACACTAAATTTAAACATGGTACCCTTATAATCTTGGGATAGTTACCAAATATAAAATAAAGAACAAATGCCTTACTTTAGCCATTAGAACTATTATATCCACTAAATTCCCCTTAGTCATAGCAGCAATTGCATAAAATATCACATACTGGGTATGGATGCTCTGATACAATAAGTAACAAATTAAAATTAAGTATTTGGCACTTACAAACTGGCTTGAGAGAGTGGGACTCCCATGTCTCCCTAAGTTAAAATAATTAATTGGCCAAGTAAGATTAAAATTACAAAAGACCTCAAATAGCCAAAGCAATCTTAAGAAGAACAAAGCTAGAGGAATCATAATCCTTGATTTTAAACTATACTACAAAGCTATATAATCAAAACATTATTGTATTGGCATAAAGACAGACACATAGATCAAAGGAACAGAACCCAGAATTAAATCCATGCATATAAGGTCAATTCATTTATGACAAAGGAGCCAAGAATATACAATGGAGAAAGAACAGTCTTTTCAATAAATGGTGTTGGGGAAAGTGGACAACTACATGCAAATGAATCAAACTGGGCCATGATCTAACACCATACACACAAAAAATCACTCAAAATGGATTAAAGACTTGAATGTAAGACCTGAAATCATAAAATTACAAGAAGGAAACATAGGCAATAACCTCACTGACACTGATTTTGACAAGGATTTTTTTGGATTTGACACCAAAAACAACAAAAGTAAAAATAAACAACTGGGACTACATCAAACTAAAAAGATTCTGCACAACAAAGGAAGCCATCAACACAATGAAAAGGCAACCTATGGAATAAGAGAAAATATCTGCAAATTATGTATCTGATAAGAAGCAAATATTCAAAATACATAAAGAACTCACACAACTCAATAGCAAACAAAACAAACAGACAATCTGATTTAAAAATGGGCAAAAGATACAAAGAAGGCATAGAGATGTCAAATAGATACATGAAAAGATGCTCTAACATCAATCTTCATCAGGAAAACGCAAATCAAAACCACAGCGAGATATCACCTCACACCCTTTCAAATGATTATTATCAAAAAGACAACAAATAACAAGTGTTGGTGAGGATGTGGAGAAAAGGGAACACTTGTGCATTATTGATGGGAATGTAAATTCATGCAACTACTATGGAAACAATATGGAGGTTATTCAAAAAATATAAAATAGAACTACTGTTAGATCTTGTAATTCCACTTCTAGTTATCTAGCTGAAGAAAATGAAAACACTAATTCAAAACGATATGCACTCCCATGTTCCTTGCATTATGTACAATAGCCAAGACATGGTGGGATCAACCCTGGTGTCTACCGATGGACGAATGGATAAAGAAAATGTGAAATACACACACACACACACACACACACACACACACACAGAGAGAGAGGAATATTATTCAGCCATAAAAATAATAAAATATTTCCTTTTACAACAATATGGAGGGACCTTGAGGACATTATGCAAAGTGAAATATGTCAGACAGAGAACGACAAATACTGTATGGTCTCACTTACATGTGGGATCTAAAAAAATGAGCTTATAGAGGTGGGCAGTGGAGGTGGGCAAAATGGGTGCAGGGGGTCAAAAGGCACAAATTTACAGTTATAAAATAAATAAATCATGGATATGTAATGTACAGCATTGTGACTATTTAAGAAAACAAGAGAGTCTTTGAGGATTGAAGTGAAGAGATAATTATGACCACTCTTCTATTTAACAGTCCAACATTACCTCTTTCAACTCTGGAAAGAATGAGTGGTGTCCCACAGTGTATTACTGAAACCTTAATGTTGTGGTCCCATCCATTAAAGTCCCATACCAAATACTCAATAATATGAAAATTACTTACTCCATCTAAATAGCAAAAGGAAAATATTTTGTTATTAAAAATTTGGCTGAAGTTTTATTCATTGCTTATTTCAACAGTCTCTCAGTTGCAGTTTACCTTAACCTCTGACAGGAAAAAAAAATATCTCTTTGTCAGGCTACATATGGGGTACATCAACAGCCTTGCCATCACACACAGTCTCCGCAGGCAAGATCCTAATTCTCTCCACCTTCCTCCAGAAGCACAGGTATGACATTACATTGATGACATCTTCCGCCTAGGGGATTCATTTGACACACTCATTAAGGATGAAACAATACAAAATTGCTTGCAAAAATGGGATGATCCATTGCTCCACACACAGTGCAAGGACCTGCTATCTTGATTAAATTCCTGAAAATTATTTGGTAGACCAATGGTTGTTTCATCCCTGATGCTGTCAAGAAGCAGTTATTGAATCTCAGCACCCCCAACATATTTTAGGCTTATTTAGTCTATCAAGGCAACATATTTGCAAATTTCATTTAATCTCACTTATGCACTGTCAGATTGTCCCACTTTGGGACTCCCTCCAATGAAAGAATACAAGAAGTACTCTTATTAGTGCCCCCAGAGACTCCTTCATTTTAGAGGTTTTAGCAACATTTTCATATGCCTCATGATATCCTTACATTGTCCATGGGCTTTTGATGTAAGAAACTGCACTCCTCAGTTTGAGCTATACATTACAGTGGGAATTACTAGATACATACTAGGCTCTCCTGGAAATGGAGGATCTCACAGGCCCTGAGCCTGAGAACCTTCATACCTAGCTCCCTCTTATGCCTTCGGTCACAGAAACAGTACCTCACAAGCTTAGCACAACTACTTAGTCATCTTTGGTACATAATGGAACCCAAACTGGACCCTCTGGCATATTCCACATGTAGAAGGGTGTATCCTTAGCTATCCTAGTGCCTTGCCAAATGCCACAATGATGGAGGAGGTCACCCTTTTCCAGATCCCCTGGTTACTTGGGGAGCCCCTTGGGGGCAACCAAGTAAACATTAATAGGAGTTCATATGTGATGTAGCTCAGTAAAATATTACTGCTTTCCATCTCTTAACTAAAATGTCCCTGATACAGGTTAGGACCCAAAGGCCAGCACGATTGGCCAAACTTCAGGCAGTCATCTTAATACTAGATGCCTTGGCAACAAATGGTCCCATTTGCACATATTTACAAACTCTTAGGCCATTTCCTAAGTTTCCCCCATTTCCGTTAAATGACTCTGGAAAGTTCTTGCTTCACAGATACCCAAATATAAATAAAGATAATACATGTCTATACTTACTGAAGCCAAAATATAAGGTCCCATTAGGTCAATCTTCATCCATTTCAGAGTTCCAGATAGTATTTATGTGACCAAGTCACATTCTCAGTTCCAGAATGCTGGGCTATTGAACAAGGCATTCAATGTAGCATTCACCTTCCTTACAGGCCTCAAGCTGCAGGCCTCAAAAATTATAATAATGCCTTCCTCAAACAAGTTTAAATGAAATTACATGAAACAAGTTGTGTTTCAGTTATCAGTTAAACATAAAGGATGAATTGTAATGAGAAATTTGACACCATTTTTTGATTATGACTACTGACAGCTTTTAGACTTCACTCCCTCTCCTTCACCTTGTACTCTACCTCTGGATAAACTGATAAGAATGCTTCAGTGCTTCTTTCTTAGGGACCAATGTGAGATTTAAACCATGAAATCCCCTTCCCATACACAGGAACACTTACCCCTATTGCTAATTGCAATAAAGGCCTCTAGCCAGTCTTTTTTCTTTGCCCTCTCAAACCATTTTTAACCTCCTTGAGAGACCTGTCTTAGTCTTCCCAGAGATCACAATTATTTACGTAATAAGTTTTTCATGTCTTTGTGTCTGTGTGTGTGGTCTCTCAGTCTCCACATCCAAAGCAAAACTTGGGTGGGGAGCCATCTGCCTCTGCCGATGATCATAACACATATGGATGCTAGATTTGAACTACCTGGGTTCAAGACCCAGCTCTATGATTGACTAAATACATAATCTTGGGCAAGCGTATTAATATTGCTGAGTCTTGGTTTTCTCATCTGTAAAATGAAGATAACAAAGATGCCTATTCCATACAATGAGAAAAATATACATATGTATATCATGTAGCATAATTTCTCAGTGAGGACTCAAGAAATGTAAACCATTACAGTTATTATTTTTGTTGTTATAGAAAGTAAAAACAGACTTTCTCCTTCCCTCAAAATATCATGCATGGATTTTTTGTGAGCACTTTCTATGTTTATCTAGAAATCATTCAACTTCTACCCTTAGAATGTAAGCTGGAGGTTAAGATAAAGCAGGTTTATACTATTCAATCAGTCATTTAGCAGCTAGTTGTGGGAGTGGACAAAGAGATAGGACATGTGTTTTTTTATATATACATATATTTCTTTTTATAAGCACTCCATTGGAATCAGCCATACTGAATCAGGAAAACAGCCTAGCACATTTGGAGAATTTCCAAATGGTATATTGATAAGTCAAGTTAGAGGACCTTGCTCTCTTAGAAAGAATAATTAGCTTCCTCTACCTTTCTTATATTTGGCTTAAAGTATATCATATTTGGAAAGAAGTTTTCAAGTTTTTAAAATGTTTTTAGCTTTTTTTTTCCTTTACTGTTACCCAGATTTACTGGTCTGATTTTATGCCTTATTTTTGTTATTCATTGTTCTGCTGGCAAGTTGACCTAAGAAACTTTATACATACTGCTTTTCTGCTTTTTAATGTTGTAGAAAGACCTGAAAGTAGCACTTTACAGATCATGTTTTTATGTTACCAACCTGTTTATGTAATTTTATTTTATCTTGAAATTCAAATATTTATCAAAATGTGTGAAATCAGTATTATTTGATCTTAAACAATTTGTATTTCTGGATTCAGAACTTTGTAAACTATAGAAAATGTTCTTCTATTGTATTTGTGTTATTGTCTTTATTATTTTATTATTGGACCATTCTTGTGCAATATCTTTAGTTCTTAAATCTTTTTTTAAATTAAACTATAGTTGATTTACAATGTTCTGTTAGTTTCTGGTGTACAGTAAAATGATTCAGTTATGTATATATATTCTTTTTCAGATAATTTTGCATTATAGGTTATTACAAGGTATTGAATATAGTTCCCTGTGCTATAAAGTAGGTCCTTGTTGTTTATCTGTTTCATATGTAGTAATGTGAATATGTTAATCCCAGACTCCTAGTTTATCCCTCCCCCTCCCCTTTCCTCTTTTGTAACCATAAGTTTATTTTCTATGTCTGTGAGTCACTTTCTGTTTTGTAAATAAATTCATTTGTATCATTTTTAAGATTCCACATATAAATGATATCATATGATATTTGTCTTTCTCTGTCTGACTTACTTCACTTAATCTCTAGGTCCATCCATGTTGCTGCAAATGTCATTATTTCATTCTTGTTTGACTGAGTAATATATATACATATATATGTATATATATACCACATTTTCTTTATCCATTCATCTGTCGACAGACATTTAGGTTGCTTCCATATATTGGCTATTGTAAATAGTGCTGCTATGAACATTGGGGTACACATATCTTTTCAAATTAGAGTTTTCTCTAGATATATGCCTAGGAGTCGGTTGGTAGGATCATATAGTAACTCTGTTTTTAGTTTTTTTTTTTTTTTTTTTTTTCAGTACGTGGGCCTCTCACTGTTGTGGCCTCTCCCGTTGCGGAGCACAGGCTCCGGATGCGCAGGCTCAGTGGCCATGGCTCATGGGCCCAGCCACTCCACGGCATGTGGGATCTTCCCGGACTGGGGCACGAACCCGTGTCCCCTGCATCGGCAGGCGTACTCTCAACCACTGCGCCATGAGGGAAGCCCTCTTTTTAGTTTTTAAAGGAGCCTCCATACTGTTTTCCATAGTGGATGCACCAGTTTACATTCCCACAAAAAGTGTAGAAGAGTTCCTTTTTCTCCACACCCTCTCCAGCATTTATTATTTGCAGTTATTTTAATGATGGCCACTCTGACTAGTGTGAGGTGATACCTCATTGTAGTTTTGATTTTCATTTCTCTAATAATTAGTGATATTCAGCATCTTTTCATGTGCCTGTTGGACATCCGTATATCTATTTTGGAGAAATGTCTATTAGGTCTTCTGTCCATTTTTTGACTGTTTTTTTTTCTTTTTGATAATATCTTTAATTCTTATGAGGGCTTTTATTCTTATGTGTATCTAATATAGTCTCTCAATGTTTTAATCTCTTTGTATATTAAGGAGAGCAATTTTTTTAACATCTTTATTGGAGTATAATTGCTTTACAATGATGTTTTAGTTTCTGCTTTATAACAAAGTGAATCAGTTATACATATACATATGTTCCCATATCTCTTCCCTCTTGCATCTCCCTCCCTCCCACCTTCCCTATCCCACCCCTCTAGGTGGTCACAAAGCACCTAGCTGATCTCCCTGTGCTATGTGGCTGCTTCCCACTCGCTATCTATTTTACGTTTGGTAGTGTACATATGTCCATGCCACTCTCTCACTTTGTCACAGCTTACCCTTCCCCCTCCCCATATCCTCAAGTCCATTCTCTAATAGGTCTGTGTCTTTATTCCTGTCTTACCCCTAGGTTCTTCATGACCGTTTTGTTTTGTTTTTCCTTAGATTCCATATATATGTGTTAGCATACAGTATTTGTTTTCTCTTTCTGACTTACTACACTCTGTATGACAGACTCTAGGTCCATCCACCTCACTACAAATAACTCAGTTTCATTTCTGTTTATGGCTGAGTAATATTCCATTGCATATATGTACCACATCTTCTTTATCCATTCATCCAATGATGGACATTTAGGTTGCTTCCATCTCCTGGCTATTGTAAATAGAGCTGCAATGAACACTTTGGTACATGACTCTTTTTGAATTATGGTTTTCTCAGGGTATATTCCCAGTAGTGGGATTGCTGAAGGAGAGCAAAAATTTGATAGCAGTATATATTAAATAGCTTTTTTCTGTTTATGATTTAATTTTGCATATTTTTTGAAATTTAGAATAACTAAATTATTATTAGTCTAATATTTATGTTTCTGTACTATGGCTTCTTCTTTTCCTTCATGTTTTACTTTTCTACAGGTTATGTATTACAACTTTGTGTGTGTGTGTGTATGTGTGATGACAAAACACTATAAATAACTTAAGGATAAATCTGTAGAAGACTGGTTAAAACTATTGCACATTTACTCAGTCAGATACTCTGCAGTTTCAAAAAAATAATGAGAAATATATCTATGCATTGAAATGAAAATATGTCCAGAATATACTCAGGAAAAAAAATCATAACATCACACCAAAACACTAATGTGTAATAGAGTGTATAAAATACTTCATTTGGGAAAGAAAAGGTTGAAAATAAAATATAGACTTGTATTTGTATGGGCATAAAGAAGCACTGCAGGAAAATGAAAACTAATAAATGTAGTTAGGGTTATCAGGAAAAATGAGGTAGAATGAGACAGAGGTGGAAACAAAGCTTCTCATTATAATTTCTCCTTATTCTCTTTATTATTTTTTTTTAATTTTTAACCATATGAATATACTACCCAATTAAAATAAGAAGAAAATTAATTAATTAAACATTAAAAAAAATCCTTCACTATGTTCAAAATTGAATTCATGATCTGCCCCCAAACCTGATCTTCATGAATTTTTTCCATTTCAATTAATGGCCACTCCATTCTTCTAGTTTCTCAAGTCATTTTTTTTTTTCACTGTATGTGGGCCTCTCACTGTTATGGCCTCTCCCATTGCAGAGCACAGGCTCCGGACACACAGGCTCAGTGGCCATGGCTAATGGGCCCAGCAGCTCCGTGGCATGTTGGATCTTCCCAGACCAGGACATGAACCCATGTCCCCTGCATCGGCAGGCAGACTCTCAACAACTGCACCACCAGGGAAGCCCTCTCAAGTCATTTTGAGTGCCATCCTTGATTCCAATGTCTTGTCTACCAACAAATCTCCTAGATTCTGCCTTCAAAATTGTGGGGTCCAGCTCCTTGTTAAAAAACCTGTGTGTGAAGAGACTGATCAAGATGGCAGAGAAGTAGGACATGGAGTTCAACTTCTTCCATTAAAACATTGAAAATACATCTATTAGTGGAAATATTCCCACAGAACGGCTACTGAGCACTGACAGAAGACCTCAGGTAGGACAAAAAGAAAAAGAAAAAGGAGTCTGGATGGGGCCTGCACCCCAGGGAGAGAGCTGTGAAGGAGGAAAGGTTCCCACACTCTGGAAAGTCTCCTCACCAATGGGGAGGTCAGCCTGGATGGAGGGCGAGCTTCAGAGCCTAGGAGGAGAGAGCAGCAATTGGTTTGTGGAAGGCAAAATGAAGAGTAACCTGCACAGAGGGTCGGCACCACCACCCTGTGCTTCCCAACCTGAAATATTCCTCTGTCAGTGGGGGTGGTGGCTGGGTACTGAAACTGAGGCTCTTCTAGTCAGACCCAGGGAGTGGACCAGGGTTAGATGTGCAGAAACAGCCTGGAGAGGCTGGGCTGTGGCAACTGAGGGTGTACTCAGAAGCCGGGGTCCACCAGAGAAACAGGGCACCATTATTGGGAGGTGCATGAGGAGAGGGGTGGGATCACCAAAAGAGCTTCTTTCCCTGTGAGTGCTCCCAGCCAACAGGACACTGCCTACAGGAGCTCCGGGGTCAAGCCCGAGTGACGGCCACCATTTTGAGCTCCAGAGACAGCCACTGGTGACCTCTTCCATACCCACAGGAAGACACCAGGCACCACACCCCTTGTCCTGGGAGGGCATGTAAAGCATCCTCCACTAGGAAATCCACCAGTGGGTGCCAGGACCTGCCCCCACTGACCTGGTAGGGCACAGACAGCTCTGGCCACTAGGAAATCTTCCAGCAGGTCCCAGGCCCTGCTCCCACTGACCCAGAAGGGCCCTGGTAACTGCCATAACTAGGAATTCTGCCAGCAGACCTCAGGACCTACCCCGGCTGACACTGTAGAGTTCAGATAGCTCCTGCCACTAGGAAATCCATCAGTTGGCCCTGGGACCTGCTCCCACTCTCCCAGTATGGTTCAGATCACTCTGGCCACTAGGAAATCCACTAGTGGGCCCCAGGACCTGCCCCCACTATCTCTGGAGGGCACTGATAGCTCCCACCACTAAGAAATCTGCCTGAAGATGCTGGGACCTGCCCTGCTCTCCTGGGAGCATGCAGAGAGCTAGCACCACTAGGAAATCTGACCAGAGGTGGGGTGGAAATCACAGCTGAGCCCCTGAGGCTGTGTGACTACAGAAAAAGAACTGAAATATCTCCTCGTGGCTGCATGTATAGAGGAGTTACACCTCCACTGACAACTTCCTAAATTCAGTGCCTGCAAAACCTCTGAACAGAAAACAAATGCTCCTGCAGCTGAGACAAGTCTGGCTTTAGAAGCTATGGGCTTTGTGGGTGCATACACATGGGGGTTAGGCCAGGCCAGAGTATGAGCTGCAGTTTATGACTACTGCAGTCCTGGGACCTGGCTTCAGTGGATCTGTGCCAGTGGCCTAGTGACAATAACGCCTGAGAGTCAACAAGAACAATTGCTGGCATACACATGGTTAAGGTGAGACTGAAAGAAGTGCCAGCAACAGTGAAATTTGTGTGCCCACACATTAGGTGAAAGGGGACACAACAGAGCACACTCACATGTGAACAGTTCCAGAAAGGGAATACTCAGTGGCTTCCCTCCAAGTGGGAGTGATCCAATCCCACATACCTCACAACACAGATCAGAAACACAGCTAAGAAACAGATCTGGCAGCCTCTCCTTCAACAATTAGGGAACAGACCCTGCCCCTGACAGGGCAGTGACAACCACAGAGCAAAGGGGAGACCCTGCTCAATATCTAGGGCAGGCTCTGGTCACCAAAACACCAGTCAAACCCCCTATCAAGGGGAAAATGGCCAGTATAAAGTGAGGAAAGGGGTGGCAGTCATCCATACTAAAATAGACCTCGCACTATAAAAAAATAAATAAATAGACCTACACAGGTCACACGGGGACATTCCCACATAAAAATTGCCCTCCAAGACAGTCTGAGGATCTGGCAATGGGAGGGAGAACCTCCAGAGCATTTAGCCTATAAGGCCTGTGGGGCTTCAGTGAAGGAGCTCCATAGAGTTGGGGGAAACAGAGATTCCACTCTTGGAGTGTGCACACAAGGTCACACATACACTGGGACACAGCACAGAGAAGCACCTCTATAGGAACCTGAGCTAGACCTATTTAGGGGTTTTGTAGTGTCCCCTGGGGAGGCAGGAGTTGACTGTAGCTCACTCTGAGGGCACAGGGACTGGTAGCAGAGATCTCAGCACATATGAATTGGTGTGAGCTCTCCTGAACATCCCCACCTTGGCACAAAATCCTGGCCCCACCCAACATCCTGCAGGCTCCAGTACTGGGATGTCTCAGGCCAAACAACAAGCAACACAGAAACACAGCCCCACCCATCAGAAGACAGGCTGCCTAAAGTCATACTAAGCTCATAGCCATCCCAAAACATACCACCTGACACAAACCTGCCCACCAGAGGGGCAAGACCCAGATCCACCCACCAGAGGACAGATAAATGTCCCTCCCAGTATGAAAGCTGTACAAGCCCCTGGACCAACTTCGACCACCAGAGGGTAGTCATCAGAAGTAAGAAGAAAAATGATCCTGCAGCCTGCCGGAAGGAGACCACAAGCACAGTATGTTAGACAAAATGAGATGACAGAGAAATATTTTGTAGATAACGTAGCAAGATAAAAACTGACAAGAAAAAATAAACAAAGATGAGATAGGCAATCTACCTAAAAAAGAATTCAGAGTAACGAGAGTAAAGATGACACCAGATCTCGGAAAAAAAAATGGAGGCACGGATCAAGAAAATGCAGGAAATGATCAACAAGGACCTAAAATAACTAAAGAAAAAACAAACACAGATGAACAATACAATAACTGAAAAGAAAAATACACTAAAAGGAATCAATAACAAAATAACCATGGCAGGAGAACGGATGACTGAGCTGGAAGACAGAAGTGTGGAAATCACTGTTGTGGAATAGAATAATGAAATAAGAATTAGAAGAAATGCAGACAGTCTCAGAGATCTCTGGCACAACATTAAATGCACCAATACTTGAATTATATGGGTCCCAGAAGGAGAAGAAGAGGGAGAAAGGGCCTGAGAGAATATTTGAAGTGATTAAATTGAAAATATCCTTAATCTGGGAAAGGAAGTAGTCACCAAAATCCAGGAAGGGCAGAGAGTCCCATACAGAATAAACCCAAGGAAGAACACGCCGAGACACATATTAATCAAACTAACAGAAATTAAATACAAAGAAAAATATTAAAAGCAACTAGGGAAAAGCAACAAATAACATACAAGGGAATCCCCATAAGGTTTTTAGCTGAGTTTTCAGCAGAAACTCTGTAGGCCTGACAGGAGTGGCACAATATATTCAAAGTGATGAATGGGAAAAGCCTACAGCCAAGAAACCCTACCCAGCAAGACACTCATTCAGATTCAATGGAGAAATATAAAGCTTTACAGACAAGCAAAGACTAAGAGAATTCAGCACCACCAGACTAGCTTTACAACAAATGCTAAAGGAACTTCTCTAGGCAGGGGGAAAAAAAAGAGGTCACAACTAGAAACAAGAAAATCACAAACAGGAAAGCTCAATGGTAAAGGGAAACATACATTAAAAGCAGGAAATCATCCATACACAAAGATGATATCAAAATAAGCAACTATGAGAAAATGAGAATGCAAATGCCGGAAATGGGAATTGCATTTGAAATTATAAGACCAGTAACTTAAAACAACCTGGTGTATATAGAGACTGATTTATCAAAATCTCATGGTAAATGCAAACGAAAAAAACTACAATAGATACACACACAAGAAAGAAAAATCAACCCAAACACAACACTGAAGATGGTCATCAAACCACAAAAGAAGAGAACAAAAGAGGAAGTGAAGAAAACGATCTACAAAAACAAACCCAAAACAATTAAGAAAATGGCAATAGGAACATACATATCGATAATTACCTTAAATGTAAATGGATTAAATGCTCCAAACAAAAGACACAGACTGGCTGAATGGATACATAAGCAAGACCTGTATATATACTGTCTACAAGACACCCACTTCAGACCTAGGGACACATACAGACTAAAAGTGAGGGGATGGGAAAAGGTATTCCATGCAAATGGAAATCGAAAGGAAGCTAGAGTAGCAATACTAATGGTTTCACAGGTGAATTCTATCAACCGTTTAGAGAAGAGCTAACACCAATCCTTTTCAAACTCTTTCAATATATAGCAGAGGGAGGGACACTCCCAAACACAATCTATGATGTCACCATCACACTGGTACCAAAACCAGACAAAGATGCCATGAAAAAAGTAAACTACAGGCCAATATCACTGATGAACATAGATGCAAAAATCCTCAACAAAATACTAGCAAAGAGAATCCAACAGCACACTAAAAGGATCATACACCATGATCAAGTGATGTTTATCCCGAAATCCAAGGATTCTTCAATAAACACAAATCAATCAATGTGATACACCATATTAAGAAGGATAAAAACCATATAATCATCTAAATAGATGCAGAAAAATCTTTTAACAAAATTCAAAACCCATTTATGATAAAAACCCTCCAGAAGGTAGGCATAGAGGGAAATTACCTCAACATAATAAAGGCCATATATGACAAACCCACAGCCAACATAGTTCTCAATGTTGAAAAACTGAAACCATTTCAACTAAGATCAGGAACAAGACAAGGTGTTCACTCTCACCACTATTATTCAGCACAGTTTTAGAAGTTTTAGCTACAGCAATCAGAGAAGAAAAAGAAACACAAAGAATCCAAGTTGAAAAAGAAGAAGTAAAGCTGTCACTGTTTGCAGATGACATGATACTAAACATATAGAATCCTAAAGATGCTACCAGAAAACTATGAGAGCTAACCGATGAATTGGTAAAGTAGCAGGATACAAAATTAATGCACAGAAATCACTTGCATTCCTATACACTAATGATGAAATATCTGAGAGAGAAATTAAGGAAACACTCACATTTACCATTGCAACAAAAAGAATAAAATACCTAGTATTAACCCTACCTAAGGAGACAAAAGACCTGTATGTGGAAAGCTGTAAGACACTGATGAAAGTAATTAAAGATGATACAAACTGATGGAGAGATACACCATGTTCTTGGATTGGAAGACTCAGTATTGTGAAAATGAATATACTACCCAAAGCAATCTAAAGATTCTATGCAATCCCTATCAAATTACCAATGGAATTTTTCACAAAACTAGAACAAACATTTCACAGTTTGTATGGAAACAAAAATAACCCCGAATAGCCAAAGCAATCTTCAGAAAGAAAAACGGAGAAGGAGTAATCAGGCTCCCAGACTTCAGACTATATTACAATGTTACAGAAATCAAGACAGTATGGTACTGGCACAAAAACAGAAATATATATCAATGGAACAGGATAGAAAGCCCAGGGACTAACCCACACACATATGGTCAGCTTATTTTTGATAAAGGAGGCTAGAATATATAATGGAGAAAAGACAGCCTCTTCAATAAGTGGTGCTGGGAAAAGTGGACAGCTACATATCAAAGAATGAAATTAGAACACTCCCTGACACCATACACAAAAATAAACTCAGGATAGATTAAAGACCTAAATGTAAAGCCAGACACTATAAAACTTTTAGAGGAAAGCATAGGCAGAACACTCTATGACATAAATGACAGCAAGAATCTTTTTGACCCCCCTTCCAGAGAAATGGAAATGAAAACAAAAATAAACAAATGAGACCTAATGAAACGGAAATTTTTTTCGCAGCAAAGCAAACCATAAACAAGACCAAAAGGCAACCCTCAGAATGGGAGAAAATATTTGCAAATGAAGCAACTGACAAAGGGTTCATCTCCAAAATATACAAGCAGGTCACGCAGCTCAATATCAAAAACCAAACCACCCAATGCATAAATGGGCAGAAGACCTAAATAGACATTTCTCCAAAGAAGATATAGTGATTGCCAACAAACACATGAAAGGATGCTCAACATCACTAATCATTAGAGAAATGCAAATCAAAACTACAATGAGGTATTATCTCGCACCAATCAGAATGGCCATCACCAAAATATCTACAAACAATTAATGCTGGAGAGGGTGTGGAGAAAGGAGAACCCTCTTGCACTGTTGGTGTGAATGTAAATTGATACAGCCACTATGGAGAACAGTATGGAGGTTCCTTAAGAAAACTAAATATAGAATTACCATATGACCCAGTAATCCCACTACTGGCATATACCCTGGGAAAACCATAATTCAAAACATGTCATGCACCACTATGTTCATTGCATCTCTATTTACCATAACCAGGACATGGGACCAACCTAAGTGCATCGACAGATGAATGAATAAAGAAGCTACGACACCTATATACAATGGAATATTACTCAGCCATAAAAATAAACATAATTGAGTTATTTGTGGATGGACCTAGAATTTTTCATACAGAGTGAAGTCAGAAAGATAAAAACAAATACCATATTCTAACACATATATATAGAATCTAATAAAAATAAAATGGTTCCAAAGAACGTAGGGGCAGGACAGGAATAAAGACACAGATGTAGAGAATGGACTTGAGGGCACAGGGAGTGGGAAGGGCAAGCTGGGACAAAGAGAGTGGCATGGACATATATACACTACCAAATGTAAAATAGATAGCTAGTGGGAAGCAGCCGCATAGCACAGTGAGGTCATCTCGGTGCTTTGTGACCACCTAGAAGGGTGGGATATGGAGGGTGGGAGGGAGATGCAAGAAGGAGGAGATATGGGAATATATGTATATGTATAGCTGGTTCACTTTGTTATAAAGAAGAAACTAACACACCATTGTAAAGCAATTATACTCCAATAAAGTGTTAAAAAATAAAATAAATTAAAAAATAAAAAAATGATTGTTCCAGCCCCTTGAGGTAAATTTAGAACTATAAATTATTTATGCTTACTAAATACATTCATATAATTGAGACAGAGATTCTTAAAGCTTGAGTTAAGCATTATTTGAAATGGAATAAATGGCCTTGCTAAGTTCAGAATTTCGATATTAATTGTCTTCAAGAAAATTTGTAAAAAACTAGCATAAGTGCTATCTGTGCTTAATAGTCAGTAGTTTTGGTTTATTTGAGCAAATTAAGAAAACTGTAAAATATTTAGAGTGGAGCATGTGCTGACAGTTTTCTTGGAAAAAATATCGTGTTTAATTCTAAAAAAGTAAAAAAGCCAAATATTATAAATTAGTTAATTAAATAGAATAAGACAATAGACATTTATTTTTACTTTAGTTGTATTTATTTGTTTACTTTTCATCCATCTAAACAGCCTCACCTGGTCTTATTCACCAGAACTATATCCTATAGCTTTATGACGGATCAGGATACTACTTGCTTCAATTACAGGAATCTCCATTTTGGCTTTGGGTACACATTGTTCTTTAGTTTTGAGTAGCAGAACACGTTTTCTAATTGCTTCCATCAAGGCTCTTTGCTTTATTGATCATCCATAGAGTTGATGGAGGAAATTGCTTTAAACCAGGACAAACTACAGCTGATGAAGATCAGGAAACTGATAGAGCCCAAGGGCTTGATATGGAAGATGGTGATTGTAGGAAAGTAAACAGTGATTATAGAGTGGAAGATTTTGTTGAATTCAAACTTGGTGATATTGGGTGTGGTGTAATCAAATGTCCTGTTGGTTGTGCAACTGAAGATCTTGGTAACTGTAAACTGAAGATCTTGATGACTGTGTATCTAAACATCCTGATAATTGGACAAGTGAATGTCTTGTTGACTGGGCAACTGAATGTTTTGATGATGGAATTAAAGATATTGATGTTTGTGGACCTGAAGAAACTGATGGTAGTGGAACTGAACTTTGTAGTATTTGTGGAGTTGAAGATATTGGTAATGGTGCAGTTGAAGATGTTGATGCTGGTGGAACCACATATTTTGGTGGTGGTGGAAGTGAAGATCTTAGTCTTGATGGAACTGAAGATCTTGGTGATTTTGCAACAAAAAGTCTTGATTTTGCAGATGAAGGTCTCACAGCTTGAAAAGCTGAAGATCTTGGTAATTGTACAACTGAAGCAGAGTCAGTTAGATTTGCAACTTCAGCCCTTTATTGAAATCTAGGTGAAGTTACTGAAGAAGGAGATAAAGGTGGAGGCATTTCCTGATATTCACTTTGTGGGACTAGATCATCTGGTATCAGTTCATTATATTGGAAAATTTCAGGTATTGGAGGAGAGAACTCTGTTTGAGGTGGTGTAATTAGAAGAGCTGCATCAAGAGTAGTCTGAAGGCAATCAGGAGGTGGTGATGCTGCTGGATTCCTGAAAACAGTTGATGTAAGTTGAGTTGGGGAGTGTATTATTGAGGGAATACTTATCCTCTTTGAAGCTCTTAATAGAGCTAACCAATCAGGTGGTAGTGGAGGTGGTGAATTTGGTGCTGTGGGACTCACAAACACCTCTGTTTTAAGATGAGTTTGAGGTTGGGATTGCAACTATTCTCCCATTCCAGTTCCATAATTGATATAGCTATGTGAATGCTTCACATCACCAGATCCATGCATTGGCTGTTGTAGAGGGCAGGATAACACTTTTTCTACAGGTTTTGTTAGAAGTTTACTGATTTCACTAAATAAGAAGGTGGAAAATGTACTTTCAGATGGTTGATCTACATATGAATGAGAGGTCTCACTACAAGCATCTGCGATATGGTCCACTGTAATATTATCTTCTATCAATTGACTTTGAGGCACACATTCTATCTCAAAGGGATAATCTAGGTGCTTCTTTTGCTTGAAATTCCCTCCCTTTTGTTTTTCTTTTCCAGATATAATCTTTTTTTAGAAACTTCAAAACAATATGAAGCAGGATAAATCTTTAAACTTTCTCTATTATCTTGGCAGTAATGAGCAGGCATAGTAAGAGTTGATGTCTGTACACAAGCATCATGTTTTTCACATATTTTAACAAGTATGGAAGAGTATACAGGCTGTGTTTGAAAAACTGTACTTCGAAACATTTTCCTTGATTTTCTAACTTGCAAGGACACTCCTTCATTTGGATCCTTGTGGGTAATGCCATCAGCTAACTGGATTACACTCTGTTGTAAAGTCTTAAGTTTGAAAGAGATGCTATCAATCTCTTTGGTTAGTTCCCCAAATAAGTATTCAGCATATTTATTTAGATCATTTACTTGTCTAGCTATATTGTTTAAAGATGTCTGGATTACATAAACTAATTCATCTTGAATTTTTCTGGGCATTGCTGATAGACTCAGATGCCCTTCATCTTTTTCTTCATTTAACGACATTTTAGATTAGTGTTAGGTCAATAAAAAAGTTGAGGGAGCACCCCTGCCTCACCCACTTTTGAGCATCCACTGTGTTTTTCAGATCTGCTGCAAGCTTCACAGGGTTTTGAACTTTGCCAGCAACATCTGGCAATTGGCACACGCTGACTGTATGTGAAAATAAAAGCTCTTGCCTCCAGTTTTTGAGCTGTAGTAACCTGGCAACCAAGCTCTGTGTCAGAAGCTTAAGGTTGCCCGAGCAGTGAGAGAACAATGCCTTCAAATCATTGCCACGCCCCTCTGGTCACCCTCTCTAGAACTAGTTTCACAGAGATGGAGAGAGACCAGCTGGAGAGGAAGAAAAAAAGCTATAACCTAACCTCTCATTTAATGTTTCTCTAAGTGTGACCCTAGAGTTGAAAACAGACTATCCCATGTGACCACCAGCTTATTTCATTGACTTCAAGTAACATTTTTCTCTCATCTGATTCCAAAAATTATCTTCCAGTTTATTCTGAGCCCCGTTTGGATATCACACAGCCATCTCAATCTTGTACTTTGGTATCTTATTCTACCCACCCCTGCCTCTCCTCCCTGCATCTCTTATTCCTGAATATGGCAAGTCCATCCATCCAGTTACTTATGTCAAAAATCTGATAATTAACTCTGTCCTCGACACTTCTCTTATTTCCACACCCAGTCTACAATATGGTCAGTTCTATTCCAAATTATATCCCAAAATGTATCCACTCCTCTCCACCTACCTTACCACTAATAGAGTAAATTTCACACCATCTTCCACCAGAATGACCAGAACAGTCTCCTAAATATTTTCCTGATCCTCTCTTTTCCTCTTCCAATCTGCTTTCCTTCCTCATTCCATCCATGTGTCCATTAATCCATGTATTCATTTTAAAATATTCAATCTGGAAAGACCTCTGAATAAGATGACAGAGTATAGTCAAATGACAAAAAAAAAATCCTTGAAAAATAAGTGATATGGACAAAAATGAATTTTAAAATGAAAAAATAAATACTTCAGCACTATAAAAAAATAAGGGGCATAATCTCCTACCATGCATTCTGGAAATTTTTGTCCAAGGATATATAGACCAGGGATTTTAGCTACTGGCACATAACTTCTATCCACACTGCTTGAGGAGTGGTTCGATAATGGGGCTGAGGGGTGGTATTGGGTGCAAGAAAGTGGACTGCATTTGGGAAAGTGTCACTCATACCTCCTAATCTATAAGGAAAGAGACTGAAAAAGGCAAATGAGTTTCCTGGGTGAAAGGTAGAAAGTGTCTCTCCATCCTCCATACTTCCATACTGACACAGAGTTAAAAAAAAATGTCAGTACTCTTTAGCTGGGAGAAATATGGGAAAGAGAAGGCAGAAGGTCTTAAACAATCAGACCTAATTAGCTGTAACAATAAGAGATTTACCAAATTTGAGGATATAATACAGATAACTATGAAGTGAGTGGGTAGCCATTTGGGAAAAGGCACAAAGAAAGTGTCAGTATAAATCTGTCTCCCCAACTATGGGCTAATAGTACCTTGGCCAACCACCAAAACTATAACATCATGGCTTCAGAACAAAATATAAGTATTATAAACTTGAAAATATACATTTAGTACTATAAAGAAAAAAATTGGGAGATAAAACACAAAAGTTTAAAAGTTGTAATCATGTTAATTTTTTTTCATTTTTATAGCAAAAATCGAATAGATACCTAAATCTAGAGACAGAGGTTCAAATATAATATAAAATGATAACTATAACTATTCAGTTATGCAGCAATGTTTTTAAGTGCTAGCATGTGCTATTCATGGGAGAGAGAAATTTCCATCCAGATATAAAATCATATGCAAATACTCTGAGGCAAGAACTAAAATATCCTGAATGAGACACTGCAAGAGGGCCTGTGGCTAAGAAATGGTATGAAGTGAGCTTTGAAGGATTTATAAATCTTATATTTGAAACACATGATAAAAAGTTTGGGTTTTAATCTGAGGATCAAGGGAATCCATTGAAGGATTTAAGCAGAGGAGATATGTGATCCATATTATTTTTTGAAAGCTCACTGTAGCTCCTGGGCACAGAGTGGATTGTGGAGTGTTAAGAGTGGAGGCAAGGAAACCAGTTGCAGTAATCCATGCAAGAGATGATAGTGGATGTATCAGGACTGTGTTAGTGGTAGAGATGGTGAGAAGTGACTTCATTCAAGGTGTATTTTGGAGAGGAAGAGCAAGTTTGTGACAAAGGATGTGGAAATAAAGTGTAAGCAATAAGAATAGTCAGGTGTTCTGAGGCAAGTTTAGGCCTGAAGATGAGCATTTTGTAGTTATTAGCATGCAGATTGTGTTTAAACCCATGGAACAGAATGAGAAAATCTAGGATGAAAGTACAGGTAGAAAAAATAGTTACATCCTTCAATTATCATAAGGCATATAAACATATATTTTAAAAAAATAAATCATAAAAGATGTAGCAAAAGCTAAAAAGCTAAAATATGAAGAACAGTAATAACATAAAATCATGATAGAATTAAGAAAAGTATATTTCATATCAACAAATTTCAATGGTATAAACACATTTATTAAAATCAACAGTGAAGTGTTTGAAACATCAGGGATACAGTAATGAATAGTACAGGTAAAGTCTCTGTCCTCATGGGGTTCACATTCTACTGAATGTGAGTAAAATAAGTAAGTAAATCGAAATATAATATAACTTCAGATGGTGATATGTTCTATCAAAGAATATAGAGCCAGTTGAGGAGATAGATGACTATTAAGTTAGGCCTCTCTGAGGAGATAATATTTGTAGAGAATCTTAAATTCAAGTTACAAGAGGGATCTAAAGCAATGACTCAGAAAGATGACAGTAAAAGTATAGGCATCAACATAAAGAAAGTTGTAGGTATAATATTGATGTCAACCAAAATTGAATTTATATACAAGTTAAACAAAACATAGGAGAAATGCTTCATTAAAAGTATAATTCAAAATGAATTTCTAAAGGTTATGGTATTATATAGAAAATAGCACAACATTAAAATACATCAAGAAAAAATGGAATAAATACCAAAAAAATAGAAACACAATTGACAAAATTTAGAAAATTTGGAGAGAATCCAAATAAATAAACTGAATAAAGCTGGTCTAATAGGTCTATATCAATCCTTGCTGCCTGATATCAGAAAATGCACATTTTTAATTTTTTAAAATTTAATTTTATTTATTTTTTATACAGCAGGTTCTTATTAGTTATCCATTTTATAAATATTAGTTATATATGTCAATCCCAATCTTCCAATTCATCACATCTTTTTTACTTAATAATGGATATTTACATATATTGGGCCACTACAAAAATCTCAATAATTAAAAAAATATACAAAAACAATAAAGACTACATTATTTTTAATACTTTCTTATTATATAATCACGAGTATTTATTTTCTATATTTTAATGCCATTATTTTCTCATATACATTTATTACAGTAACAGCTTCATTGTGCAGTTAACACTAAAATATTATGGATTGACCTGTAGCCCCACATAGTGCTTTCTCCCTTTAAATCATTTTTCTGATGTTAATATGATTATTTCTGGGTTCTTTTGTATCATATACTTTATATTTTTACTTTAAGAGCCTATATAACATAGTGATTAAGAGCATATGTTTTGAAATCAGTCTGCCTGGATTAAAATAAAAATTATGTCACTTGATAGTCCTGGGACCTAAGAAAATTTTCTCATCCTTTCCATTCCTCAGTTCTGGTTTGTTAAATGGTGTGAAAATTGCACCAATCTCATAGAGCTGTTCTGAGAATTAAAGTTAATTCATTCATGGAAAGCATTTATGAAGAGTGTCTGCCACATAATGAGCCCATACTAAATGTTAGCTATTATTATTACTTTCATTCTTTATGAGTCATAGTGTGTCTCTTGATAGAATGAAGTAATATTTTTGACCATATTTTCTTACAATTGAGGTTTCAAAGATTTATATTTATTTTTATAATACTTATATGGTTAGACTTAATTGTGTTAGCTTTTTCAATATTTTCTGTTGATGAATGCCTTCATTTGAGTTATTATCTCTTGTCCTTTGATTTCAAATTTGAAGACTCCTTTAATAGTTCTTATACAGCATATTTGCTAAAAATGAATTATCCAAGGTTTTTTTTATTTTTATTTTTTATTTGAGAACTCTTAGTTTCTCCTTCAGAAGGAGAAATTTGGTATGGAATTATTTGTTGACTTTTTTTTTCTGTCAGTATTTTGAATGTTATCTGGCCTCCACTGTTTCTGATTACAAATCAGCTGTTGAGCCTCATCCAAGAGAGGACAGACAACAGAAGCAAGAAGAATTATAGTCGTGCAGCCTGTGGAACGATACCCACATTCACATAAAGACAGACAAAATGAAACAGCAGAGGACTATGTACCAGAGGAAGGAACAAGATAAAATCCTAGGAAAACAACTAAATGAAGGGAAGATAGGCAATCTTCCAGGAAAAGAATTCAGAATAATGATAGTGAAGATGATCCAGGACCTCAGAAAAAGAATGGAGGCAAAGATCGAAAAGATGTAAGAAATGTTTAATAAAAACCTAGAAGAATTAAAGAACAAACAGAGATGAACAGTACAATACCTGAGATGAAAAATACAATAGAAGGAATCAATAGCGGAATAACTGAGGCAGAAGAACAGATAAGTGACCTGAAAGACAGAATGCTGGAAAAAACTGCTGCAAAACAGAATAAAGAAAAAAGAATGAAAAGAAATGAAAACAGCCTGAGACCTCTGGGACAACATTAAATGCACCAACATTCACATTATAGGGGTCCCAGGAGGATAAGAGAGAGAGAATGGACCCGAGAAAAATATTTGAAGATATTATAGTCAATAACTTCCATAACATGGGAAAGGAAATAGCCACCCAAGTCCAGGAGGCACAGGGAGTCCCATCACAATAAACCCAGAAAGAAACACACCAGGACAAAAAGTAATCAAATTAACAAAAATTATTAAAAGCAACAAGGGAAAAATGACAAATAGCATACAAGGAACTCCAATAAGGAAAACAGCTGATTTCTCAGCAGAAACTATACAAGTCAGCAGGGAGTGGCACGATATATTTAAAGTGATGAAAGGGAAGAACATACAACCAAGATTACTCTACCTGGCAAGGATCTCATTCAGATTTGACAGAGAAATAAAAAGCTTTACAGACAAGCAAAAGCTAACAGAATACAGCACAACCAAACCAACACTATAACAAATGCTAAAGGAACTTCTCTAAGTGGGAAACACAAGGGAAGAAAAGGATCTACATAAAAAAACAAAACAATTAAGAAAATGTTAATAAAAACATACATATTGATCATAACCATAAATGTGAATGGATTAAAGGTTCCAACCAAAAGACACAGGCTGCCTGAATGGATACAAAAGCAAGACCCATATATATGTTGTCTACAAGAGACCCACTTCAGACCTAGGGACACATACAGAATGGAAATGAGGCGACGGAAAAAGATATCCCATGCAAATGGAAAGCAAAAGAAAGTGGGAGTAGCAATATTCATATCAGATAAATTAGACTTTAAAATAAAGACTACTCACAGTTTCAATTTCAGTGCTTGTGATTGGTCTGTTTATATTTTCTATTTCTTCCTGATTCAGTCTTTGCACGTTGTGCATTTCTAAGAATTTGTCCATTTCTTCCAGGTTGTCCATTTATTGGCATAGAGTTGCCTGTAGTAATCTCTCATGATCTTTTGTATCTCTGCACTGACAGTTGATACTTCTCCTTTTTCATTTCTAATTCTATTGATTTGAGTCTTCTCCATTTTTTCATTGTGGAGTCTGGTTAATGGTTTATCGATTTTGTTTATCTTCTCAAAGAATCAGCTTTTAGTTTTATTGATCTTTGCTACCATTTCCTTCATTTCTTTTTCATTTATTTCTGATCTGATTTTTATGATTTCTTTCCTTCTGCTAACTTTGTTTTTTTTTTTGTTGTTCTTCTTTCTCTAATTGCTTTAGGTGTAAGGTTACATTGTTTATTTGAGATGTTTCTTCTGTCTTGAAGTAGGATTCTATTGCTATAAACTTCCATGTTAGAACTGCTTTTTCTGCATCCCATAAGTTTTGGGTCATCGTGTTTCCATGTCATTTGTTTCTAGGTAATTTTTGATTTCTTCAGTGATCTCTTGGTTATTAATTAGTGAATTGTTTAGCTTCTACGCATGTGAATTTTTTACAGATTATTTTCCAGTAATTGATATCTAGTCTCATAGTGTTGTGATTGGAAAAGTTACTCGATATGATTTCAATTTTCTTAAATTTACCAAGGCTTGAATTGTGATCCATGATATGATCTATCTTGGAGAATGTTCCATGAGCACTTGAGAAAAATGCGTATTCTGTTGTTTTTGGATGGAATGTCCTATAAATATCAATTAAGTCCAACTTCTTTAATATATCATTTAAAGCTTGTGTTTCCGTATTTATTTTCAATTTAGATGATCTGTCCATTGGTGAAAGTAGGGTGTTAAAGTCCCCTACTATGAATGTGTTACTGTCAATTTCCCCTTTTATAGCTGTTAGTATTTGCCTTACGTATTGAGGTGCTCCTATTTTGGGTGCATAAATATTTACAATTGTTATATCTTCTTCTTGGATCGATCCCTTGATCATTATGTAGTGTCCTTCTTTGTCTCTTCTAATACTCTTTACTTTAAAGTCTATTTTGTCTGATATGAGAATTGCTACTCCAGCTTTCCTTTGATTTCCATTTGCATGGAATATCTTTTTCCATCACCTCACTTTCAGTCTGCATGTGTCCCTAGGTCTGAAGTAGCTCTTTTGGAGAAAGCATATATATGGATCTTATTTCTGTATCCATTCAGCCAGTCTGTGTCTTTTGGTGGGAGCATTTATTCCATTTACATTTAAGGTAATTATTGATATGTATGTTCCTATTCTCATTTCTTAATTGTTTTTGGTTTGTTATTGTAGGTCTTTTCCTTCTCTTGTGCTTCCTGCCTAGAGAAGTTCCTTTAGCATTTGTTGTAAAGCTGGTTTGGTGGTGCTGATCTCTCTCAGATTTTCCTTGTCTGTAAAGGTTTTGATTTCTCCATCAAATCTGAATGAGATCCTTGCTGGGTAGAGCAATCTTGGTTGCATGTTCTTCTCCTTCATCACTTTAAATAAGTCTTTCCAGTCCCTTCTGGCTTGCAGAGTTTCTGCTGAAAGATCAGCTGTTAACCTTATTGGGATTCCTTTGTGTGTTATTTGTTGTTTTTCCCTTGTTGCTTTTAATATGTTTTCTTTGTATTTAATTTTTGATAGTTTGATTAATATATGTCTTGGCGTGTTTCTCCTTGGATTTATCCTATATGGGACTCTGTGCGCTTCCTGGCCTTGATTAACTATTTCCTTTCCCATATTCGGGAAGTTTTCACCTATAACCTTTTCAAATATTTTCTCAGTCCCTTTCTTTTTCCCTTCTTCTTCTGGGACCCCTATAATTCGAATGTTGGTGCATTTAATGTTGTCCCAGAGGTCTCTGAAACTGTCCTCAGTTCTTTTCATTCTCTTTTCTTCATTCTGCTCTGCAGTAGTTATTTCCACTACTTTATCTTCCAGGTCACTTATCCATTCTTCTGCCTCAGTTATTCTGCTATTGATCCCATCTAGAGTATTTTTAATTTCATTTATTGTGTTGTTCATCATTGCTTGTTTCATCTTTAGTTCTTCTAGGTCCTTGTTAAATGTTTCTTGCCTTTTCTCTCTTCTATTTCCAATATTTTGGATCATCTTTACTATCATTATTCTGAATTGTTTTTCAGGTAGACTGCCTATTTCCTCTTCATTTGTTAGCTCTGGTCGGTTTTTATCTTGCTCCTTCATCTGCTGTGTGTTTTTCTGTCTTCTCATTTTGCTTATCTTACTGTGTTTGGGGTCTCTTTTTCCAGGAAGGACACTACATAATGATCAAGGGATCCATCCAAGAAGAAGGTATAACAATTATAAATATATATGCACCCAACGTAGGAGCACCTCCCTACATAAGGCAAATGTTAACAGCTGTAAATGAGGAAATCAACAGTAACACAATAATACTGGGTGATGTTAACAATTCATTTACACCAATGGACAGATCATTGAGACAGAAAATAGATAAGGAAACACAGTCTTTAAATGACACTATAGACCAGATACACTTAATTGAAATTTATAGGACATTCCATCTGAAAACAAGAGATTATAATTTCTTCTCAAGTGCACATAGAATATTCTCCTGGATAGATCACATGTTGGGTCACAGTTCAAGCCTCAGGAAATTTAAAACTATTGAAATCATATCAAGCATCTTTTCTGACCACAACGCTGTAAGATTAGAAAATGTAAAAAACGTAAAAAAAAGTGTAAAAAACACAGATGGGGGCTAAACAATACGTTACTAAATAACCAAGAGATCACTGAAGAAATCAAGGAGGAAATCAGAATATACCTAGAGACAAAAGACAAGAAGAACACCATGATCCAAAACCTGTGGGATGCAGCAAAAGCAGTTCTAAGAAAGAAGTTTATAGCAATACAATCCTACCTCAAGGAACAAGAAAAATCTCAAATAAGTAATCTAATCTTACACCTAAATGATCTAGAAAAAGAAGAACAAACAAAACCCAAACTTAGTAGAAGGAAAGAAGTCATAAAGACTAGAGCAGAAATAAATGAAATAGAAACAAAGAAAACAATAACAAAGGTCAATAAAAATAAAAGATGGTTCTTTGAGAAGATAAACAAAACTGATAAACCATTAGCCAAACTCAACAAGAAAAAGAGGGAGAGGACGCAATTCAATAAAATTAGAAATGAAAAAGAAGTTAAAACTGACACTGCAGAAATACAAAGCATCATAAGTGACTACTACAAGCAACACTATGCCAATAAAATGGACAACGTGGAAGATATGGACAAATACTTAGAAAGGTATAACCATCCAAGACTTAACCAGGAAGAAATAGAAAATATGAACAGACCAATCACAAGTAATGAAATTGAAACTGTGATAAAAAATATTCCAACAAAAAAAGTCCAGGACCAAATGACTTCAGAGGTGAATTCTATCAAACACTTAGAGAAGAACTAACGCCTATCCTTCTAAAACACTTCCAAAATATTTGCAGAGGAAGTAACAAACCAAATCTCATTCTATGAGACCACTATCACCCTGATACCAAAGCAAGACAAAGATACTAGAAAAAAAGAAAATTACAAACCAATATCACTGATAAATATAGATGCAAAAATTCTCAACAAAATAGTAGGAAACAGAATCCAACAACACATTAAAAGGATCATACACCATGATCAAGTGGGATTTATCCCAGGGATGCAAAGATTCTTCAATTATGCAAATCAATCAATGTGATATGTCGTATTAATAAATTGAAGAATAAAAACATATGATCACCTCAATAGATGCAGAAAAATCTTTTGACAAAATTCAACCCACATTTATGATAAAAAAAACTCTCCAGAAAGTGGGAATAGAGGGAACCTACCTCAACCTAAGAAAGCCCATATATGACAAACCCTCAGCAAACATCATTTTCAATGGTGTAAACCTGAAAGCATTTCATCTAAGATCAGGAACAAGACAAGGATGTCCATTCTTGCCACTATTATTCACCATAGTTTTGGAAGTCCTACACATGGCAATCACAGAAGAAAAAGAAATAAAATGAATACAAATTGGAAAAGAGGAAGTAAAACTGTCACTGTTTGCAGATGACATGATACTATAAGCAGATAATCCTAAACATGCCACCAGAAAACTACTAATCAATGAGTTTGGTAAAGTTGCCAAATAAAAAAAATAATGCACAGAAATATCTGGCATTGCTATGCACTAACAATGAAATATCAGTAAAAAATTAAGGAAACAATCCCATTCACCATTGCAACAAAAAGAATAAAATACATAGGAATAAACCTACTTAAGGAAGTAAAAGACTTGTACTGAGGAACCTATTAGACATTGAAGAAAGAAATCAAATATGACACAAACAGATGGAGAGCTATACCACGTTCTTGGATTGGAAGAATCAATATTGTGAAAATGACTATGCTACCCAAAGCAAACTACATATTTAATGTAATCCCTATCAAATTACCAATGGCATTTTTTAAAAAAGTAGAACAAAATGTGTTAAAATTTGTATGGAGACACAGAAGACTCCAAATAACCAAAGTAATCTTGAGGGAAAAAGAACAGAGCAGGAGGAACCAGGCTCCTTGACTTCAGGCTATACTACAAAGCCACAATAACCAAGACAATATGGTACTGGCACAAAAACAGAAATATAGATCAATGGAATCGGATAGAAAGCCCAGATATAAGCCAATACACCTATGGTCCACTAATCTATGACAAAGGAGGCAAGGATATACACTGGAGAAAAGACAGTATCTTCAATAAGTGGTGGTGGGAAAACTAGACAGCTACATGTAAAAGAATAAAATCAGAACACTGCCTAATACCACACACAGAAGTAAACTCAAAATGGATTAAAGACTTAAATGTAAAACCAGACACTATAAAACACTTAGAGGAAAACATAGGAAGAACACTCTCTGACATATATCAAAGCAAGACCTTTTTTTGACCCACCTCCTACAGTAATGGAAATAAAAATAAACAAATGGGACCTAATGAAACTTAAAAGTTTTTGCACAGCAAAGGGAACTACAAACAAGATGGAAAGACAACTCTCAGAATGGGAGAAAATATTTGCAAATGAATCAATAGACAAAGGATTAACCTCCAAAATATATAAAAAGCACATGTAGCTCAATATCAAAAAAACAAACAACCCAATCAAAAAATGGGCAGAAGACCTAAATAGACAGTTCTACAAAGAAGACATACAGATGGTCAAGAAGAACATGAAAAGTTGCTCAATATCACTGATTATTACAGAAATTCAAATTAAAACTACAGTGATGTATCACCTCACACCAGTTAGAATGGGAATCATCAGAAAATCTAAAAACAACCAATGCTGGAGAGGGTGTGGAGAAAAGGGAACCCTCTTGCACTGTTGGTGGGAATGTAAATTGATACAGCCACTCTGGAGAACAGTATGGAGGTTCCTTAAAAAACTACAAATAGAACTACTGTATTACCCAGCAATCTCACTTCTGGGCATATACCCAGAGAAAACCATAATTCAAAAAATTACATGCACCTCAATATTCATTGCAGCACTCTTCACAAAATCCATGTCATGGAAGCAACCTAAATGCCCATCGACAGACAAATGGATAAAGAAGATGTGGTACATATATACAATCGAATATTACTCAGCCATAATGAACAAAACTGGGTCCTTTGTAGAGACGTGGATGGACATAGAGACTATTATACAGAGAGAAGTAAGTCAGAAAGAGAAAAACAAATATCATACATAAACACATGTATGTGGAATCTAGAAAAATGTTACAAATGAGCCAGTTTACAAGGGAGAAATAGAGACACAGATGTAGAGAACAAACATATGGACACAAAGGTGGGAAATCAGGGGGTGGGGGGTGCGAGTTGCACTGGGATGAATTGGGAGATTGGGATTGACATATATACACTAATGTGTATAAAATAGATAACTAATAAGAACGTGCTGTATAAATAAATAAATAATATTCCAAAAAAAAAAAAAGAAACAAGCTGTTAATCTTTTTTTTACATCTCCATTGGAGTATAATTGCTTTAAAATGGTGTGCTAGTTTCCACTGTATAAAAATAAATCAGTTATACATGTACATATGTTTTCATCTCTCTTCCCTCTTGCATCTCCCTCCCTCCCACCCTCCCTATACCACCCCTCTAGGTGATCACAAAGCACCAAGCTGATCTCCCTGTTCTATGCAGCTCAGCTGCTTCCCACTAGCTATCTATTTTATGTTTGATAGTATATATATGTCCATGCCACTCTCTTGCTTTGTCACAACTTACCCTTCCCACTCCCCATATCCTCAAGCCCATTCTCTAGTAGGTCTGTATCTTTATTCCTGTCTTCCCCCTAGGTTCTTCATGACATTTTTTTTCTTAAATTCCATATATATGTGTTAGCATACGGTATTTGTCTTTCTCTTTCTGACTTACTTCACTCTGTGTGACAGACTCTATGTCCATCCACCTCATCACAAATAGCTCAGTTTTGTTTCTTTTTACGGCTGAGTAATATTCCATTAATATATGTGCCATATATCGTTTATCCATTCATCCAATGATGAACACTTAGGTTGTTTCCATCCCCTGGTTATTGTAAATAGATCTGCAATTAACATTTTGGTACATGAATCTTTTTGAATTATAGATTTCTCAGCATATATGCCCAGTAGTGGGACTGCTGGGTCATATGGTAGTACTATATGTAGTTTTTTAAGGAACCTCCATACTGTTCTCCCTAGTGACTGTACGAATTCACATTCCCACCCGCAGTGCAAGAGTGTTACCTTTTCTCCACACCATCTCCAGCATTCATTGTTTCTAGATTTTTTGATGATGGCCATTCTGACTGGTGTGAGATGATATCTCATTGTAGTTTTGATTTGCATTTCTCTAATGATTAATGATGTTGAGCATTCTTTCATGTGTTTGTTGGCAATCTGTATATCTTCTTTGGAGAAGTGTCTATTTAGGTCTTCTGCCCAATTTTGGATTGGGTTGTTTGTTTTATTGTTATTGAGCTGCATGGGCTGCTTGTAAATTTTGGAGATTAATCCTTTGTCAGTTGCTTCATTTGCAAATATTTTCTCCCATTCTGAGGGTTGCTTTTGGTCTTGTTTATGGTTTCCTTTGCTGTGCAAAAGCTTTGAAGTTTCATTAGGTCCCATTTGTTTATTTTTGTTATTATTTCCATTTCTCTAGGAGGTGGGTCAAAAAGGATCTTGCTGTGATTTATATCATAGAGTGTTCTGCCTATGTTTTTCTCTATGAGTTTGATAGTTTCTGGCCTTATATTTAGGTCTTTAATCCATTTTGAGCTTATTTTTGTGTATGGTGTTAGGGAGTGATCTAATCTCATACTTTTACATGTAGCTGTCCAGTTTTCCCAGCACCACTTATTGAAGAGGCTATCCTTTCTCCACTGTACATTCCTGCCTCCTTTATCAAATATAAGTTGACCATATGTGTGCGGGTTTACCTCTGGGCTTTCTATCCTGTTCCATTGATCTATATTTCTGTTTTTGTGCCAGTACCATAATGTCTTGATTACTGTAGCTTTGTAGTGTAGTCTGAAGTCAGGGAGCTTGATTACTCCTGCTCCGTTTTTCGTTCTCAAGATTGCATTGGCTATTGGGGTCTTTTGTGTTTCAATAAAAATTGTGAAGTTTTTCTTCTAGTTCTGTGAAAAATGCTAGTGGTAGTTTGGTAAGGATTGCATTGAATCTGTAGACTGCTCTGGGTAGTTGAGTCATTTTCACAATGTTGATTCTTCCAATCCAAGAACATGGTATATCTCTCCATCTATTTGTATCATCTTTAATTTCTTTCATCAGTGTTTTATAATATTCTGCATACAGGTCTTTTGTCTCCTTAGGTAGGTTTATTCCTAGATATTTTATACTTTTTGTTGCAATGGTAAACGGGAGTGCTTTCTTGATTTCACTTTCAGATTTTTCATCATTAGTGTATAGGAATGCCAGAGATTTCTGTGCATTAATTTTGCTTCCTGCTACTTTAGCAAATTCATTTATTAACTCTAGTAGTTTTCTGGTAGCATCTTTAGGATTCTCTATGTATAGTATCATGTCAGCTGCAAACAGTTGACAGCTTTACATCTTCTTTTCCGACTTGGATTCATTTTATTTCCTTTCCTTTTCTGATTGCTGTGGCTAAAACTTCCGAAACTATGTTGAATAAGAGTGGAGAGGGGCTTCCCTTGTGACACAGTGGTTGAGAGTCTGGCTGCCGTTGCATGGGACGTGGGTTCGTGCCCCCATCCAGGAAGATCCCACATGCCGCAGAGCAGCTGGGCCTGAAAGCCATGGCTGCTGAGCCTGCATGTCCGTAGCCTGTGCTCCACAACGGGAAAGGCCAGAACAGGGAGAGGCCCACGTACTGCACACACACACACAAAAATAGTGGTGAGAGTTGGCAACCTTCTCTTGTTCCTGATCTTACTGGAAATGCTTTAAGTTTTTCACCACTGAGAACGATTTTGGCTGTGGGTTTGTCATATATGGCCTTTATTATGATGAGGAAAGTTCCCTCTGTGCCTACTTTCTGCAAAGTTTTTATCATAAATGGGTGTTGAATTTTGTCAAAAGCTTTCTCTGCATCGATTGAGATGATCATATGTTTTTTCTCCTTCAATTTCTTAACATGGTGTATCACATTGTTTGATTTGCATATATTGAAGAATCCTTGCATTCCTGGAATAAACCCCACTTGATCATGGTGTCTGATCTGTTTAATGTGCTGTTGGACTCTGTTTGCTAGTATTTTGTTGAGGATTTTTGCATCTATGTTCATCAGTCATATTGGTCTGTAGTTTTCTTTCTTTACAACATCCTTGTCTGGTTTTGGTACCAGGGTGATAGTGGCCTTGTAGAATGAGTTTGGGAGTGTTCCTTCCTCTGCTCTATTTTGGAAGAGTTTGAGAAGGATAGGTGTTAGCACTTCTCTAAATGTTTGATAGAATTCTCCTGTGAAGCTATCTGGTCCTGGGTTTTTGTTGGTTGGAAGATTTTTATTCAAAGTTTCAATTTCAGTGCTTGTGATTGGTCTGTTAAAATATTCTATTTTTTCCTTATTCAGTCTTGGCATGTTGTGCTTTTATGAGAATTTGTGCATTTCTTCCAGGTTGTCCCTTTTATTGTCATAGAGTTGCTTATACTAATCTCTCATGATCTTTTGTATTTCTGCAGTGTCAGTTGTTACTTCTCCTTTTTCATTTCTAATTCTATTCATTTGAGTCTTCTCCCTCATATTCTTGATGAGTCTGGCTAATGTTTTATCAATTTTGTTTATCTTCTCAAAGAACCAGCTTTCAGTTTTATTGATTTTTGCTATTGTTTCCTTCAGTTCTTTTTCATTTATTTCTGATCTGACATTTATAAGTTATTTCCTTCTGCTAACTTTGGGTTATTTTTTTGTTGTTGTTCTTCTTCTTTCTCTACTTGCTTTAGGTGCAGGGTTAAGATGATTATTCGAGATGTTTCCTGTTTCTTAATTAGGACTGTATTGCTATAAACTTCCATCTTAGAACTGCTTTTGCTGCATCTCACAGGTTTTCGTTTGTCGTGTCTCCACTGTCATTTTTTCTTAGGTATTTTTAAATTTCCTTTTTGATTTCTTCAGTGATCACTTCGTTATTAAGTAGTGTATTGTTTAGCTTCCATGTGTTTGTATTTTTTACAGATATTTCCCTGTAATCGATATCTAGTCTCATAGCACTGTGGTCAGAAAAGTTACTTGATACAATTTCAATTTTCTTAAATTTACCAAGGCTTGATTTGTGACCCAAGATATGATCTATCCTGGAGAACATTCCATGAGCACTTGAGAAAAATGTGTATTTTCTTGTTTTTAGATGGAATGTTCTATAAATATCAATTAAGTCCATGTTGTTTAATGTATCATTTAAAGCTTTTGTTTCCTTATTTATTTTCATTTTGGATCATCTGTCCATTGGTGAAAATGGGGTGCTAAATTACCCTACTATGAATGTGTTACTGTCGATATCCCCTTTTATGGCTGTTAGTATTTGCCTTATATATTGAGGTGCTCCTATTTTGGGTGCATAAATATTTAGAATTGTTATATCTTCTTCTTGGATCGATCCCTTGATCATTATGTAGTGTCCTTCTTTGCCTCTTCGAATAGTCTTTATTTTAAAGTCTACTTTGTCTGATATGAGAATTGCTACTCCAGCTTTATTTTGATTTCTATTTGCATGGAATATCATTTTCCATCACCTCACTTTCAGTCTGTATGTGTCTGTAGGTCTGCAGTGGGTCTCTTGTAGACAGCATATGTATGGGTCTCGTTTTTATATCCATTCAGTCAGTCTGTGTCTTGTGTTGGGAGCATTTAATTTATTTACATTTAAGGTAATTATCTATATGTATGTTCCTATTCTCATTTTTTTAATTGCTTTGTGTTTGTTATTGTAGGTCTTTTCCTTCTCTTGTGTTTCTTGCCTAGATAAGTTCCTTTAGCAATTGTTGTAAAGCTGGTTTGGTGGTGCTGAACTCTCTCAGCTTTTGCTTGTCTGTAAAGGTTTTAATTTCTCCCTCAAATCTGAATGAGATCCTTGCTGGGTATAGTAATCTTGGTTGTAGTTTTTCTCCTCCATCACTTTAAATATGTGCTGCCAGTCCCTTCTGGCTTGCAGAGTTTTTTGGAAAGATAAGCTGTTAACCTTATGGGGATTCCCTTGTGTGTTATTTGTTGTTTTTCCCTTGCTGCTTTTAATATGTTTTCTTTGTATTTAATTTTTGATAGTTTGATTAATATGTGTCTTGGTGTGTTTCTCCTTGGATTTATCCTGTATGGGACTCCCTGTGCTTCCTGTACTTGATTAACTATTTCCTTTCCCATATTCGGGAAGTTTTCAACCATAATCTCTTCATATATATTCTCAGTCACTTTCTTTTTCTCTTCTTCTTCTGGAACCCCTATATTTTGAATGTTGGTGCCTTTAATGTTGTCCCAGAGGCTCTGAGACTGTCCTCAGTTCTTTACCTTCTGTTTTCTTTATTCTGCTCTGTAGTAGTTATTTCCACTATTTTATATTCCAGGTCACTTATCCATTCTTCTGCCTCAGTTATTCTGCTACTGATCTCATCTAGAGTATTTTTAATTTCATTTATTGTGTTGTTCATCGTTGCTTGTTTCATTTTTAGTTCTTCTAGGTTCTTGTTAAATGTTTTTTGCATTTTCTCTATTCTATTTCCAAGATTTTCGATCATCTTTACTATCATTATTCTGAATTCTTTTTCAAGTAGACTGCCTATTTCCTCTTCATTTGTTAGGTCTGGTGGGTTTTTATCTTGCTTCTTCATCTGCTGTGTGTTTTTCTGTCTTCTCATTTTGCTTATCTTACTGTGTTTGGGGTCTCCTTTTTGCAGGCTGCAGGTTTTTAGTTCCCGTTGTTTTGGTGTCTGTCCCCAGTGCCTAATCTTGGTTCAGTGGGTTGTGTAGGCTTCCTGGTGGCGGGGAGTAGTGCCTGTGCTTTGGTGGATGAGGCTGGATCTTGTCTTTCTGTTCGCCAGGTCCATGTCTTGTTTTGTGTTTTTGCGTGTCTGTGGCCTTATTTTGATTTTACGCAGCCTCTCTGCTAATGGGTGGGGTTGTGTTCATGTCTTGCTAGTTGTTTGGCATAAGTTGTCCAGCACTGTAGCTTGCTAGTCGTTGAGTGAAGCTGGGTCTTGGTGTTGAGATGGAGATCTCTGGGAGATTTTTGTCATTTGATATTACGTGGAGCTATGAGGTCTCTTGTGGACCAGTGTCCTGAAGTTGACTCTCTCACCTCAGATGCACAGCGCTGACTCCTGGCTGCAGCCTCAAGAGCTTTTCATCCACACGGGTGAAAATTAGGGAGTAAACCACCGGGGATCATCCAGAAAAGCAAGGTTCTGTGCTATTTAAGAAAAAAATGTTCTGGATGAACGCCCCCCCTCAGATGCTGGGGCGCAGACAGGGAGCGCTTGTCTCTGGCAGACGTGACCGCACACAGGCACTTGTGGTGCTTCCTCCATTGGTCCACTGTTAATATTTTTGAAGATATGTTGCATGTGATGAATCATCTATCTCTTTATGCTTTCAAGATTCTCTGTTTTTGGCTTTCAACAGTTTGATTTTGATGTGCTATGTTTGCGTATTTTTGAGTTACTGTTTGTATTTCATTGAGCTTCTTGGATGTGTAGATTGATGTTTATCATCAAATTTTGGAAGTTTTCAAACATTATTCCAATATTCTTTCTGATTCTTTTGCTCTCTTCTCTGGGACTTCTTTTATGCATATTTACTGTACTTGATAGTGTCCCAAAGATCTCTGAAGCTCTGCTTATTTTCTTCATTCTTTTTTCTATGTGGTCCTCACATTGAAATTTTTAAATTGACCTATTTTCAAATTTCCTGTATATTTTTGCTATTAAAATCTACTGTTGAGGTCTCCTGTGAATTTTATACCAGTTATCGTTCTTTTTCACTCTGGAATATCTATTATTTTAAGTTTATATCTCTTTATTCATATTCTCTATTTGATTAAACATCATCCTCATATGTACTTTTAGTTCTTTGGCATGTTCTTTTTTTTAGCTCTCTCTTTATAGCTGATTTTAAATCTTTGTCTATCAAGATTTTAAGTCTTTGTCTCAGGCGTTCCTCAGAGAGTTTAAATTGTTTGTTTCTCCCTGTGTATAGATTATATTTTCTTGTTTCTTTGTATGTCTCCTAATTTTTTGGAAAACTTAGCATTTCATACAATATAATGTTGTGACTTTTAAAACCCTATCCTCTCACCTCAGGGGTTGTTTTTGTCAGTGTTTTATTTCTTTTCTTTTTGTCATTTATGCAACTTATGTGTTTAATGACTTTCTTGGACTAAGTGTTTAAAGTCTGCATTCTTTGTTGTGTATGACCACTGAAACCTCTGCTCCATTGTCTTAGTAGTTCACTCTGATGAACAGAAATTTCCTTATATACCTTAAGTCAGTAAGTCTTCTGTCCTTTGCTGACAGGTTCTTTGTGTACCTTGAGGCAAATCTTCAAAGCAAAGACAGTTCATCATTCTCCCTTACCCTCTATTTCTTGTTTGTGTAAGGCCTCATTGTTAGCCAGAGATGAGAGACTGGGAATTTCCATATTCTTTTCTGGACATACTCCCAGTGTCGTACATGTCCACAATCTTCTAGATCCCCATCAATGTGTCAGAATTTTTCAAATCTCTCTATGTCTTTTTTCTTTCTCCCCACTTTCCTTTTAACTTTTTGGCTGATCTGTTGTTTATGCTAACAAACAGCCTTATGAAGCCAAAATATTATATGATTGCAACTAATTGCTTTCAACCAACACCCTGGGGATTGCGATTTCCCCACAGAGGGGTATTCTAGTCAGGTCAAATGACAGCAATGCCCTGTGAAAGGAACATTTTGAGGGAGCTACAAGACAGTCAATTAATGATAATGCTCTGGTTATGGAATGTTCTATAGAGTTCCATTCTCACTCTGTACCTTTTTAAAGCTAATGCAACACCAAGGAGAGATGGATCATAATAGGTCAACTCATAACATCTCTAACACTGATGTTCTTTCTGAGGCTTGGTAGTTTTTCTTAGATTGCATAGTTTTCTAAGTTCTGAAAAACTTTATTGTTTCCATATTTGTGAGCCTTTTCATTAATTTTCAGGGAACAGAGGATTTAAGGAGCTCTCGAGTCCAACATTCCAAAAATCTCACCTCTCAGAGTATTCCATCTTTATCGCTACTATAATATTTCTTCCAAGTGTCCATTCAACCTGTATTTGAATATCTCTAGTGACACAAATCACAGACTGTAAAAACATCATTTCTGCTTTGAACACCCATTTCTATTAGAAAGTTCTAGCTTAGACTTCCCTAGTGGTGAAGCAGTTAAGATTCTTAGCTCCCAGTGCAAGGGGCATGTGTTCAATCCCTGATCAGAGAACTAGATCTCACATGCATGATATAACTAAGAGTTCACATGCCACGACTAAGGAGCTCACAAGCTGCAACTAAGGAGCCTGTAAGCCACAACTAAGGAGCCCGCCTGCCACAACTAAAACCTGGTGCAACCAAATAAATAAATAATTTAAAAAATTTAAGAAATTTCTATCTTACATTGAGTTATCTTTCTTTGGCTTCATTCCCTTGATCTAGTTAACCATATGGGACCACTTGAACCACATATTTTCCAATGTTAGTAAGTTCAAGACTCAAGTACCTTTGATGCCTCTTTCTGTGCTCAATGCAGAAATCTTTAATTGATAATGACACATCACCCCTGAGCCCCAACAGATTTCATAATCTAAGCAGGCAAACCATACCAATCAATTGGAGTTGGTCTGGGAAATAAAAAACAATTTGTCATCCAGGATTTAATCCTGTTTACATCACTCTCTTTCATATAATTGAAGGATTTATTTATTTATTTATTTATTATTTGTTTTTGCTAATGGTAAGTGCTTACTATGTTCCAGGCATTGTGTTATATACTTTATATACATGATGCCATTTAATCATCGCAGTAACCTTATAAGTTAGATATTATATGATTGTTTTTAGGCAAGGATATGGAGGTGCAGACTTAGTAAGTAATATAACCAAGGTTCACAATTAGTAATTGGTAATTCCTTGATTCTGAGATTTTTCTAATTTCACATCCCTAGCTTCACCTTTACTATTCAGAAATATAGCCAGTTCCTTTTCAAATTTCATATTTCTAATGCATAGTGATATAATGATGTGAAATTGCAGAAACTGATAGTCAGAGGTGGGAATTTACAGGATGTCAAAACTGGGACAGAAGTACAGGATTTCTAATGATCAAACATATGCTTTCTTTATGACCTAAGGATTCCCTCATGGACCATGCCTTATAAACCATGCTTGTCTACCCTCCTCATTTTACACTAGAGGGAACTGAGACCTAGGGAGGAGAAAAGACTAACTCTCGGTCACATAGTTAGTGGAAAAGCCTTGGCTAGACCACAGGGTTCCAGATTGTTCAGTGTTCCTTCTCCATACTACATTTTCTAAGGTTGTCAGAATTAAAATCTTCCAGCCTGTCATGTATGTAGTCTTACTTTCTATAATAGCCCTACATTAATATAGAACAAGCTAGCTTTCCAAATTCAAAGCTTTTCAGAGTGTGTGTGAAATGAGAAGAGTAACAGTTTGAAAAAAATTACTAGGATCCAGAAGTAATAACCATGTTTGATCCTTCTAAGTTTATTGGGGTTTTTTAATATCTAAAAACCTAATCCCACGTCCCAGGTGACTCTAAAAGACAGAAGTTTTTCAGCTGTGTAAATCTACTCTAAAGGATTTACAATGCAGTCTATATAAATTGACTACCAAGATTTGTTTTGGAAACTATAGGCTTCCTACAAGAACAAGAGATGGCACCACAGGAGGAACAAATTGCATACAAATGCCATTAGCATCTTATACACAAGAGTGATTCCATCTAGGTTTGAGGCAAACACACTCTCCTAATACTTCCTGGCTACCTGAGAACTTTGCTTCTCCATCATCTTTCAGCTCTTTAATACTCGGTTTAGAATCTGACCCTCCTTCCTGTACTCTTGCCACCAGCCTCATTTATATGACTCATTTGCCTTTGAACAAAGGGAAAGGGAAATCTCTCGCAGCAGCCTCAGAAACAGCAGATTAAAGCTTCACAATCAACTTGATGTACCCTGGATCTATGGAATACATGAATAGAAAAAGAATCATCCCAAATTGAGGAGGTGGGCTTCGAGAGCAAGATCTATGATTTTTTCCCATTTTCCTCTTTTTGTGAATGTGTATGTGTATGCTTCTGTGTGAGATCTTGTCTTTATAGCTTTGCTTCCACCATTTGTCCTAGGGTTCTATCCGTCCATGGTTTTTTAAAATATTTTTTTCTTAATAATTAATTTTAATACCTTTATTATACTTTACCTTCATCTTTCTTTCTTTCTTCCTTTCTTTCTTTCTTTCTTTCTTTCTTTCTTTCTTTCTTTCTTTCTTTCTTTCTTTCTTTCTTTCTTTCTTTCTTTCTTTCCTTCCTTCCTTCCCTCCTTGAGACAACGAATCATCCCAAATTGAGGTGGTCTCTGAGAGCAAGATTTATGATTTTTTCCCCTTTACCTCCTTTTGTGAGGGTGTATGTGTATGCTTCTGTGTAAGATTTTGTCTGTATAGCTTTGCTTCCAACATTTGGCGTAAGGTCCTATCTGTCCCTTTTTTTTTCTAAATAATTATTTTTTAATTCAATAACTTTATTATACATTATTTTATTTTACTGTATCTTCTTTCTTTCTGTCTTTTTTCCTTCCATCCCTCCTTCCTTCCTTCCTCCCTCCCTCCCTCCTTCCGTTCTTTCCTTATTGCCTTCTATCCTTATTTGCTTCTTCCTTTCTTTCTTTCTTCCTTCCTTCCTTCCTTCCCTCCTTTCTTTCTTTCTTTCATCATGCTTCTACTAATTCTCTCTAATTTTTCTCCCTTTTATTCTGAGCCGTGTGGATGAAAGGCTCTTGGTGTTCCAGCCAGAAGTCAGGGCTCTGCCCCTGAAGTGGGAGAGCCAACTTCAGGGCACTGATCAACAAGAGACTTCCCAGCTCCACATAATATCAAATGGCGAAAATCTCCGACAGACCTCCATCTTAACACCAGCACCCAGCTTCACTCAACGACCAGCAAGCTACAGTGTTGGACAACCTATGCCAAACAACTAGCAAAACAGGAACACAACCCCACCCATTAGCAGGGAGGCTGCCTAAAATCATAATAAGGCCACAGACACCCCAAAACACACCACCAGACGTGAAACTGCCCACTAGAGAGACAAGATATAGCTTCCTCCACCACAACATGGGCACTAGTCCCCTCCATCAGGAAGCCTACACAACCCACTGAACCAACCTTAGCAACTGAAGACAGACGTCAAAAACAGCGGGAACTACGAACCTGCAGCCTGAAAAAAGGAGACCCCAAACACAGTAAGATAAACAAAATGAGAAGACAGAAAAACACACAGCAGATAAAGGAGCAAGATAAAAATGCACCAGACCTAACAAATGAAGAGGAAATAGGCAGTCTACCTGAAAAAGAATTCAGAATTATGATAGTAAGGATGATCCGAAATCTTGGAAATAGAATGGACAAAATGCAAAAAAGAGTTAACAAGGACCTAGAAGAAATAAAGATGAAACAAGTAATGATGAACAACACAAAAAATGAAGTTAAAAGTACTCTAGATGGGATCAATAGCAGAATAACTGAGGCAGAAGAACGGATAAGTGACCTGGAAGATAAAATAGTGGAAATAAATACTGCAGAGCAGAATAAAGAGAAAAGAAGTTAAAGAACTGAGAACAGTTTCAGAGACATCTAGGACAACATTAAACGCACCAACATTCGAATTGTAGGGGTTCCAGAAGAAGAAGAGAAAAAGAACGGGACTGAGAAAATATTTGAAGACACTATAGTTGAAAACTTCCCTAATATGGGAAAGGAAATAGTTAATCAAGTCCAGGAAGCACAGAGAGTCCCATACAGGATAAATCCAAGAAGAAATACGGCAAGACACATATTAATCAAACTGTCAAAATTTAATACAAAGGAAGCATATTAAAAGCAGCAAGGGAAAAACAACAAATAACACACAAGGGAATCCCCATAAGGTTAACAGCTGATCTCTCAGCAGAAACACTACAAGGCAGAAAGGAGTGGCAGGACATACTGAAAGTGATGAAGGAGAAAACCCTGCAACCAAGACCACTCTACCCAGCAAGGATTTCATTCAGATTTGATGGAGAAATTAAAACCTTTACAGACAAGCAAAAGCTGAGAGAGTTCAGCACCACCAAACCAGCTTTACAACAAATGCTAAAGGAACTTCTCTAGGCAAGAAACTCAAGAGAAGGAAAAGAACTATAATAACAAACCCAAAACAATTTAGAAAATGGGAATAGGAACATACATATCGATAATTACCTTAAATGTAAATGGACTAAATGCCCCCAGCAAAAGATACAGATTGGCTGAATGGATACAAAAACAAGACCCTTATATATGCTGTATACAAGAGACCCACTTCAGACCTAGAGAAACATACAGACAGAAAGTAAGGGGATGGAAAAAGATATTCCATGCAAATGGAAACCAAAAGAAAGCTGGAGTAGCAATTCTCATATCAGAAAAAATAGACTTTAAAATAAAGACTATTAGAAGAGACAAAGAAGGACACTACATAATGATCAAGGGATCGATCCAAGAAGAAGATATAACAAATGTAAGTATTTATGCACCCAACATAGGAACACCTCAATACATAAGGCAAATACTAACAGCCATAAAAGGGGAAATCGACAGTAACACATTCATAGTAGAGGATTTAACAACCCACTTTCACCCATGGACAGATCAACCAAAATGAAAATAAATAAGAAAACACAAGCTTTAAATGATACATCAAACAAGATGGACTTAATTGATATTTACAGGACGTTCCATCCAAAAACAACAGAATACACATTTTTCTCAAGTGCTCATGGAACATTCTCCAGGATAGATCATATCGTGGGTCACAAATCAAGCCTTGGTAAATATAAGAAAATTGAAATTGTATCAAGCATCTTTTCCGACCACAATGCCATGAGACTAGATATCAGTTACAGGAAAAGATCTGTAAAAAATGCAAACACATGGAGGCTAAACAATACACTACTTAATAACGAAGTGATCACTGAAGAAATCAAAGAGGAAATAAAAAAATACTTAGAAACAAATGACAATGGAGACACAACGCCCCAAAACCTATGGGATGCAGCAAAAGCAGTTCTAATGGGGAAGTTTATAGAAATACAAGCCCACCTTAAGAAGCAGGAAACATCTTAGATAAACAACCTAACCTTGCACCTAAAGGAATTAGAGAAAGAAGAACAAAAATAACCCAAAGCTACCAGAAGGAAAGAAATCATAAAAATCAGATCAGAATTAAATGAAAAAGAAATCAAGGAAACAGTAACAAAGATCAATAAAACTAAAAGTTAGTTCTTTGAGAAGATAAACAAAATAGATAAGCCATTAGCCAGACTCATCAAGAAAAAAAGGGAGAAGACTCAAATGAATAGAATTAGAAATGAAAAAGAAGTAACAACTGACACTGCAGAAATAAAAAAGATCATGAGAGATTACTACAAGCAACTCTTTGCCAATAAAATGGACAATCTGGAAGAAATGGACAAATTCTTAGAAATGCACAACGTGCCAAGACTGAATGAGGAAGAAATAGAAAATATGAAAAGACCAATCACAAGCACTGAAATTGAAACTGTGATTAAAACTCTTCCAACAAACAAAAGCCTAGGACCAGATGGCTTCACAGGTGAATTCTATCAAACATTTAGAGAAGAGCTATCACCTATCCTTCTCAAACTCTTCCAAAATAAAGCAGAGGGAGGAACACTCTCAAATTCCTTCTACGAGGCCACCATCACCTTGATACCAAAATCAGACAAGGATGTCACAAAGAAAGAAAACTACAGGCCAATATCACTGATGAACATACATGCAAAATTCCTCAACAAAATACTAGCAAACAGAAATCAACAGCACATTAAAAGGATCATACACCATAATCAAGTGGGGTTTGTTCCAGGAATGCAAGGATTCTTCAATATACGCAAATCTATCAATGTGGTAAACCTTAATAACAAACTGAAGGAGAAAAACCATATGATAATCTCACTAGATGCAGAGAAAGCTTTTGACAAAATTCAACACCCATTTATGATAAGAACACTGCAGAAAGTAGGCATAGCAGGAACGTTCCTCAACAAAATAAAGGTCATATATGACAAGCCCACAGCCAACATCATCCTCAATGGTGAAAAACGGAAATCATTTCCACTAATATCAGGATAAAGACAAGGTTGCCCACCCTCACCACTCTTATTCAACATAGTTTTGGGAGTTTTAGCCACAGCAGTCAGAGAAGAAAAGGAAATAAAAGGAATCCAAATCGGAAAAGAAGAAGTAAAGCTGTCACTGTTTGCAGATGATATGATACTATACATAGAGAATCCTAAAGATGCTACCAGAAAACTACTAGAGCTAATCAATGAATTTGGTAAAGTAGCAGGATACAAAATTGATGCACAGAAATCTCTGGCATTCCTATATACTAATGATGAAAAATCTGAAAGTGAAATCAAGAAAACGCTCCCATTTACCATTGCAACAAAAAGAATAAAATATCTAGGAATAAACCTACCTAAGGAGACAAAAGACCTGTATGCAGAAAATTATAAGACAGTGATGAAAGAAATTAAAGATGATACAAATAATTGGAGAGATATACCATGTTCTTGGATTGGAAGAATCAACATTGTGAAAATGACTCTACTACCCAAAGCAATCTATAGATTCAATGCAATTCCTGTCAAACTACCACTGGCATTTTTCACAGAAGTAGATCATAAAATTTCGAAATTTGTATGGAAACACAAAAGACCCCGAATAGCCAAAGCAATCTTGAGAACGAAAAACGGAGCTGGAGGAATCAGGCTCCCTGACTTCAGACTATACTACAAAGCTACAGTAATCAAGACAGTATGGTAGTGGCACAAAAACAGACATATAGATCAATGGAACAGGATAGAAAACCCAGAGATAAGCCCACGCACATATGGACACCTTATCTTTGATAAAGGTGGCAGGAATGTGCAGTGGAGAAAGGACAGCCTTTTCAATAAGTGGTGCTGGGAAAACATGGACAGATACATGTAAAAGTATGAGATTAGTTCACTCCCTAACACCATACACAAAAATAAGCTCGAAATGGATTAAAGACCTAAATATAAGGCCAGAAATTATCAAACTCTTAGAGGAAAATATAGGCAGAACACTCTATGACATAAATCACAGCAAGATCTTTTCTGACCCACCTCCTAGAGAAATGGTAATAAAAACAAAAATAAACAAATGGGACCTAATGAAACTTCAAAGCTTTTGCACAGCAAAGGAAACCATAAACAAGACCAAAAGACAACCCTCAGAATGGGAGAAAATATTTGCAAATGAAACAACTGAGAAAGGATTAATCTCCAAAATTTACAAGCAGCTCATGCAGCTCAATAACAAAAAAACAAACCACCCAATCTAAAAATGGGCAGAAGACCTAAATAGACATTTCTCCAAAGAAGATATACAGACTGGCAACAAACACATGAAAGAATGCTCAACATCATTAATCATGAGAGAAATGCAAATCAAAACTACAATGAGATATCATCTCACACCAGTCAGAATGGCCATCATCAAAAAATCTAGAAACAATAAATGCTGGAGAGGGTGTGGAGAAAAGGGAACACTCTTGCACTGCTGGTGGGAATGTGAATTGGTGTAGCCACTATGGAGAACAGTATGGAGGTTCCTTAAAAAACTACAAATAGAACTACCATATGACCCAGCAATCCCACTACTGGGCATATACCCTGAGAAAACCAAAATTCAAAAAGAGTCATGTACCAAAATGTTCATTGCAGCTCTATTTACAATAGCCCGGAGATGGAAACAACCTAAGTGCCCATCATCAGATGAATGGATAAAGAAGATGTGGCACATATATACAATGGAATATTACTCAGCCATAAAAAGAAACGAAATTGAGCTATTTGTAATGAGTTGGATAGACCTAGAGTCTGTCATACAGAGTGAAGTAAGTCAGAAAGAAAAAGACAAATACCGTATGCTAACACATATAAATGGAATTTAAGAAAAAAAATGTCATGATGAACCTAGGGGTAAGACAAGAATAGACCCAGACCTACTGGAGAATGGACTTGAGGATATGGGGAGGGGGAAGGGTGAGCTGTGACAGGGCGAGGGAGAGTCATGGACATATATATACTAACAAACTTATGGTAGATAGTTAGTGGGAAGCAGCCACATGGCACAGGGATATCGGCTCGGTGCTTTGTGACCGCCTGGAGGGGTGGGATAGGGAGGGTGTGAGGGAGGGAGACGCAAGAGGGAAGACATATGGGAACATATGTATATGTATAACTGATTCACTTTGTTATAAAGCAGAAACTAACACACCATTGTAAAGCAATTATACCCCAACAAAGATGTTTAAAAAAAAAAAGAAGAAGAAGGCCAACTAGAATAAAATCTGGAGGAAGGTAGAAGCAAACAACCAGGAAAGGAATATTTTGGAGCCAGAGATATAGCTGATGTCTTCCATCTCGATTTTAGCAAACAGGAGAAATATAAGCAGAAGTGTAGGCAGGATCAGGGTCACATGGACAAGTGTTAGAAACACAGACCGGGTTGGGGGGTGGGACACACACACACACACACAAACACAGACAGGAAAACTCCATGGGGATAAATGATCATAAGGAGGTTGCAGTAACAGATGACTTTGTCACTATATAATGTGACATGAAACACTAGGAGTTTCCCCCTTGGTTTGTTGGGGTGTCTCTAGTTTTTTCTTTTCCCCAAAGCTCCCTTGTCATTCAGATCTTTCTTCTTTAATTTTGATTTTATATCAGAGTACTGTTGATTAACAATGTAGTGTTACTTTCAAGTGTACAGCAAAGTGATTCAGCTATACCTGTACAAATATCAATTCTTTTTCAAGTTACTTTCCTATTTAGGTTATGACAGAATACTGAGCAGAGTTCCCAGTGCTATATGGTAGAACCTCATTGGTTTCTATTTTAAATATGGCAGTGTGTTTTTGTTGTCATTTGTTTCTATATATTTTTTAAATTTCTTCTTTGATATCTTCAGTGATCTCTTGGTTATTTAGTAGCACACAGTTAGCCTCCATGTATTTGTGTTTTTACGGTTTTTTCCCTGTAATTGATTTCCAATCTAATAGTACTGTGGTCAGAGAAGATACTTGATATGATTTCAATTTTCTTAAATTTACAGAGGCTTGATTTGGGACCGCAGCTATGATCAAACCTGGAGAATGTTTTGTGAGCACTTGTGAAGAATGTGTAATCTGCCACTTTCACGTGGAATGTCCTATAAATATCAATTAAATCTGTCTGGTCTATTGTGTCATTTAAAACTTCTATTGCCTTATTTACTTTCTGTTTGGAGGACCTATCCATCATGTAGGTAGGGTGTTAAAGTCCCCTACTATTATTATTAATTTGTCAACATCTTTATTGGAGTATAACAGCTTTACAATGGTGTGATAGTTTCTGCTTTATAACAAAGTGAATCAGTTATACGTATACATATCTTCCCATATCTCTTCCTTCTTGTGTCACCCTCCCTCCCACCCTTGCTATCCCACTCCTCTAGGTGGTCACAAAGCACGGAGCTGATCTCCCTGTGCTATGCGGCTGCTTCCCACTAGCTAACTATTTTATGTTTGGTAGTGTATATATGTCGATGCCACTCTCTCACTTTGTCAAAGCTTACCCTTTCCCCTCCCCATATGCTCAAGTCCATGCTCTAGTAGGTCTGTGTCTTTATTTCCGTCTTACACCTAGGTTCTTCATGACCATTTTTTTCTTCTTAAATTCCATATATATGTGTTAGCATACGGTATTTATTTTTCCCTTTCTGGCACACTTCATTCTGTATGACAGTCTCTAGGTCCATCCACTTCACTACAAATAACTCAGTTTTGTTTCTTTTTATGGCTGAGTAATATTCCATTGTATATATGTGCCACACCTTCTTTATCCATTTCATCCAATGATGGACACTTAGGTTGCTTCCATCTCCTGGTTATTGTAAACAGAGCTGCAATCAACATTTCGGTACATGACTCTTTTTAAATTATGGTTTTCTCAGGGTATATGCCCAGTAGTGAGATTGCTGGGTCATATGGGAGTTCTATTTGTAGTTTTTTAAGGAACCTCCATACTGTTCTCCATAGTGGCTGAACCAATTCACATTCCCACCAGCAGTGCAAGAGTGTTCCCTTTTCTCCACACCCTCTCCAGCATTTATTGTTTCTAGATTTTTTGATGATGGCCATTCTGACTGGTGTGAGATGACATCTCATTGTAGGTTTTTTTTTTTTTTTTTTTTTTTTTGTGGTACGTGGGCTTCTCACTGTTGTGACCTCTCTCGTTGAGGAGCACAGGATCCAGACGCGCAGGCTTAGCAGCCATGACTCACGGGCCCAGCCGCTCCACGGCATGTGGGATCCTCCCGTACCAGGGCATGAATCCGCTTCCCCTGCATCAGCAAGCGTACTCTCAACCACTGTGCCACCAGGGAAGCCCTCTCATTGTAGTTTTGATTTGCATTTCTCTAATGATTAATGATGTTGAGCATTCTTTCATGTGTTTATGGGATATCTGTATATCTTCTTTGGAGAAATGTCTATTTAGGTCTTCTGCCCATTTTTGGATTGGGTTGTTTGTTTTCTTGTTACTGAGCTGCATGAGCTGCTTGTAAATCTGGACATGAATCCTTTGTCAGTTGCTTCATTTGCAAATATTTTCTCCCATTCTGAGGGTTGTCTTTTTGTCTTGTTTACTGTTTCCTTTTCTGTGCAAAAGCTTTTAAATTTCATTAGGTCCATTTGTTTATTTTTGTTTCCATTACTCTAGGAGGTGGGTCAAAAATGATCTTGCTGTGATTTATGTCGTAGAGTGTTCTGCCTATGTTTTCCTCTAAGAGTTTGATAGTTTCTGGCCTTACATTTATGTCTTTAATCCATTTTGAGCTTATTTTTGAGTATGGTGTTAGGGACTTTTCTAATCTCATACTTTTACATGTAGCTGTCCAGTTTTCCCAGCACCACTTATTGAAGAGGCTGTCTTTTCTTAACTGTATATTTTTGCCTCCTTATCAAAGATAAGGTGACCATATGTGTGTGGGTTTATTGCTGGGCTTTCTATCCTGCTCCATTGATCTATATTTCTGCTGTATTGCCAGTAGTATACTGTCTTGATTACTGTAGCTTTGTAGTATAGTCTGAAGTCAGGGAGCCTGATTCCTCCAGCTCCATTTTTCAGCCGCAAAATTGTATTGTTTATTCAGGATCTTTTGTGTTTCCATACAAATTGTGAAATGTTTTGTTCTAGTTCTCAGAAAAATACCAGTGGTTGTTTGATACGGATTGCGTTTAATCTGTAGATTGCTTTGGGTAGTAGAGTCATTTTTACAAGGTTGAGTTTTCCAATCCAAGACTATGGTATATCTCTCCATCTATTTGTATCATCTATAATTTCTTTCATCAGTGTCTTATAATTTTCTGAACACAGGTCTTTTGTCTCCTTAAGTAGGTTTATTCCTAGATATTGTATTATTTTTGTTACAAAGGAAACTGAGAGTGTTTTATTAATTTCTCTTTCAGATTTTTCATCATTAGTGTATAGGAATGTCAGAGATTTCTGTGCATTAATTTTGTAATCTGCTACTTTACCAAATTCATTGATGAGCTCTAGTAGTTTTCTGTTAGTATCTTCAGGATTTTCTATGTAGAGTATCATGTCATCTGCAAACAGTGATAGCTTTACTTCTTCTTTTCATATGTGGATTATTTTCTTTCTATTTCTTCTCTAATTGCTGTGGCAAAAACTTCCAAAACTATGTTGAATAATAGTGGTGAGAGTGGACAACCATGTCTTGTTCCTGATCTTAGTGGAAAGCGTTTCAATTTTTCAGCATTGTCAACGATGTTGGCTGTGGATTTGTAATATATGGCCTGTATTTTGTTGAGGAAAATTCCTTCTATTCCTACTTTCTGCAGGGTTTTATCATAATTGGGTGTTGAATTTTGTTGAAAGCTTTCTCTGCATCTATTGAGATGATCATATGGTTTTTCTCCTTCAAATTGTTAATATGGTATATCACTTTGATTGATTTGTGTATATTGAAGAATCCTTGCATTCCTGAAATAATCCCCACTTGATCATGGTGAATGATAGTTTTAATGTGCTGTTGGATTCTGATTGCTAGTATTTTATTGAAGATTTTTACATATGTTCATCAGTGATATTGGCCTGTAGTTTTCTTTTTTTGTGACATCTTTGTCCGGTTTTGGTATCAGGGTGATGGTGGCCTTGTAGAATTAGTTTAAGAGTTTTCCTCCCTCTGCTATATTTTGAGAAGGATAGGTATTAGCACTTCTCTAAAATTTTGATAGAATTCGCTGGTGAAGCCATCTGGTCCTGGGCTTTTTTTGGTTGGAAGATTTTTTATCACAGTTTCAATTTCAGTTCTTGTGATTGATATCTTCAAATTATCTATTTCTTCCTGATTCAGTCTTGGCAGGTTTTGCATTACTAAGAATTTTCCATTTCTTACAGGTTGTCCATTTTATTGGCATTGAGTTGCTTGTAGTAATCTCTCATGATCTTTTGTATTTCTGCAGTGTCAGTTGTTACTTCTCCTTTTTCATTTCTAATTCTATTGTTTTGAGTGTTCCCTCTTTTTCTCTTTATGAGTCTGGCTAATGGTTTATCAATTTTTTTTATCTTCTTGAAGAACCAGCTTTTAGTTTTATTTCTCTTTGCTATCATTTCCTTCATTTCTTTTTCATTTATATCTGATCTGATATATATGATTTCTTTCCTTCTGCTAACTTTGGGTTTTTTTTGTTCTTCTTTCTCTAATTGCTTTAGGTGCAAGGTAAGGTTGTTTTTTTTGAGATGTAGCTTGTTTCTTGAGGTAGGATTGTATTGCTCTAAACTTCCCTCTTAGAATTGCTTTTGCTTCATCCCATAGGTTTTGGGTCATCATGTCTCCATTGTCATTTGTTTCTAGGTATTTTTGATTTCCTCTTTGATTTCTTCAGTGATCACTTCATTATTAAGTAGTCCATTGTTTAGCCACCATGTGTTTGTATTTGTTAAAGATCTTTTCCTGTAATTGATATCTAGTCTCATAGCATTGTGGTCAGAAAAGATACTTGATACAATTTAAACTTTATTAAATTTACCAAAGCTTGATTTGTGACCCACGATATGATCTATCCTGGAGAATGTTCCATGAACACTTGAGAAAAATGTGTATTCTGTTCTTTTTGGATTCAATGTCCTGTATGTATCAATTAAGTCCATCCTGTTTAATGTATCACTTAAAGCTTGTGTTTCTTTATTCATTTTCATTTTGGATGATCTGTCCATTGGGGAAAGTGGGGTGTTAAAGTCCCCTACTATGAATATGTTCCTGTCGATATCCCTTTTATGGCTGTGAGTATTTGCCTTATGTGTTGAGGTGCTCCTATGTTGGGTGCATAAATATTTACAATTGTTATATCTGCTTCTTGGATCGATCCCTTGATCATTATGTAGTGTCCTTCTTTGTCTCATGTAATAGTCTTTATTTTACGTCTATTTTGTCTGATATGAGAATTGCTACTCCATCTTTCTTTTGATTTCTATTTGCATGGAATATCTTTTTCCATCCCCTCACTTTCAGTCTGTATGTGTCCCTAGGTCGGAAGTGGGTCCCTTGTAAACAGCATATATATGGGTCTTGTTTTTCTGTCCATTCAGCCAGTCTGTGTCTTTTGGTTTGAGCCTTTAATCCATTTACATTTACGGTAATTATCGATATGTATGTTCCTCTTCCCATTTTCTTAATTGTTTTGGGTTTGTTATTGTAGGTCTTTTTCTTCTCTTGTGTTTCTTGCCTAGAGGAGTCCCTTTAGGATTTGTTGTAAAGCTGGTTTGGTGGTGCTGAACTCTCTCAGCTTTTGCTTGTCTGTAAAGGTTTTAATTTCTCCATCAAATCTGAATGAGATCCTTGCTGGGTAGAGTAATCTTGGTTGTAGGTTTTTCTCCTTCATCACTTTCAGTATGTCCTGCCACTCCTTTCTGCCTTGTAGTGTTTCTGCTGAGAGATCAGCTGTTAACCTTATGGGGATTCCCTTGTGTGTTATTTGTTGTTTTTCCCTTGCTGCTTTTAATATGCTTCCTTTGTATTTAAATTTTGACAGTTTGATTAATATGTGTCTTGCCGTATTTCTTCTTGGATTTATCCTGTATGGGACTCTCTGTGCTTCCTGGACTTGATTAACTATTTCCTTTCCTATATTAGGGAAGTTTTCAACTATAATCTCTTCAAATATTCTCTCAGTCCCTTTGTTTTTCTCTTCTTCTGGGACCCCTATAATTTGAATGTTGGTGCATTTAATGTTGTCCCAGAGGTCTCTCTGGCTGTCCTCAGTTCTTTTCATTCTTTATTCTGTATTCTTCTCTGCAGTATTTATTTCCACTATTTTATCTTCCAGGTCACTTATCCATTCTTCTGCCTCAGTTATTCTTCTATTGTTCCCATCTAGAGTACTTTTAATTTCATTTATTTTGTTGCTCATCATTGCTTGTTTCCTCTTTAGTTCTTCTAGGTCCTTGTTAAATGTTTCTTGCATTTTCTCTCTTCTATTTCCAAGATTTTGGATCATCTTTACTCTCATTATTCTGAATTCTTTTTCCAGTAGCCTGCCTATTTCCTCTTCATTTGTTAGGTCTTGTGGGGTTTTGCCTTGCTCCTTCATCTGTTGTGTGTTTTTCTGTCTTCTCATTTTGCTTATCTTACTGTGTTTGGGGTCTCCTTTTTGCAGGCTGCAGATTAGTAGTTCCCGTTGTTTTTGGTGTCTATCCCCAGTGGCTAATGTTTGTTCAGTGGGTTGTGTAGGCTTCCTGGTGGAGAGGACTAGTGCCTATGTTCTAGTGGATGAGGCTGGATCTTGTCTTTCTGGTGTGCAGTTCCACGTCTAGTGGTGTGTTTTGGGGTTTCTGTGGCATTATTATGATTTTAGACAGCCTCTCTTCTAATGGGTGGGGTTGTGTTCCTGTCTTGCTAGTTGATTGGCATAGGGTGTCCAGCACTGTAGCTTGCTGGTCATTGAGCGAAGCTGGGTCTTGGCGTTGAGATGGAGGTCTCTGGGAGATTTTTGTTGTTTGGTATTACATGTAGCTGGGAGGTCTCTTGTTGACCAGTGTCCTGAAGTGGCTCTCCCATATCAGAGGCACAGCAGTGACTCCTGGCTGGAACACCAAGAGCCTTTCATCCACACAGCTCAGAATGAAAGGGAGAACATGTAGAAATAAAAAGGATAAAATAAAATAAAATAAAGGTATTAAAATAAAAAATAATTATTAAGAAAAAACTATTTTAAAAAAGTAAAACAAACAAACAACAAACAAACAAACAAAAAAAGACAGACAGAACCCTAGGACAAATGGTGAAAGCAAAGCTATAGAGAAAAAAAATCTCACATAGAAGCATACACATACACACTGACAAAAAGAGGAAAAGGGAATAAAATAATATATCTTGCTCTCAAAGTCCACCTCCTCAATTTGGGATGATTCTTTGTTCAGGTATTCCACAGATGCAGGGTACATCAAGTTGATTGTGGAGATTTAATTTGCTTCTCCTGAGGCTGCTGGGAGATATTTCCCTTTCTCTTCTTTGTTCGCACTGCTCCTGGGGTTCAGCTTTGGATTTGGCTCCACCTCTGCATTTTGGTTGCCTGAGGGTGTCTGTTCTTCACTTAGACAGGATGGGGTTAAAGGAACAGCTGCTTTGGGGACTCTGACTCACTCAGGCCAGCGGGAGGGAGGGGTATGGTACAAGCCTGCAATGGCAGAGGCCGGCTTGACTTTGCACCAGCCTGAGGTGCTCCGTGCCTTCTCCCGGGGAAGTTGTCCCTTGATCACAGGGCCCTGGCAGTGGTGGGCTGCACAGGCTCCCCAGAGTGGAGCTGTTAAGAGTGACCTGTGCTCGCACACAGGTTTCTTGGTGTTAGCAGCAGCAGCCTTAGCGTCTCATGCCCATCTCTGTGGTCCGCCCTGTTAGCCGTGGCTCATGCCCGTCTCTGGAGCTTCTTTAAGCAGTGCTCTTAATCCCCTCTCCATGCACACCAGGAAACAAAGAGGGAAGAAAATGTCTCTTGCCTCTTCAGCAGGTCCAGACATTTTCCCGGACTCCTTCCCGGCTAGCCGTGGTGCACTAAACCCCTGAAGTCTGTTTTCATGCCGCCAGTCCTCTCCCTGTGATCTGACCAAAGCACAAGCCTCAGCTCCCAGCCCTCGTCCACCCCAGTGGGTAAGCAGACAAGCCTCTCGTGCTGGTGAGTGCTGGTCAGCACCAATCCTCTGTGTGGGAATCTCTCCTACTCTGTGTGGGAAAGTCTCCTACTATCATTGTGTTACTGTCAATTTCCCTTTTTATGGTTGTTAGAATTTGCCTTATGTATTGAGGTGCTCCTATGTTGGGTGCATAAATATTTATAATGGTTATATCTACGTCTTTGAATGATCCCTTGTTCATTATGTAGTATCCTACATTTTCTCTTGTAACAGTCTTTATTTTAAAGTCTATTTTATCTGATACAAGGATTGCTACTCCAGCTTTCTTTTGGTTTCAATTTGCATTGAATATCTTTTTCCATCCCTTCACTTTCTGTCTGTATGTGTGCCTAGGTCTGAAGTAGGTCTCTTGTAGACAGCATATATATGAGTCTTGTTTTTGTATCAATTCAGTCAGCCTGTGCCTTTTGTTTGGAACATTTAATCCATTTACTTCCAAGGTTATTATCCATATGTATGTTCCTATTACCATTTTCTTAATTGTTTTGGGATTGTTCTTATGGGTCTTTTTCTCCTCTTGTGTTTCCCAACTGGAGAAGTTATTTTAGCATTTATTGTAAAGCTGGTTTAGTGGTGCTGAATTCTCTTAGCTTTGGCTTGGCTGTAAAGCTTTTTATTTCTCCATTGAATCTGAATGAGAGCCTTACTGGGTACAGTAATCTTGGGTGCAGGTTTTTCTCTTTCACCACTTTAAGTATATCCTGCCACTCCCTTCTGGTCTGCAGGATTTCTGCTGAAAAATCAGCTGATAACTTTATGGGGATCCCTTTGAGTGTAATTTTTGCTTTTCCCTTGCTGCTTTTAATATTTTTTCTTTGAATTTAATTTTTGTTAATTTGAATAATATGTGTCTTGGTGTGCTTCTCCTAGGGTTTATCCTGTATGGGACTCTCTGTAATTCCTGAAATTAGGTGACTATTTCCTTTCCATTGTTATGGGAGATTTCCACTAAAATCTCTTCAAATATTTTCTGAGACACTTTTGTTTTCTCTTCTTCTTCTGGGACCCTTATAATACAAATGTTGGTGCATTTAGTGTTGTCTCAGAGGTCTCTGAGATTGTCTTCAGTTCTTTTTACTCTTTTTTCTTTATTCTGCTCCTCGTCAGTTATTTCTACCATTCTGTATTCCAGCTCACTTATTCGTTCTTCTGCCTCAGTTATTGATTAATTATAATTAATTAATTAGTGTATTTTTCATTTCAGTTATGGTGTAGTTCACCTCTGTTTGGGATGCAGCAAAAAAGCTCTAGGAAGGAAGTTTATAGCAATTCAATCTCACCTCAAGAAACAAGAAAAATCTCAAATAAAAAATTTAAAACTTACACCTCAAGCAACAAGAGAAAGAACAAATAAGACCCAAAGTCAGGAGAATGAAAGAAATCACAAAGATCAGAGCAGAAATAAATGAAAGAGAAATGATGAAAACAATAGCAAAGATCAATGAAACTAAAAGCTGGCTCTTTGAGAAGATAAACAAAATTGATAATCCTTTAGCCATACTCATTAAGAAAATAAAGGAGAGGACACAAATCAATACAATTAGAAATGAAAAAGGAGAAATGACAACTGACACTGTAGAAATACAAAGGATTGTAAGAGACTACTAAAAACTATATGACAATAAAATGGACAACCAAGAAGAATGAACAAATTCTTGGAAAAGTGCAATTTTACAAGACTGAACCAGGAAGAATTATAAAATATAAACTGACCTATCACAAGTAATGATATTGAAACTCTGATTAAAATCTTCCAACAAACAAAAGTCCAGGACCAGATGGCTTCATAGGTGAATTCCATTAAACATTTCAAGAAGAGTTAACACCAATCCTTCTCAATCTCTTCCAAAAAATTGCAGAGAGAGGAACACTCCCAAATTCATTCTACAAGGCAACCATCACCCTGATACCAAAATCAAAGATATCACAAAAACAGAAAACTACAGACAAATATCATTGATTAATATGGATGCAAAAATCGTGAACAAAATACAAGCAAACAGAATCCAACAACATATTAAAAGGATCATAAACCATGATCAAGTGGGATTTGCTCCAGGAATGAAAGGATTCTTCAATATACACAAATCAAAAAATGTGATATACCATATTAACAAATTAAGGAACAAATGCTACATGATCATCTCAATAGATACAGAAAAAACTTCTGACAAAATTTAACACTGATTTATGATAAAAACTCTCCAGAAAATGGGCATAGAGGGAATCTACCTCAACATAATAAAGGTCATATATGACAAACCCACAGCAAATATCATACTCAATGGTGAGAAACTAAAAGCATCTCCACTAAGATCAGGAACAAGACAAGGATATCCTGTCTTGCCACCCTTATTCAACATAGTTTTAGAAGTCCTAGCCAAGGTGATCCGAGAAGAAAAAGAAATAAAAGAAATACAAATTGGAAAAGAAGTAAAACTCTCACTGTTTGGAGATGACAAGATACTATACATAGAAAATCCTAAAGACGCCACTCGAAAACTACTATAACTAATCAATTAATTTGGTAAGGTTGCAGGTTACAAAATTAATGCACAGAAATCTCTGGCATTACTATACATTAAACATGAAAAATCATAAAGCCAAATTAAAGAAACAATTCCTTTTACCATCACAACAAAAAGAATAAAATATCTAGGAATAAACCTACCTAGGGGGGCAAAAGACTTGTACTCAGAAAACTATAAAACACTGATGATAGAAATCAAAAATGCCACAAACAGATGGAGAAATATATCACGCTCTTGGATTGAAAGAATCAATAATGTGAAAATGACTATACTACGCAAAGCAGTCTACAGATTCAATGCAATCCCTATCAAACTACCAATGGCATCCTTCACAGAATTAGAAAAGAATATTTACAATTTGTATGGAAACACAGAAGAGTCCTAATAGCCTAAAGCAATCTTGAGAAAGAAAAATTGAGCTGGAAGAATCAGGCTCCTGACTTCAACCTATAGTATAAAGCTACAGTAATCAAGACAGCATGGTACTGGTACAAAAACAGAAATATAGAGCAATAGTATAGGATAGAAAGCCCAGAAATGAACCCACGCACATATGGTCACCTAATTTATGACAAGTAAGACAAGAACATACAATGGAGAAAAGAGAGCCTCTTCAAAAAGTGGTGCTGGGAAAACTGGACAGCCCCATGTAACATAATGAAATTAGAACACTAGCCAACACCATACAAAAAAATATACTCCAAATGGATTAAAGACCTAAATGTAAGACTGGACACTATAAAACCCTTAGAGGAAAACATAGGAAAAACACACTTTTACATAAACCACAGCAATATCTTTTTTGACCCACCTCCTAGAGCAATGAAAAAATCACAAAAAATAAACAAGTGGAACCTAATTAAACTTAAAAGTTTCTGCACAGCAAAGGAAACCATAAACAAAGACAACCCTCAGAATGAGAAAAGCAACGGGCAAAGGATTAATCTCCAAGTTATACAAACAGCACATGGAGCTCAATAAAAAAACAAAACAACAACAAAAATAAAACAAAAAAACCCAACCAACCCAAGTAAAAAATGGGCAGAAGACCTAAATAGAAATTTCACAAAAGAAGACATAGAGATGGCCAAGAGGCACATGAAAAGATGCTCAACATCACTAATTATTAGAGAGATGCAACTCAAAACTACAATGAGGTATCACCTCACACCAGTCATAATGGCCATCATCAAAAAATCTACAAATGGTAAATGCTGGAGAGGGTGTGGAGAAAAAGGAAGACTTTTGCACTGTTGGTGGGAATGTAAATTGATACAGCCACTATGGAGAAAAGTATGGAGGTTCCTTAAGAAACTAAAAATAAAACTACCATATGACTCAAAAATCCCACTCCTGGGCATATACCCTGAGAAAACCATAATTCAAAAGGACACATGAACCACAATATTCATTGCAGCACTATCCAAGACATGGAAACAACCTAGAAGTCCAACAATAGATGAATGGTTAAAGAAGATGTGGTGCATATATACAATGGACTATTACTCAGCCATAAAAAGGAATGAAACTGGGTCACTTGTAGTGATGTGGATGGAACTAGAGTCTGTCATACAGAGTGAAGTAAGCCAGAAAGAGAAAAACAAATACAGTATATTAATGCATGTTTGTGGAATCTAGAAAAATTCTACAGATGAACCTATTTGTAGGTCAGGAATAGAGATGTAGACATAGATAACGGACATGTGGACACAGAGGGGAAGGGGAGGGTGGGACGGATTGGGAGATTAGGTTTGACAAAAATACACTACCATGTGTAAAATATATAGCTAGTGGGAACATGCTGTATAGCACAGGGAGCTTAGCTCGGTGCTCTGTGATGACCTAGATGAGTGGGATGGGGGTGTGGGAGGGAGGTCTAAAAGAGTGGGGACATAGGTGTACATATAGCTGATTTATTTCATTGTACAGCAGACACTAACATTGTAAAGTAATACACAACATTGTAAAGTAACTGTAAAACATTGTAAAACATTGTAAAGTAATACACAACATTGTAAAGTAATACTCCAGTAAATAAATAAATAAATAAGGCAGTGTGTATGTGTTAATCCCAAACTCCCAATCTATCCCTCCCCACGCATCCTCCCTGGTAACTGTAAGTTTGTTCTCTAAGTCTGTGAGTCTGTTTCTGTTTTTAAAAATAAGTTTGTTTGTATCATTCTTTTTAGGTTCATATAAGTAATATCACATGATATTTGGCTTTCTCTGTCTGACTTACTTCACTTAGTATGATAATCTTCAAGTCCAACCATGTTGCTGTAAATGGCATTATGTCATTCTTTTTAAAGGCTGAGTACTATTCCATTGTACATATATATCACATCTTCTTTATCCATTCATCTGCCAATGGACATTTAGGTTACTCTCATATCTTGGCTATTGTAAACAGTGCTGCAACGAACACTGGGGTGCATGTATCCTTTGAACCCATATTTTTCTCCAAATATATGCCCAGAAGTGGGATTGCTGGATCATATGGTAACTCTATTATTAGGTTTTAAGGAACTTCCATACTGTACTGTTCTCCACAGTGGCTGTACCAATTTACATTTCCACTAACAGTGTAGAAGGGCTCCCGTTTCTCCACACCCTCTACAGTATTTATTATTTGTAGGCTTGTTTTTATGGTATCTTCCTATTTGGATTTTTAAAATTGGGGTAGAGTTGCTTTACAATGTTGTGTTAGTTTCTCCTGTACAGTGAAGTAAATCAGCTATATGTATACATATATCCCTCTCTTTTTTGATTTTCTTCCCATTTAGGTCACCACAGAGCATTCAGTAGAGTTCCCTGTGCTATACAGCAGGTTCTCATTAGTTATCTATTTCATACATATTAGTGTATATATGTCAATCCCAATCTCTCAATTCATCCCACACCCTCTTTCCCTCCTTGGTGTCCATACATTTGTTCTCTATGTCTGTATCTGTATTTCTGCCTTGCAAACAGGTGTATCTGTACCATTTTTCTAGATTCCATGTATACATGTTAATATACAATATTTTTGTTTTTCTCTTTCTGACTACTTCACTCTTATGACAGTCTCTAGGTCCATCCACGTCTCTACAAATGACCCAATTTTGTTCCTTTTTATGGCTGAGTAATATTCCATTGTATATATGTACCACATCTTCCTTATCCATTCATCTTTTGATGGACATTTAGGTTGTGTCCATGACCTGGCTATTGTTAGTAGTGCTGCAATGAACATTGGGTGCATGTGTCTTTTTTAATTATGGTTTTTTTAGGGTATATACCCAGTAGGGTATATGCCCAGTATATTTCTGGGTTATATGGTAATTCTATTTTAGTTTTTTAAGGAACCTCCATACTGTTCTCCATAGCATCTGTATCAATTTACTTTCCCACCAACAGTGCAAGAGGGTTCCCTTTTCTCCACACTCTTTCCAGCATTTATTTTTTGTAGGTTTTTTGATGACGGCCATTCTGACAGTGTGAGGTGGCATCTTATTGTAGTTTTGATTTGCATTTCTCTAATAATTAGTGATGTTGAGCATATATTCATGTGCCTCTTGACCATCTGTATGTCTTCTTTGTAGAAATGTCTATTTAAGTCTTTGGCTCATTTTTTTATTGGGTTGTTTGTTATTTTGATATTGAGGCACATGAACTGTTTGTATATTTTTGAGACTAATCTGCTGTCAGTCTCATCATTTACAAATATTTTCTCCCATTCTGTGGGTTGTCTTTCCTTTTAGTGTATGTCTTTCATTTAGTCTTACTTTGCTGTGCAAAAGCTTTTGAATTTAATTAGGTCCCATTTGTTTATTTTTATTTACATTGCTGTAGGAGATGGATTGCAAAAGATCTTGCTACTATTTATGTCAAAGTGTGTTCTACCTATGTTTTTCTCTAAGAGATTTATTGTATCCATTCTTACATTTACGTCTTTAATCCATTTTGAGTTTATATTTGTGTATGGTATTAAATAATATTCTAATTTCATTTTTTACATGTAGCACCATTTATTGAAGAGACTGTTTTTCCTCCATTGTATTGTGTTGCCTCCTTTTTCATAGATTAATTGACCATAGGTGTGTGAGTTTATTTCTGGGCTTTCTATCCTGTTCCGTTGATCTATATTTCTATTTCTGTTTTTGTACCCGTACCACACTGTTTTGATGACTATAGCTTTGTAGTATAGTCTGAAGTCAGGGAGTCTGATTCCTCCAGCTCCATTTTTCTTTTTCAAGATTGCTTTGGGTATTCATGGTCTTTGGTGTCTCCATACAAATTTTAAGATTTTTTGTCCTAGTTCTGTGAAAACTGCCATTGGTAATTTGACAGGGATTGCATTGTGTCTGTAGATTGCTTTGGGTAGCATAGTCATTTTGATATTATAGATTCTTCCAATCCAAGAACATGGTATTTCTCTCCACTTGTTTGTGCCATCTTTGATTTCTTTCATCAACGTCTTATAGTTTCCATAGTACAGGTTTTATTCTTCCTTAGGTAAGTTTATTCCTACGTATTTTATTCTTTTTGATATAATGGTTAATGGGATTGTTTCCTCAATTTTTCTTTCTGATCTTTTGTTGTTCATGTATAGAAATGCAGCAGAGCTCTGTGTATTAATTTTGTATCCTGCAACATTACCAAATTCACTGATGAGATCTAGTAGTTTTCTGGTAGCATCTTTACAATTTTTTATGCATGATATCAGTGACAGTTTTACTTCTTCTTTTCCAATTTGCATTTCTTTATTTTTTTTCTTCTCTGATTGCTGTGACTGGGACTTCCAAAACCCAGTCAGATCTTGAGATTATTTTTCAGTCTGTATTCTAATATTTTTCTTTATATATTCTTAATCCTTATAATAGATCAACTGTTGTTTTAAGAAATTCTGGGCTAGCATGCCCTGAATTTCTTAACTTTGTTTTCCCTGTGACAGTGCAGAAGACATTGAATATTTGTGACCAACATCACATCCTGTGTGCTGGTGTGCAGACAGTTCTTCACACTGGATGGCTCACCCTCTCAGCCCATAGTGTAAGAGGAAAAAACTCAGCATCTTCCATTCTAGGCTTGGGAGTAACCCCCAGGTGTTTGAGGCTCCAAATTTTGTCCATTATCTATATTCCACTACTATTCTACTGTTATTCTTGCTGGAAAATTAAATGTCTACAAAGCAACTATGAGTTTGTTTTGTTCTGGCACCCTTAGCCTGAAATTCACCTTTATCTTTCCTCCACCAGGTAAGTATCCCTGGATTGTTTGTAGGAAGAGTAAGGCTAAAGCATGACAAAATGGTAAAAGTTATCATTTATGGAAGCCCAATTAGTTTAGAAAATATAGATTAGCTTCATACTATACCTCAATTTGTCTCCCTCTTGGCTATCATCAGTTATTTTATACTGGGCTCTATTTCCAGATCAATCACTAATGAGCTCTGGTATCTTGGTAAATTCATTTTGTCCCATAATGCCCCAACTTTCCCCATCAATAAATGGGGAGATTTGGATTATATTAGATAATTTCTATCTCTTTCTTTCTGCTCTAACCTTATTTGGCTCTGACTTATAAATGAATAAGGAGACTTTTATTTACCACTGTTTACAAAAATCACAAGTTTCTCAACATTTTCCCTCCCAAACAATGTCATACTATTTTAGGGCTATGACCCTCAAAATTTTTCTACTTCAATAAACATGAAATATAACCTCCACAGTTGTGACATGCTTCCAGAAATGGCCAGAGCTGCATGTAATTTCTTTTTTGCTTTCTCTAATCTCAGCCATTTTTCTCTCACTCAAGAATGTATAGTACATAAAAGGGGTTTAAGAGTGATATGATTTGGAAAACGCTGAATCATTGCTATATATGTATAAAATAAGTAAATTATTGGTAGCATTTGGACTTTATAATTGTTAGAAAATTCCTGGTGACACAGCTTACGGCTAGCTGATCACAACACACATGTGTGTCACTGAGGTGTAGAAACACTAGTGTGAAGGTTAGTGGACTGGCCATAGGGCGATTTGGGGTTTTAGTTCCAGCTGTCACATTAACTAATTGTGTTGTCTTGGGGAAAATACTTTATCTCTCTGACCTTCAGAATCTTCTCATGTGAAATGAGGAGACTGAACTAAACAATCTTTTTTGTTTCTGTTATATCTATCCTTCTCTAAGGATGAGGACATTCTGTAGTTTGCATACTATCTCTCCCATTCCCTCTTTTCCCTGATATTCCTTGTGATATATCAGAAGCACTGCTTACCAGAACATTCTAGTAGATATGGGGGAAAATGCATACATTTTATTTGGTCTGTTTTTCATTTTATATTTTTCTCCTTTCTTATTTTAGCCTTAATTGAGAAAGTGATGCAGAGAAAGCAGAAAGTTTTTGTTATATGGAATTTTTATTCAAAGAAAATATACTTACCCAAGTCTATTTTTAACAGCGAGCATGTTGGACCCACTATGTGTATTAATATATATGCAACATCAAACTCTGAGGTAGAAGTGGGAGGGAACATGGCTCACTGTCTTACAGTCAGCACATCTCCAGTTCCCAGATGAGAACACTGAAGGGAGAAATGTTGAGTTGGTTAGAGTACTACAGGAAGTTAGTGATAGAATGGGAACCAGAACATGGTTCACAAACTAGAATGCTTTGATACTATCTATAATTGTTGATTTTAGTAAATTCTGAATGAATTTTAAGAATCATAATATGTACTAATACATTACATGGTCTGATGTGACACAATAAATTCTCAAAGTGCTTCTTAAGCTATGAATTTTGGTTTCTCCATCCCACTGCTACCATTAAGTAAAAGACAGTCCGTTCAGTTAAGAGATGGATACTGAGATATACTGAGGTAGATGTTATTTTAAAATTCTGATATTTACTTTTTATTATGAAACATAAATTGTCTTGGAATAAAATGTGAATTCTTGCAGCTTGTCCTTTGTTTTTACAGAGGTTCTGTGGAATTCACTTTTTTCACATATTAACTCACCTTAGAAACAAGGTTGAAGCCCCCTTCAACTTATAGGAGATACCAAAAGCGGTCAAATTATCTCAGGTTCTTCAACTGGCTTACACTGTGGATGAGGAGACAAAGCATCCAATCCTAAAGCTGCCAAAGATATGTTTTTTTCAAAGTAAGTGTTATTAGAATTTAGAAGAAAAAAGTTTTTCATTAGCTTGAGATCTGAACCTAAGAAATCATGTGCAAAGACAGTTTTTTATTTATTTGTTTATCTACATATTTAATTATTTTTGCCAGGAAAGATTATTCAGTATTTGAAGTTTTTGTTCTGGGAAACAGAGATTACTTTAGATATGTTGTTGCAGACAGCAAAACTTTGACAAGGAGCAAAAATATACAAAGTAAGTTGGTTCAGAATAAGGGAAATTCTCATAACAACTAGAGTGTTCTTACATGTAGAGTCCTTGTATTAGAAATATTTCATAAAAGGGCCTCAATTAGGTAGGAAGAAAATCTAGATAATAATCTTAACTCTAGGATACATGTTTATCACTTTTAATTATTCGGATAATTTCTATATGATATTTAATTATCAGGTAGGTGAAATCATCTAGGTTTTTAATTTCTCAATTCTTAGTTATTCATATGAGACATGACAGCTGTTTTAAACTTTTTATATGAAGACTTTCATCATCTAATTTTGACTTGCAGAAAACCTCCAACTTCCATATTAAATGACTACTAAAAAATCCTGAAAGCAGATTTTCCCATTGAGGAAAGGATAGTATTATACCATTTGCTTTCTTCAGCCCATACAAGGAGGCCAAAAGAGGAGAAAGAAGTAGAATCAGTTGAGTGGGGTGGGGGGCACCAGGAGAGAGCTGATAGCAGGAAAGAGTGGGCTAATCAACACAATGTCGAGGAACCCATAAATACTACTGACTGACTTACAGAAATGCAAAGGTGCAATTAGTTGCCTTCCTGTCTGCTGGGAAAGAAGGCTTGTTGTGCATCTTTTCTTTGTGAGTTCTGGAGGTGCTCAAGAGCTATATTTCTCTTTCTAGTGAGAGGGATGTGAAATAATCTTCAATGTACATGCCTGAAGTTTATCATGACTTCTCTGAACAATATTCTTGGACATCAACTTCATCCTCACATGACTGCCCTAGATTACTTACTGATCTTTATTTCGAGTACTAAAGCCCAGACAAAAATCTCAGTCCAGTAAAATGAGGCCCTTATGTTACTTGCTTTTATCTGCAGGCTCTGGGGCTTGGACTTTTTTGAGATATTACTAGCTATTGGTTCTCTCTTGGATTTACCACTTGGTTAATTTAGATACTATAATTCTGTGGCAGACACTTTCGTCTGCCTATCCAACAACAATTACTCTCTTATTACTTGTTAAGAGAATTTTAGTTTTGAACCATGTGTGGTTCTGAATTTTTATGAGTGGTCCAGTGCCCAGACTCAATAACTGAATTTTGATTAATATAAGCCAATCCTGGTAATTTCATTCTCTCTACAGTGATTTGCTTAGGGAGTATCATATCAGACTATTCTAGCTAATAAGAACTAAGACACTGTCTGGGATAGGAGATTTCTTAGAAGGAGAATGATTTCTTAGAAGGAAGAGATGGTCCGTTTTCTATTGTTCCACTTTATGTATGAATATGTGATGCCTGAAATTTACTGTACTTATTTGCAAGAATGAGGAAAATTTACGAACACCCTGATGATGTGGGACACACACAAAGATTTTAACTGATAGAGAAACCAGGAAGTCCATGTCTCCCTTCCTATAAAGCCAATTTATGTAATCTCAAGGGTTTAATAACAAAGGGATACTGATACTTGCATAAGGACATGACCAGATGTCTACCTGACTCTGTGAATGAAGATCATGGCCGAAGCTGAGCAGACAAATTATCTTATACAGCAAACCAAACTTGTATGATGCAAAACCTGACACATTTATCAATCATGTATCGAATTAAAATCAGGTTCAAAATCATAAATGTTGCCATAATGAACAATTCAATATCTATCAAAATAATTGTCACTTTATGGAGGTCTGTGACAACTCTTACATGCTGAATAAAAGAATATACTTATAATATGCTGGGATAAGTCATTATCAAGTAGATTCTAATTTAATTGATCTGGAATTGGGCTCTAGGGATTGGTATTTTTTTTTAAAGTTTCCTGGGTTAATCAAATGTACAGTTAGGTTGAGAACCATTGGTATTGAAAGAAAAATAGTATGAAGGTTTTTTAGGAAGGAGCTACACTCATGATGAAATTCTACTTTATGTCAAAAAAGAAGAGTTTCCATACCTATTCTAACCATTTCTAGTTAGTAGAAGAGCAAAAATTATGTATGTTGAAGTTGGGTGGTGGTAGAAATATATTTGATTTTAGCATGAGTTCAAGCTTTACACTGGCACATTAGGTCAATCATTTGTCTTGGTTGTCTCTTCTTGTACCTGCTATGACGTCTCCCTCTTCTGGACCTTCTGTAGTTATTTGAATGGCCATGTCTTTATAGCTATAATCTTTATATTATCTATACTTGGGAGCTTTCCTGAATTGTCCTAAGATAATGTATATCCTGGAGGACAAGGATTGTCACCTTTTCACCTTTGTCCTTTACGTAATAAATAATAGATGCTTAATAAGTATTTGTTGACTAAATAGATATAATAGTTAATAATTCAGACTTTTCAACAATTAAAGCTGGTTCTTCCTTATCAGTCAAAACAGTATGATTAGGCTGTAATTGAGGTAAAGTGCTGGTGATTAAAAATATGACCTGATGCCATTTTCACTTATAACCTTTTGAAAAGTTAAAATAAGGTCATGTGAAGAAGTCTCATAAAAAGAATTACATAGAACCTTTGTATTATAGCTGGTTATGTTGCACAGCAGGTAAGTGAAATCTATCAGTAAACACTTTGAGTATTTCTTTCAATTTAGTTCTTATTTTCCTTTCTAACATTTCCAGGATAGATATAAATGGAAATGTCATATGCAAAGATACAGAAAAACATTAAAATCCTTCTTGAGAGCTCTATGTAACCAGCAACTTTGACTTATCTTCTATAGTAGAAGGCCCTGTTACATAAGCTAGGAGGCCCTATGAGTCAGTGTTCTGTTTTTGATGAGTTTCCATGGTTATAAGTTACTGAAATAGGGGTAGGGTTAGCCAGGCATACTTTTTACCCAAATAACACATAGCTGTTGAAAGTCCCGTTCATCTCTTTTAGATAGCTATCATTAATTAACCATGTAATTATGTGCCAGTCTCTATGCTGGACACTTCATTTATGTGATCTTATTTTTCCTTAAACAGGTTTGAAAGGTGGGAATTATTTTCTCCATGTTTTTGATGAAGAAACTGAGTCTCAGGGAGATTAAGTGGTTTTTCACAATAGTTCAGTTATAGAATACAATAACTCCTGGAGACCAAAGAGGAAGTTAAATAATGGCCTGTGAATTAAGTTCACAACTAATACTGTTAAGTGCTGACATCTTGCATCTTGAATAGATCCAGTGTTTATAAGGTTAATTTGAGGATACATTAAAATGCATTATAACAATCATCCTATTTACTACAATTCAAATACTTATGACCGTTCCAGTTTAAGAAATAAAATAAAGGACCACAAGTAGTTCCAACACCTTATATAATGCTCTTTGAGGCTACAGGTCTCATTATCTAGAAATAGACTTCTATAATGTGGAATTCTCCAACATAAAGGAGAAATTCAAGCAGTCCTTGATTTTGGAGTCTGTGCCAATATATCATTAGGACTATGAAATACCACTGATGCTTCACTTTATGGTCTTTAGTTGTGTTTAGAAATAAAATGTGAGTGATACTGAGCTCTAGTATTGTCAAAACTATGTGTGGAAGGTATGGTCAGGAGAGGAGCTGCTTGAATAATTACGGCTGTTCACAAAGTAATTAAAATTACCTTATTTGTTCCCAATAAAACCTTTTATTTTAAAAAAAACTGTGTTGTCTCAGAATGTAGGTGTTATGTTGCCTTCATCATGCTATATGCAGCACATCTTGCATTGGCTAAAAGATATGTCAGGTACCCGTGGATGGGATTCTGAAGCAAAATGTAGAGAAGTAGAGAGTAGATAATGATGTTTGACACAGCAAAAAAAAAATGTGCTTATGAAACTTCAGATAAGAATCCAAATTGATGTCACATGGCCAGTCCAGGGAAGAGGTTCCTTCACTTGAGAGAACCTGCTTCTACTGAATCCCTAATAATCACAACTGCAATCATCAGTTGTCTTTTGTTTTTGTTTTTTTTTAAATTTTTTACAACGCATGCGTTGCTACACACAGCATTTTTTTTTACAATGGAGCTGGGGTTACCTTAGCTGGGCTTAAGGAATTATTTCCAAAAAGGAACCTTAACTAAAAACTGTCTTTATTGCTCTCAAGCAAATAGTTAGTCAGAAAAAAATGATGGAGAAACTGTTCGTGTTGCCCAAATATCCCATGCTTTTTCAAATTACCGTGTTTTTGCACATTTTTCACTATTTTTCCCCCTGGCAAAATTCTACATTTCCTGCAAGGTCCACTTTAGTGTTATGTCTACTTTAAAGTCTTTCCTTATCTCTTAAGGATAAATAAATCTCTCTTTGCTTTTGGACATTTTGAACACTTTATTATTACCTTTGTTTACAGCAATTATATTACAGCTGATGGTGTTTGGACGTGAATCTTCTGTAAGGTTTTAAGCGAAATGAGACAACATAACCATAAACCACCTTTTTTCCTTCTGTGTCATACTTCAGTACCTATGATGTACAAAGTACTGTGTCTTGTAAAATGTCACCTAGTTAATAAATGGAAAAACTGAGATGAGAAACCAAGCCTTTTTATTCGCAGCCTATGGCCATTCTCAAAGACCATGTGGCTGATATCATTTTGTTCTATTTCAACCAAATATTTTATCTTTATAACTGACACATTAATCAAAAACCTCTTGAGCAACTATCATGCTTCCTAGTAGCAATCTGACTTCCAGCTTCCCAAACAATTTTCAACAGTTTGGATATAGTATATTCTATTAGATTTAATGGACTTTGTGCTCTTTTCTTCAAGAATGTGCCATTTCTGAGGGAAAGCAAAGTCAATTCTTGGTGAATGGAGAGCTCTATAGTCAATTTCTGATTTTCTCCAATATTAAGTTTCTGTACTCATGTCTGTTTGTATGAATATGCTAGCACGTGTGTGAGTGGGAGGGAGAAATGCTTCGATTACACAGTGAGTCATCCAGATGTTTTAGAAATGCTAAAGGTAATTTTCTTTCCAGGATAATTGCTGTTTCATATGAACATAACAGGAAAAAATTAACTAAGTTTATTTTTTATTTCCTCTGAAAGCAATTCCTCCATGCCAGCACCTTGTAAAATAACAACAAAAAATCTACCCATTTCCCAAAATCTCAAGAAATCAAAGAAAACTAGGATTTTGTCATGATCTAATCATAAAGTGAGCAATTTTAAAATTACAAGTAAGTCAAGAAATGCTCCTAGCCACCACTCCAACCAGAACATCCATAACTATTCTATAGAAAATATATTGATTTGGGAGGTGGCGAAGATCATCCACTAGATTCTAAAATGTGTGGGGATAAAAAGGTTAAATGAAAGTAATTTTACCACTCATGATCCTGTGCACCTGGATGACTGGAATGTTAGTGAACAAAGAGCTAGAGTCTTTGAAATGTTTTGACAAGACAGGGAAGGTCACCATTTGAGGCTGCACAGAACACAGAGGGTTGGGTTAATGATTGCTGACAAGTTTTTCTCAGAACAATGCAGTCTCAGGATTTAATGAGAGCTCCCTGCTGAGAGTAGGGTAATGTTTACTGCAAATGGAATCAATGAAAACAACATTTTGAGAGAGATTGAAACTGCCTTGTTTTATTAAATGTTCAAAGCTGATGTGACATTTGTTCTATTATGAATAATCACTGAGTCTCAGGTCATTTCCACAGTATGGAAACACTAAAAATGACACAGACATAAGGAGATGTTATTTTAGACTTTTGCTCTTCAATTATGGGAAACTGAATATTGGTTATTGTATTCAACAACTCATCTTAAGCCTATTTCAGGTCTAGATAAAGTACTTTTTTAAAAGATGATGCTTGCATTATAAACAACTAAATTGAATGTTTCTGCTATCCCAGGGAATGCAAAGTAAGTGATAATTCGAGTAGTAAAGGGTTTTATATCAATGCCTGTTTTCTACCCTACATTGCTCCCCTCAAATATAGCAATATGAGATTCTACATATAACCTTTATGAGGCAGTGGTCATGCTTACTTAGATTCACATCTAGGTCATATCTCCAGCGTTCAATAAAGGGCCAAGAGCATAGTAAACTACTCAAAAATTAATTGTTGGGCTTCCCTGGTGGCGCAGTGGTTGAGAGTCTGCCTGCCGATGCAGGGGACACGGGTTCGTGCCCCGGTCCGGGAAGATCTCACATGCTGCGGAGCTGCTGGGCCCATGAGCCATGGCCACTGAGCCTGCGAGTCCGGAGCCTGTGCTCCGCAATGGGAGAGGCCACAACAGTGCGAGGCCCGCATATTGCAAAAAAAAAAAAATTAATTGTTGAACAGATGAATGATTAAAAGCCGATAAGGAGGAGGAATCAAGATGATAGCATACGACGATCCTGAACTCACCTCTTTCCACAGACACAACAAATCTGCAACTACATATGGGATAAGTCCCACTGAAAGGGACCTGAAAACTGGATGAACAGAGCAACAGAACATCCACAACAAAGGGTAAAAAGACAGTATTGATACAGAGAGGAGAGGAAGAGATATGGTCTTGTCAAGGGGAAAAAAAAAATCCCAGTCACAGTGATCAACAGTCAAGAGGGATCACAAAGGTAGAGATTTTTACCCTGAGGAACTAAAGATTTGAGCACCACATCATGCACCACAAACCTTAGATTCTGCACAAAAGAGACGAACCCTCAAAACACCTGGCTTTGAAAATCAACAAGAAATACAATGAGCAAAATTATAGAACTGCAGGGAACAGAAAACACACTCTTAAAGGGCTTGCACACTGACTCAACCCAGAAAACAGTGCAAAAACACTAGTTTCAAAAGTGCATAGACTACAGGTGAAGGGGATCCACTTACCAAACTTGAAGTGTCTGCCAGAGAGGCAGGAATGAGATGGAATGCTCCCCAGGGACTGAAACACTGGTGGAAGCCATTTTTGAAACCTCAGGCTACTTTATTAATGCCAGTGTTGGTGTGTGCTATTTTATAACTCTCCCTCTAACCGTTTAGCACCAGTGGGCATGCCTCACTGAAAGCCCACCCCTACACCTCAGCCAGTCCTGACAGCTGGCTAGCCAATAAACCAACTCACCAGCATGCTGCAGTAGTTGCAGCCAGATTCCACAGCTGGGCCGGAGGAGAGTTCCACCCACCAGCAGTCAAAGCCCTGAAATAACAGGAGGGGGCATGCAGCACACATAAGGAATACACTTTGAGTGTCTGGCTCTAGTGGTCAGGAATAATTGTGCTTCTGAACACAATTATAATGTGTCTTGGTATGTGTCTTTGGGTTCACAAAACATCTACATAAGGCCACACGTTCAAGACCAAGAGAGGTTACTAATTTACCTAGTACATAGAAACAAAAACAGAGAAGTAGGCAAAATAAGGAGGCATAGGAATATGTTTTGATTGAGAAAAAAACAAGAAAAAAATCAGAAAAAGAACTAAACAAAATGGAGATAAACAATCTACTTGATAAAGAATTAAAAGTAATGGAAAGAAAATAATTAAAATACATTCCTCCAAAGAAGACATCCACATGGTTAACAGGCACATGAAAAGAAAAGATGCTCAACATTGTTAATTATTACAGAAATGCAAATCAAAGCCACAATAAGATATCATCTCACACCAGTATGAATAGCCATCATCAAAATGTCTACAAATAATAAATGCTGGAAAGCGTGTGGAGAAAAGGAATCCCTCCCAATGTTGGTGGGAATGTAAATTGGTACAGGCACTATGGAAAAAAAGTACAGATATTCCTTAAAAAGACTAAAAATAGAGCTACGATATAATCCAGCAGTCTGATTCTTGGGCATATATCTGGAGAAAAAGATGGTTTGAAAGTTTACATGCACCTTGAATGAACATTGCAACACTCTTTACAATAGCCAATACATGGAAACAATCCAAATGTCAATCAAAAATAGAATGGATAAAGAAGATGTGATTATATATATATATATATATATATATATATATATATATATTACTCAGCCATTAAAAAGAATGAAATACTGCCATTTGCAGCAACATGGATGGACCTAGATATTATCATACTAAGTGAGTCAGACAGAAAAAGACAGGCATCATACAATATAACTTACATGTGGGATCTAAAAATATGATGAAAATGAACTTATTTGCAAAACAAAAATAGCCTCAAAGGCATAGAAAACAAACCTCTGGTTACCAAAGGGGAAAAGGGGTGGGGGAGGGATAAATTAGGAATTTGGAACTAACAGATACACACCACTATATATAAAATAAACAACAAGGACCTACTGCATAACACAGAGAATGAACTGTATTCAATACCTTGTAATAACCTACAATGGAAAAGAATCTGAAATATATATATGTATATATGAAATATATATATGTATATATGAATCACTTTGCTGTACACCTGAGAGGTAAGTCAACTATATTTCAATTAGAAAAAAATAATGGTCATAAAAAGGCTGACCAAATGTGGGAGAAGAATAGAGGAACACAGTGAGAATTTCAACAAAGAAATAGAAAATATAAAAATATACTAAACACGGGGAGACCTTCAAGATGGTGGAGGAGTAAGATGTGGAGATCACCTTCTCCACAAATACGTCAAAATTACATCTACATGTGGAACAACTCCTACAGAACACCAACTGAAAGCTGGTAGAAGACCTCAGACTTCCCAAAAGGCAAGAAAATCCCCATGTACCTGGGTAGGGCAAAAGAAAAAACAGAGAAAAAAGAATAGGGACAGGAAGTGAACCTCTGGGAGGGGGCTCTGTAGGAGGAAAAGTTTCCACACACTAGGATGCCCCTTCACTGGTGGAGATGGGGGTTGGGAAGCTTCAGAGCCATGGAGGAGAGTGCAGCAATAGGGGTGCAGAGGGCAAAGCAGAGAGATTCCCACACAGATGATTGGTGCTGACCAGCACTCACCAGCCTGAGAGGCTTGCCTGCTCACCCGCCAGAGTGGATGGGGCTGGGAGCTGGGGCTCGGGCTTCGGAGGTCAGATTGCAAGGAGAGAACTGGTGTTTGCTGTGTGAACACAGCCTGAAGGGGTTAGTGTACCATAGCTAGCCAGGAGGGAGTCCAGGAAAAATTCTGGGCCTGCCTAAGAGGCAAGAGACCAGTGTTTTGGGCTGCATGAGGAGAGGGGATTCAGAGCACCGCCTAAACGAGCTTCAGTGATGGTCGTGAGCCACGGCTATTGGCTCGGAGCCCAGAGATGGCATGGAACGCCAAGGCTGCTGCTGCAGTCACCAAGAAGCCTGTGTGCAACCACAGGTCACTATCCACACACCACTCCCTGAGAGTCTGTGCCACCTGCCACTGCCAGGGTCCAGTGATCCAGGGACACCTTCCCCAGGAGAACACACAGCACACCCCAGGCTGTTGCAAAGTCTCGCCTCTGCTGCTGAAAGCTCACCCTACATTCCAGTTATAACTACAGTACCCCTCGTTTCCCCAGGCCTGAATGAGCAGAGCCACTTAATCAGCCAAATTTTTAACCCCCACCTCTCTGGATGAAGAACAGATGCCTGAGGACAACTTACATGAAGAGGTGGGACCAAAATCAAAGCTGATCCCCAGGGGTTGTGTGAACAAGGAAGAGAAAGGAAAATGTCTCCCTGCAACCTGAGAAGCAGCAGATTAAATACCCACAAACAACTTGATGTACCCTTCATCTGGGGAACACCTGAATAGACAAAGAATCATCCCAAAATTATGGCAGTAAATTTTGGGAGCAACTGTAGCCTTGGGGTTTTCTGTCTGTGACTTATTTGTTTCTGATTTTTTATGTTTATTTTAGCTTAGTGTTTAGTGATTGTTATCATTAGTATATTTGTTTATTGGTTTGAATGCTCTCTTCCTTCTTTTTTTATTATTATTATAATAATATTTTTTTACTTATTTATTTTTTTATTTTTTCTCACTTTTCTCCTGATCTGTGTGACTGACAGAATCTTGGTGCTCTGGCCTGGGGACAGGCATGGGCCTCTGAGGTGGGAAAGCCATGTTCAGGACATTGGACCACAAGAGACCTCCCAGCCCTCATAACATCAATCGGTGAGAGCTCTCCCAGAGATCTCCATCTCAATGCTAAGACCCAACTCCACCCAAAGGCCAGCAAACCCCAGTCCTGGGTGCCCCATGCCACACAACTAGCAAGACAGGAACACAACCCCACCTATTAGCAGAGAGGCTACCTAAAATCATACTAAGTTCACAGACACCCCAAAATACACCACTGGATGCGGCCCTGCCCACCAGAAATAGAAGATACAGCCTCATCCACCAGAACACAGGCACTAGGCCCTTCCACAAGGAAGTCTACAAAAGCCACTGAACCAACTTAACCACTGGGTGCAGACACCAAAAACAATGGGAACTATGAACATGCAGCCTTTAAAAAGGAGACCTCAAGCACAGTAAGTTAAACAAAATGAGAAGACAGAAATATGTAGCAGATGAAGGAGCAAGGTAAAAACCCACCAGATCAAACACATGAAGAGGAAATAGGCAGTCTACCTGAAAAAGAATTGAGAGTAATAATAGTAAAGATGATCCAAAATCTTGAAAATAGAATGGAGAAAACACAAGAAACATTTAACAAGGACCTAGAAGAATTAAGGAGATCACAAACAATGATGAACAACAAAATAAATGAAATAAAAAAATCTCTAGGGCTTCCCTGGTGGCGCAGTGGTTGACAGTCCGCCTGCCAATGCAGGGGACATGGGTTCATGCCCTGGTCTGGGAAGATCCCACATGCCGCGGAGCGGCTGGGCCTGTGAGCCATGGCCGCTGAGCCTGCGCGTCCGGAGCCTGTGCTCCACAACAGGAGAGGCCACAACAGCGAGAGACTTGCATACCACAAAAACAAAAACAAAAAAATCTCTAGAAGGAATCAATAGCAGAATAACTGAGGCAGAAGGACAGATAAGTGACCAGGAAGATAAAAGAGTGGAAAAACAACCACAGAGCAGAATGCAGAAAAAAGAATCGAGGACAGTCTCACAGACCTCTGGGACAACATTAAATGCACCAACATTCTGAATATAGGGGTCTCAGAGGAAGAAGAGGAAAAAAAAAAAAGGACTGAGGAAATATTTGAAGAGATTATAGATGAAAACTTCAGTAACACGGGAAAGGAAATAGTCAGTCAAGTACAGGAAGTGCAGAGAGTACCATACAGGATAAATTCAAGGAAAAACAGGCCAAGACACATATTAATCAAACCATCAAAAATTAAATATAAAGAAAAAATATTAAAAGTAGCAAGTGAAAAAACAACAAATAACATACAAGGAAATGTCCTTAAGGTTAACAGCTGATCCAGAAGGGAGTAGAAAGACATATTTAAAGTGAAGAAAGGGGAAAATATACAACCAAGATTACTCTACCCAGCAATGGTCTCATTCAGATTCGATGTAGAAATAAAAAGCTTCACAGACAAGCAAAAGTAAAGAGAATACAGCACCACCAAACCACATTTACAACAAATGATAAAGGAACTTCTCTATGCCCAAAACAAAAGAGAAAGAAAACACATACAAAGACAAACACAAACAATTAAGAAAATGGTAATAAGAACATATATATCAGTAATTACCTTAAATGTAAATGGATTAAATGCTCCATCCAAAAGACATAGACTGGTTGAATGGAGACAAAAACAAGACCTGTATATATGCTGTCTACAAGAGACCAACTTCAGACCTAGGGACACGTACAGACTGAAAGTGAGGGGATGGTAAAAGATATTCCATGCAAAAGGAAATCAAAAGAAATCTGGAGTAGCAATTCTCATATCAGACAAAATAGACTTTAAAATAAAGACTATTACAAGAGACAAAGAAGGACACTACATAATGATCAAGGGTTGAACCTAAGAAGAAGATATAACAATTGTAAATATTTATACACCCAATACAGGAGCACCTCAAAACATAAGGCAAATGCTGACAGCCACAAAAGAGGAAATAGACAGTAACACAATAATAGTACGGGACTTTAACACCCCACTTTCACCAATGGACAGATCATCCAAAATGGAAATAAATGCGGAGACACAAGCTTTAAATGAAAAATTAGACAAGACGGACTTAATTGATATTTATAGGACGTTCCATCCAAAAACAACAGAATACATTTTCTTCTCAAATGCTCATGGAACATACTCCAGGATAGATCATATCTTGGGACATAAATCAAGCATTAGTAAATTTTAGAAAATTGACATAATATCAAGTATCTTTCCACCCACAACGCTATGAGACTTGATGTCAATTACATGAAAAACATTGTAAAAAGCACAAACACATGGAGGGTAAACAATATGGCACTAAATAAGAGATCACTGAAGAAATCAAAGAGGAAATCAAAAAATACCTAGAAAGAAATGACAATGAAAACACGATGACCCAAATCCTATGGAGGGCAGCAAAGGCAGTTCTAACAGGGAAGTTTCTAGTAATACAATCCTACCACAAGAAACAAGAAAAATGTCAAGTAAATAACCTAACCTTACATGTAAAGCAATTAGAAAAAAAGAACACCACCAAAAAAAAAAAAATACTAGAGTTAGCAGAAGGAAAGAAATCATAAAGATCAGATAAGAAATAAATGAAGGGAGAGGAGGGGAAGATGGCTGAAGAGTAAGATGCAGAGGTCACCCTCCTCCCCACAGATACACCAGAAACACATCTACACGTGGAACAACTCCTACAGAACACCTACTGAAGGCTGGCAGAAGACCTAAGACCTCCCAAAAGGCAAGAAACTCTCCACGTTCCTGGGTAGGGCAAAAGAAAAAAGAATAAACAGAGACAAAAGGATAGGGAAGGGTCCTGCAACAGTGGGAGGGAGCTGTGAAGGAGGAAAGGTTTCCACACAGTAGGAAGCCCCTTCGCGGGCGGAGACTGTGGGTGGTGGAGGGGGGAGGCTTTGGAGCCACGGAAGAGAGCACAGCAACAGGGGTGCGGAGGGCAAAGTGGAGAGAGTCTCGCACAGAGGATCAGTGCCGACCAGCACTCACCAGCCCGAGAGGCTTGTCTGTTCACCCACCAGGGTGGGCGGAGCTGGGAGCTGAGGCTTGGGCTTCCGTCGGAGCGCAGGGAGAGGACTAGGGTTGGCGGCGTGAACACAGCCTGTAGGGGGGTTACTGCACCACGGCTAGCAGGGTGGGAGTCCAAGAAAAGTCTGGACCTGCCGAAGAGGCAAGAGACTTTTTCTTCCCTCTTTGTTTCCTGCTGTGCGAGGAGAGAGGATTAAGAGCACTGCTTAAAGGGGCTCCAGAGACGGGTGCAAGCCACGGATAAGAGGGTGGACCCCAGAGATGGGCATGAGACGCTAAGGCTGCTGCTGCCACCACTAAGAAACCTGTGTGCGAGCACAGGTCACTCTCCACACCTCCTCTCCGGGAAGCCTGTGCAGCCTACAACTGCCAGGGTCCCGGGATCCAGGGACAACCTCCACGGGAGAACGCACGGCATGCCTCAGGCTGGTGAAATGTCACACGGGCCTCTGCCGCCACAGGCTCCCCCCGCACTCCATACCCCTCCCTCCCCCTGGCCTGAGTGAGCCAGAGTCCCCGAATCTGCTGCTCCTTTAACCCCATCCTGTCTGAATGAAGAACAGACGCCCTCCGGCGACCTACACGCAGAGGCAGGACCAAATCCAAAGCTGAGCCCCTGGGAACTGAGAGAACAAAGAAGAGAAAGGGAAATGTCTCTCAACAGCTTCAGAAGCAGGGAATTAAAGCTCCGCAACCAACTTGATGTAACCTGCATCTGTGGAATACATGAATACACAACGAATCATCCCAAATTGAGGAGCGTAGACTTTGAGAGCAAGATTTATGATTTTTTCCCCCTTTTCCTCTTTTTGAGAGTGTGAATGTGTATGCTTCTGTGTGAGACTTTTTCTGTATAGCTTTGCTTCCACCATTTATCCTAGGGTTCTATCCATCTGTTTTTTTTTTTTAATTTTTTTCTTAAAAATTATTTTTTATCTTAATAACTTTATTTTATTTTACTTTGTCTTGTTTCTATCTTTCTTTCTATCTTTCCTTCCTTCCTTCCTTTAGACAACGAATCATCCCAAATTGAGGAAGTGGACTTTGAGAGCAAGATTTATGATTTTTTCCCCTTTTCCTCTTTTTGTGAGTGTGTATGTGTATGCTTCTGTGTGAGATTTTCTCTGTATAGCTTTGCTTTCACCATTTGTCCTAGGGATCACTCCGTCCATTTTTTTTCTTAATAATTATTTTTATTTTAATAACCTTATTATACTTTATCTTACTTTATTTTATTTTACTTTATCTTTTCTTTTGTTCTTTTTTTCCTTCCTTCCCAACTTCCTTCCTTGCTCCCTCCCTCCCTGCTTCCCTCCTTTCTTTCTTTCCTTCTTTCCTTCATTACCTCTTCCTTTCTTTCTTCTTCTATGAATTCTTTCTTTCTACATTTTCTCCCTTTTATTCTGATCCGTGTGGATGAAAGGCTCTTGGTGCTACAGCCAGGAGTCAGTGCTGTGCCTCTGAGGTGCGAGAGCCAACTCCAGGAAACTGGTCCACAAGAGACCTCCCAGATCCACATGTTATAAAATGGTGAAAATCTCCCAGAGACCTCCATCTCAACACCAGCACCCAGCATCACTCAACGACCAGCAAGCTACAGTGCTTGACAACCTATGCCAAACAACTAGCAAGAGAGGAACACAACCCCACCCATTAGCAGAGAAGTTGAGTAAAATCATAATAAGTCCACAGATACCCCAAAACACACCACCAGACGTGGACCTGCCCACCAGAAAGACAAGATAAAGCCTGATCCACTAGAACACAGGCATTAGTCCCCTCCACCAGGAAGTCTACACAACACACTAAACCAACATTAGCCACTGGGGACAGACACCAAAAACAACGGGAACTATGAACCTGCAGCCTGCAAAAAGGAAACCCCAAACACAGTAAGATAAGCAAAATGAGAAGACAGAAAAACACACAGCAGATGAAGGAGCAAGATAAAATCCGAGCAGACCTAACAAATGAAGAGGAAATAGGCAGTCTACCTGAAAAAGAATTCAGAATAATGATAGTAAAGATGATCGAAAATCTTGGAAATAGAAGAGAGAAAATGCAAGAAACATTTAACAAGGACCTAGAAGAACGAAAGATGAAACAAACAATGATGAACAAAACAATAAATGAAATGAAAAATACTCTAGACTGGATCAATGGCAGAATAACTGAGGCAGAAGAACGGATAAGTGACCTGGAAGATAAATTAGTGGAAATACCTACTGCAGAGCAGAATAAAGAAAAAAGAATGTAAGAACTGAGGATAGTCTCAGAGTCCTTTGGGACAACAGTAAATGCACTAACATTCAAATTATAGGGGTTCCAGAGAAGAAGAGAAGAAGAAAGGGACTGAGAAAATATTTGAAGAGATTATAGTTGAAAACTTCCCTAATATGGGAAAGGAAATAGTTAATCAAGTCCAGGAAGCACAGAGAGTCCCATACAGGATAAATCTAAGGAGAAATATGCCAAGACACATATTAATCAAACTGTCAAAAATTAAATACAAAGAAAGCATATTAAAAGCAGCAAGGGAAAAACAACAAAAAACACAGAAGGGAATCCCCATAAGGTTAACAGCTGATCTCTCAGCAGAAACTCTGCAAGCCAGAAGGGACTGGCAGGACATGCTGAAAGTGATGAAGGAGAAAAACCTGCAACCAAGACCACTCTACCCAGCAAGGATCTCATTCAGATTTGAGGGAGAAATTAAAACCTTTACAGACAAGCAAAAGCTGAGAGAGTTCAGCACAACCAAACCAGCTTTACAACACATGCTAAAGGATCTTCTCTAAGCAAGAAACACAAGAGGAAAAGACCTACAATAACGAACCAAAAACAATTAAGAAAATGGGAATAAGAACATACATACCGATAATTACCTTAAATGTAAATGGACTAAATGCTCCCATCAAAAGACACAGATTGGCTGAATGGATACAAAAACAAGACCCTCATATATGCTGTCTACAAGAGACCCACTTCGGACCTAGAGACACATACAGACTGTAAGAAAGGGGATGGAAAAAGATATTCCATGCAAATGGAAACCAACAGAAAGCTGGAGTAGCAATTCTCACATCAAACAAAATACACTTTAAAATAAAGATTGTTAAAAGAGACAAAGAAGGACTACATAATGATCAATAGATCGATCCAGGAAGAAGATATAACAATTGTAAAGATTTATGCACCCAACACAGGAGCAGCTCAATACATAAGGCAAATACTAACAGCCATAAAAGGGAAATAGACAGTAACATATTCATAGTAGGGGACTTTAACACCCTAGTTTCACCAATGGACAGATCATCCAAAATGAAAATAAGTAAGGAAACACAGCTTTAAATGATACATTAAACAAGATGGACTTAATTGATATTTATAGGACATTCCATCCAAAAACAACACAATACACTTTTTTCTCAAGTGCTCATGGAACATTCTCCAGGATAGATTATATTTTGGGCCACAAATCAAGCTTTGGTAAATTTAATAAAATTGAAATTGTATCAAATAACTTTTCCAAACACAATGCTATGAGACTAGATATCAATTACAGGAAAATATCTGAAAACATAAAAACACATGGAGGCTAAACAATACACCACATAATAACGAAGTGATCACTGAAGAAATCAAAGAGGTAATAAAAATATACCTAGAAACAAATAACAATGGAGACACAAAAACCCAAAACCTATGGGATGCAGCAAAAGCAGTTCTAAGAGGGAAGTTAATAGCAATACAATCCTACCTTAAGGAACAGGAAACATCTCAAATAAACAACCTAACCTTGCACCTAAGGCAATTAGAGAAAGAAGAACAAAAAATACCCAAAGTTAGCAGAAAGAAAGAAATCATAAAAATCAGATCGGAAATAAAAGAAAAAGAAATGAAGGAAATGATAGCAAAGATCAATAAAACTAAAAGCTGGTTCTTTGAGAAGATAAACAAAATTAATAAACCATTTACCAGATTCATCTACAAAAAAGGGAGAAAACTCAAATCAATAGAATTAGAAATGAAAAAGGAGAAGTAACAACTGACACAGCAGAAATACAAAAGATCATGAGAGATTACTACAAGCAACTCTATGCCAATAAAATGGACAACCTGGAAGAAATGGACAAATTCTTAGAAATGCACAACCTGCCAAGACTGAATCTGGAAGAAACACAAAATATGAACATACCAATCACAGGCACTGAAATTGAAACTGTGATTAAAAATCTTCCAAGAAACAAATGCCCAGGACCAGATGGCTTCACAGGTGAATTCTATCAAACATTTAGAGAAGAGCTAAGAGCTATCCTTCTCAAACTCTTCCAAAATATAGCAGAGGGTGGAACACTCCCAAACACATTCTACGAGACCACCATCACCTTGATACCAAAACCAGGCAAGGATGTCACAAAGAAAGAAATTTATAGGCCAATATCACTGATGAACATAGATGCAAAAAATCCTCAAAAAATACTAGCAAACAGAATCCAACAGCACACTGAAAGGATCATACACCATGATCACGTGGGGTTTATTACAGGAATGCAAGGATTCTTCAATATATGCAAATCAAACAACGTGACACACCATATTAACAAGTTGAAGGAGAAAAACCATATGATCATCTCAATAGATGCAGAGAAAGCTTTCAACAAAATTCAACACCCATTTATGACAAAACCCTGCAGAAAGTAGGCATAGAAGGAACTTTCCTCCACATAATAAAGGCCATATATGACAAACCCAAAGCCAGCATCATCCTCAAAGGTGAAAAACTGAAAGCATTTCCACTAAGATCAGGAAAAAGAAAAGGTTGCCCACTCTCACCACTCTTATTCAACATAGTTTTGGAAGTTTTAGTCACAGCAATCAGGCAAGAATAGGAACTAAAAGGAATCCAAATCAGAAAAGAAGAAGTAAAGGTGTCCCTGTTTGCAGATGACATGATACTATACATAGATAATCCTAAAGATGCTACCAGAAAACTACTAGATCTAATCAATGAATCTGGTAAAGTAGCAGGATACAAAATTAATACACAGAAATCTCTGGCATTCCTATACGCTAATGATGAAAAATCTGAAAGTGAAATCATGAAAACACTCACATTTACCATTGCAACAAACAGAATAAAATATCTAGGAATAAACATACCTAAGGAGACAAAAGACATGTATGCAGAAAATTAAAAGACACTGATGAAAGAAATTAAAGATGATACAAATAGATGGAGAGATATACCATGTTCTTGGATTGGAAGAATCAACATTAGGAAAATGACTACCCAAAGCAATCTACAGATTCAATGCAATCCCTATCAAACTACCACTGGCATTTTTCACAGAACTAGAACAAAAATTTCACAGTTTGTATGAAACACAAAAGACCCCGAATACCAAAGCAATCTTGAGAACGAAAAACGGAGCTGGAGGGATCAGGCTCCCTGACCTCAGACTATACTACAAAGCTACAGTAATCAAGACAGTATGGTACTGGCACAAAAACAGAAGGATAGATCAATGAAACAGGATAGAAAGACCAGAGATAAACCCATGCACATATGGTCACCTTATCTTTGATAAAGGAGGCAGGAATATACAGTGGAGAAAGGACAGCCTCTTCAATAAGTGGTGCTAGGAAAACTGGACAGGTACATGTAAAAGTATGAGATTAGATCACTCCCTAACACCGTACACAAAAATAACCTCAAAATGGATTGAAGACCTAAATGTAAGGCCAGAAATTATCAAACTGTTAGCGGAAAACATAGGCAGAATATTCTATGACATAAATCACAGCACGATCCTTTTTGACCCACCTCCTAGAGAAATGTAAATAAAAACAAAGATAAACAAATGGGACCTAATGAAACTTCAAAGCTTTTGCACAGCAAAGGAAACCATAAACAAGACCAAAAGACAACCCTCAGAATGGGAGAAAATATTTGCTAATGAAGCAACTGACAAAGGATTAATCTCCAAAATTTATAAGCAGCTCATGCAGCTCAATAAAAAAAAAAAAAAAAAAAACAACGCAATCCAAAAATGGGCAGAAGACCTAAATAGACATTTCTCCAAAGAAGGTATACAGACTGGCAACAAACACATGAAAGAATGCTCAACATCATTAATCGTTAGAGAAATGCAAATCAAAACTACAATGACATATCATCTCACACTGGTCAGAATGGCTATCGTCAAAAAAATCTAGAAACAATAAATGCTGGAGAGGGTGTGGAGAAAAGGGAACACTCTTGCAGTGCTGGTGGGATTGTGAATTGGTACAGCCAGTATGGAGAACAGTATGGTGGTTCCTTACAAAACTACAAATAGAACTACCATATGACCCTGCAATCCCACTACTCAGCATATACCTTGAGAAAACCATAATTCAAAAAGTGTCATGTACCAAAATGTTCATTGCAGCTCTATGTACAATAGACCAGAGATAGAAACAACCTAAGTGTCCAACATTGGATGAATGGATAAAGAAAATGTGGCACATATATGCAATGGAATATTACTCAGCCATAAAAAGAAACGAAATTGAGCTATTTATAATGAGGTGGATAGATCTAGAGTCTGTTATACAGAGTGAAGTAAGTCAGAAAGAGATAGATAAATAGTGTATGTTAACAGATACATATATATATATATATATATATATATATATATATATATATATATATATATATATATGGAATTTAAGAAAAAAAAATGTCATGATGAACCTAGCTGTAAGACAGGAATAAAGACAGAGACCTACTAGAGAATGGACTTGAGGATATGGGGAGGCGGAAGGGTATGCTGTGACAAAGTGAGAGAGAGGCATGGACGTATATACACTACCAAATGTAAGGAAGATAACTAGTGGGAAGCAGCTGCATAGCACAGGGAGATCAGCTCGGTGCTTTGTGACTGCCTGGAAGGGTGAGATAGGGAGGGTGGGAAGGAGGGAGATGCAAGAGGGAAGAGATATGGGAATATATGTACATGTATAACTGATTCACATTGTTATAAAGCAGAAACTAACACACCATTGTAAAGCAATTATACTACAATAATAAAAGAAAGAATTAAATGAAAAAGAAATGAAGGAATGCAAAAATCCTCAACAAAATACTAGCAAACAGAATCCAACAGCACGTTAAAAGGATCATAAACCATGATCAAGTGGGGTTATTCCAGGAATGCAAGGATTCCTCAATATACGCAAATCTATCAATGTGATAAACCATATTAACAAATTGAAGGAGAAAAACCATATGATCATCTCAATAGATGCAGAGAAAGCTTTTGACAAAATTCAACACCCATTTATGATAAAAACTCTGCAGAAAGTAGGCATAGAGGGAACTTTCCTCAACATAATAAAGGCCATATATGACAAGCCAACAGCATCCTCAATGGTGAAAAACTGAAAGCATTTCTACTGAGATAAGGAACAAGACAAGGTTGCCCACTCTCACCACTCTTATTCAACATAGTTTTGAAGTTTTAGCCACAGCAGTCAGAGAAGAAAAGGAAATAAAAGGAATCCAATCAGAAAAGAAGAAGTAAAGCTGTCACTGTTTGCAGATGACATGATCCTATACATAGAGAATCCTAAAGATGCTACCAGGAAAAACTACTAGAGCTAATCAATGAATTTGGTAAAGTGGCAGGATACAAAATTAATGCACAGAAAAATCTGGCATTCCTATATACTAATGATGAAAAATCTGAAAGTGAAATCAAGAAAACACTCCCATTTACCATTGCAACAAAAGAATAAAATATCTAGGAATAAACTACCTAAGGAGACAAAAGACATGTACGCAGAAAATTATAAGACACTGATGAAAGAAATTAAAGATGATACAAATAGATGGAGAGATATACATGTTCTTGGATTGGAACAATCAACATTGTGAAAATGACTCTACTACCCAAAGCAATCTATAGATTCAATGCAATCCCTATCAAACTACCACTGGCATTTTTCACAGAACTAGAACAAAAAATTTTGCAATTTGTATGGAAACACATAAGACCCTGAATAGTCAAAGCAATCTTGAGAACGAAAAAAAGGAACTGGAGGAATCAGGCTCCCTGACTTCAGACTATACTACAAAGCTACAGTTATCAAGATGGTATGGTACTGGCACAAAAGCAGAAAGATATATCAATGGAACAGGATAGAAAGACCAGAGATAAACCCATGCACATATGGACACCTTATCTTTGATAAAGGTGGCAGGAATGTACAGTGGAGAAAGGACAGCCTCTTCAATAAGTGGTGCTGGGAAAACTGGACAGGTACATGTAAAAGTATGAGATTAGATCACTCCCTAACACCATACACAAAAATAAGCTCAAAATGGATTAAAGATCTAAATATAAGGCCAGAAACTATCAAACTCTTAGAGGAAAACATAGGCAGAACACTCTATGACATAAATCACAGCAAGATCTTTTCTGACCCACCTCCTAGAGTAATGGAATAAAACAAAAATAGACAAATGGGACCTAATGAAACTTCAAACGTTTTGCACAGCAAAGGAATCCATAAACAAGACCAAAAGACAACCCTCAGAATGGGAGAAAATATTTGCAAATGAAGCAACTGACAAAGGATTAATTTCCAAAATTAACAAGCAGCTCATGCAGCTCAATAACAAAAAACAAACAACGCAATCCAAAAAATGGGCAGAAGACCTAATAGACATTTCTGGAAAGAAGATATACAGATTGCCAACAAACACATGAAAGAATGCTCAACATCATTAATCATTAGAGAAATGCAATCAAAACTACAATGAGATATCATCTCACACCAGTCAGAATGGCCATCATCAAAAAATCTAGAAACAATAAATGCTGGAGAGGGTGTGGAGAAAAGGGAACACTCTTTCACTGCTGGTGGGAATGTGAATTGGGTACAGCCACTATGGAGAACAGTATGGAGGTTCCTTAAAAAACTACAAATAGAACTACCATATGACCCAGCAATCCCACTACTGGGCATATACCTGAGAAAAACCGAAATTCAAAAAGGAGTCGTGTACCAAAATGTTCATTGCAGCTCTATTTACAATAGCCCGGAGATGGAAACAACCTAAGTGCCCATCATCAGATGATGGATAAAGAAGATGTGGCACATATCTACAATGGAATATTACTCAGCCATAAAAGGAAACGAAATTGAACTATTTGTAATGAGGTGGATGGACCTAGAGACTGTCATACAGAGTGAAGTAAGTCAGTAGAAGAAAAGACAAATCCGTATGCTAACACATATATGTGGAATTTAAGAAAAAAAAATGTCATGAAGACCTAGCGGTAAGGCAAGAATAAAGACGCAGGTCTCCTAGAGAACGGACATGAGGTTATGGGGAGGGGGAAGGGTGAGCTGTGACAGGGCGACAGAGAGTCATGGACATATACACACTAACAAACGTAATAAGGTAGATAGCTAGTGGGAAGCAGCTGCATGGCACAGGGATATTGGCTCGGGTGCTTTGTGACAGCCTGGAGGTGGGATAGGGAGGGTGGGAGGGAGGGAGATGCAAGAGGGAAGAGATATGGGAAACATATGTATATGTATAACTGATTCACTTTGTTATAAAGCAGAAACTAACACACCATTGTAAAGCAATTATACCCCAATAAAGATGTTAAAAAAAAAAAAAGAAATGAAGGAAAACAATAGCAAAGATGAATAAAACTCAAAGCTGGTTCTTTGAGGGATAAACAAAATTTGAATAAATCGTTAGCCAGACTCAGCAAAAATTAAAGGGAGAAGACTCAAATCAACAGAATTAGAATGAAAAAGGATAAGTAACAACTGAGACTGCAGAAATGGCAAAGGTCCTGAGAGATTAATACACAACTATATGCAATAAAATGGACAACCTAGAAGAATTGGACCCATTCTTAGAAAGCACAAACTTCCATGCCTGAAACAGGACGTGTAGAAACCTAAAGACCTATCACAAGCCCTGAAATTGAAACTGTTGAATTAAAAATCTTGGAAGGATCAAAAGCCCAAGAACAAATGGCTTCACAAGTGAATTCTATCTAAAATTAGTAAGAGCTAACATCTATCCTTCTCAACAACTCCTCTGAAATAGAGCTGGGGAGGAAAACTCGTCAAAATCAATGTGCAATGCACCAACACCCTGATACCAAAATCAGACCAAGATGTCACAAAAATAAAAACTACAGGCCAATATCACTGATGACATAGATGCAAATCCTCAACAAAATACTAGGATAAAACATCCAACAGCACGTTAAAATGATCATACACCATGACGCAAGTGGGGTTTATCGAAGAAATACAAGGATTCTTCAATATAATGACAAAATCTACAAATGTGATACACCATATTACTATATTGAAGTCAGAAAACTACATTATTACCTCAATAGATGCATAAAAATTTTGACAAATTCAACACTAATTATGATAATAACTCTCCAGGAAGTAGTCATAGAGGGAGGGAATCTACCTCAATCATAATAAAGGCCATATATGACAAACCCCACAGCCAATATCCTTCTCACTGTGAAAAACTGAAAGCATTTCCTCTAAGATCAGCAACAAGCAAAGACTGTCCACTCTCACCACTATTATTTTTTTTTAACTCTTTATTGGGATATAATTGCCTTTACAATGGTGTTTTTAGTTTCTGCTTTTATAACAAAGTGAATCAGTTGTACATATACAATATGTTCCCATATCTTCTTCCTCTTGAGTCTTCCTCCTCCCACCCTCCCTATCACCACCCCTCCAGGCGTCCACAAGCACTGAGCTGATATGCCTGTTCTATGCGGCTGCTTCCCACTAGCTATCTACCTTACGTTTAGTAGTGTATATTGTCCATGCCTCTTCTCTCGCTTTGTCATTTAAACAGAGTTTCGAAGTTTTAGTGCACAGGAATTCAGAGTACAAAAATAAATACAAGGAATCCAAATCAGAAAAGAAGAATTAAATTAAAACTCTCATTAAAGTAAAGCTGTCACTTTCTACTTTAACAGTGAATTAAAAAGCTGTCACTCTTTGAAGATGACATGATATTTACATAGAGAATCCTAAAGATGCTACCATAAACTACTAGAGCTAATCAGTGAATTTGGTAAAGTATCAGATACAAATTAATGCACAGAAATCTTGGGCATTCCTATACACTAATGATGAAAAAATCTAAAGAGAAATTAAGGAAACTCTCCCATTTACCCATTGCAACAAAAAAGCATAAAATACCTAGGAATAAACCTACAAAGGAGATAAAAGACCTGTAATATAAAATATGCCAAAATATATGCCAAAATACTATAGACACTGATGAAAAGACCTGTAATACTAAAATATGCCAAAATATAATGCCAAAATACTATAAGTAAGACACTGATGAAAGAAATGAAAGATGTACAAAACAGATGGAAGAGAAATACCATGTTCTTGGGCTGGAAGAATCACATTGTGAAAATTACTGATACTAACTGAAGAAATCTACAGATTCAATGGCAATCCCTATCAACTAGCATGGAATTGTTCAGAGAACTACAACAAAAAATTCACAATTTGTATGGAAACACAAAAGACCCCAAATAACCAAAGCAATCTGAGAAGAAAAATGGAGCTGGAGGAATCAGGCTCCCATACTTCAGACTATACTACACAACTAACTGCAGTAATCAAGACAGTATGGTACTGGCACAGAAACTAGAAATATAGATAAATGGAACAGATAGAAAGCCCAGAGATAAACCCACACACATATGGTCACCTTATTTTT